>NW_026067924.1:7155480-7204021 GCF_014885135.2 Alexandromys fortis | reverse complement strand
ACTCCTCAGGACCGCTCTGGGTGGGTTGTGGATGCGAGCCTGATGTCTCTCCCCAGTGATGTCTCTCCAGGTGCCTGGACCGGAACTCCTTGCTGCTAGGTGTCTCGTAAACAAAGGACCTACCTATCTTGCTGCAGGCAGGCTAGTGGGGACAAAGGAGCTAGCACCCTCCCGTTTGCCCTGCCGATTCGGATTCGGTCCTAGAGCCCGAACAGGCTGGGCTGGGAGATGTTATGTGGTCAAAGAGGGAAGGGGGTCAGACGGAGGGGGCGAAGAGGGTTGTGGATGCAAGCTGGGTGGGATAGGAAGAGAGAGGAAGTATCGGGCAGAGTAGCCCCTGAGGATGACCAGGTAGTGTAGGAGGGGTGTCTGAGTTCTCTGTCCCGGGCTGCTGCCGTGGTCAGAAACTCACTCACCCCAGTGATGTCTCTCCAGGTGCCTGGACCGGAACTCCTTGCTGCTAGGTGTCTCGTAAACAAAGGCTACTCCTGTGTTTTTATAGTCATGAGAACAGATCAGACATTCAGCTTCTGGAAAGAAAAGCCCAATAATCCTTCAAGTTCATCTTGAATGTGAGCCTCAAGGACAATGGACGGGATTTTCTTCTTACTGTCCTTTATCCCTGTTTCATCATACCACAGTAGGCATGAGCTTTCATATTTTTATGTTTCATGGGTCTTTGTGGTATCAGGAGGGGGCTTCTATGAAAGCACTATGAAGTGAAAAGGCTTTGTTTCTTCCCTGTAGGAGCTGCGCTCAGATGCTGTCTTGGCAAAAGCTGGGAGATACTCTTATCTAAGTATGCCTCACAGTGTGGGTGAAATCTACCAAGATGTTGTCAAACATTGTCTTCTTTTCAGTTACTCTAAGATCTTCGTAAAGTGCTTCTAAACTAAAACAACATTAAAAAAAATCCTAAGAATGTTTACACAGACAAAGGGTACACACACTGTTTTGTCTTGGGGTGGAGGAGAGTGAGACACTAGGGGGATGGAGTACAAACTTAAGTTAAAAACAACTCCACAACCATGGCTGAAGGGAATTCCCCACCCCCAGGTTCTGGGTACAATTGCCTAGCTGACCGACAAGCACTAACTAGGTCTTGGCTACTTTATGCAGCCTGGAGGACCTCCAGTCTAAGAGAGCAGGGCAAGCCAGCCTGGGCTTGTTGGGCTGAGTGGTTCCAACTTTACCCTTGAAAGAGTTGTCCCTGAGCATAGGTGGACCGACTGACTCGCTGAGCATCACGGTGACTTTCATGTCACTTGTTATCTCTTCAGAAGTCGATCAGCACCCAGCCAGGGACCAGTTTCCTAATCCACCTTGCTTGTTTCGACAGGGCAGGAGGAGCCATCAGTGACCTCTCAGGGTGAGCACTGCATTTTCTAAATTTATGAACAGCTCAGTTCCCAGAGTAGGGTTTTCTCAAGTTCATCCTTTGCTGTTAGATTCTTGATTAAGGTGGGGAAATTATTCTGAGTAATACCCACTTCCTTCCCTGAAGCCCCCACGATGAAAAAGTGATACTTCCTATTTAGGACATCATGTTCAGTAAACGCAGCTCTCTGTTCCGGAAAGAAAAATAAATTACTTTCTAAAGGGCAATAGGATTTTTGCTGCCTCCACTGATCACCAGGCCTTTCACTCCTGGGAGGTTTCCCTGGACTTCAGAAAGGATGGCACACCCCACCCCCAACCTGCCCCAGACATGATGAGATTTCCCAGGCAATAGGAAGACACATCGCTGACTCGGAGAGGGAAGTTGCTCCCAAAGACTGTTGTGGCCATGGCCTTGCATATCTCAGATGCCACCATGTGTCCCTCCACTGTCACACAGGAACTCATGCAAAATACATTTCCAATTCCCCAGCCACCTTTAGATGGAGACCTGCTATGACCTCAGGTTGCTCGATGACAGCCAGTTGTCTCTCAGAGATGTCTGGTGCTAGGGGTTGGGAATGGGGTGAAGATGAGACAGCTATGTGCAGGCCTCCTTGAGGCAGGCTTTGTCTGAGGGTGATCACAGAGACCCCCATTAGGCATTCTGTCCCTCCTCTGCTCCTTATAGCTGGGTACTCCAAGCCTATGCCTAATTTTCCTTCTCACCAAAAGAAGAGACCCAGACAAACTCTCTGGTCCTCGAGCAAGAGACTGTGAAAAGCGTCCTCACAGTGAACAAAGTATTAGAACTTTAAGGTTCTCAGAAATTCTGCCTTTAACAGTTTCAGATGAGCAGAAGTGGAGAAGAGACAGAGAAAAGGGGAAGGGAAGATGATCAAAACACACTGTGTACACATGTGAAAATATCATAATGGCTCAGTGACCAGGCAATTCCCAGCATCCATAGGTCTGCTCACAACCCTCTGTAACTCCAGTCCCAGGGGATCTTCCACCTCCTTCTGGCCTCATCATACACCAAGCATATAAGTGGTGCACAGACATGAGTGGAGGAAAAACACCCATACACTAATAAAAAATAAAAAAATTAAAAATTAAAAAATGAAAGCTCTTTATTGGATGCTGATGTTGGTGGTCTACAGATCAGCAAAGTTGGAAGAATACTGGCCCAGACATCTGACCCTGAGAGTCTGTGTTGGTGATGAACCAGCCTGCCTCCATCCTGGACCTGATAGCCATCTTATAGTAAGGACAAACTAGGTTCATTCCTGTTGATGATTAAATCTGTTTCTTAAGTATGGGGCTATGCCCCATCTGTAACCTTAACTACAAATGGTTCTGTACTGCATGTTCCAGAAAACAGCAACTACACAATGTTTCAAAAGGTTCTGTGATCACCTATGACTACCTTGTCATGTCTACCTGTTATGACAGCTTATTATGACCACCTTACAAATATGTCTTTGTTTCAGGAAGATTTTAAGACTACATGCTTAATTTCTACTTCTGCTTGTTTTGCCCACCAAACTCTCCATTTACGATTCCCCTATCTCTGAGCTATAAAAACCTTGTCTTCCTCATGTCCAAGGCTGATATCTTGAACCCAGCTTTTAGGGAGAGACAGCTTGTATACAAGAATGAAAAAGCTTGTTTTGATTAATTGCTTGTTTTAATTAATTTGGTCGTGATGATTTGTTTGGCGATCTGTTTTCTTGCATTTTAGGGATTAACATTAGACTTTTCTGTAGTATTAAATTTGATTCTCTATAGTTGGCTTTATATATATATATTGCAACATATCATGCAATACATATTATATATGTAATATATATGTATCACAATTTCATTTAGACACAGTTAAGGAGGTATTAGCTCTGAGTTGGTAAGATGGCTCAGCAGGTAAAGGTGTTTGCAGTTCAAAGCTGACCACCTGCGTTAAATCCCTTGAACCGGCTGTGGGTGGACCAAACAGCATGTGCGAAGTCCCAGCACACAGAACAAGCAGCTATAAGCCAATGAAAAATAACTGATGGTGGAGATGGTAAATTGTATTCCCACACCCCGATTGATAGAGAGAAGGAGAGGCCAAAATGGTGACCCATCTGCTTTACCGAGAGCGTTAGGAAGCCTCAGCGATGTCTTCGGAACCATGGTGTCAACTGTGACCGCTGGTTATTGACTTTTGCTGCAGGAAGTTTAAAGCACACCCTGTCATAAGAGTTTCCCATTAAGCTTGCCTTTAACTCGCATTTCCAAACAATAAGCCAAATGTTGCTTAGTTTAATTTTCCAGCTGATGAAACCTTCTTTCCTGTTGCTAATTCAAATCACTTTAAAGTGAATTTTGATTAATCTAGGACGGGAAGTTTTGTCTTTCTTAATTGAAAACACTCTCAACCAGCAGACGGCTTCTCTGCATTGCTCCAGGAGCAGAGGGGTCAGTACTAAGGAAACTTGTGTTTCTTTTCCGATTCTCCTTTTTAAAAATTCAAGATTTTAAGGGATTACTTTATCCAGACTCCCACAGCAACCCCAGGGAAAGAGCTGCTGAGCTCTCTGCCATCAGCTGCGATGACTAAGACTTGCCATCAGGAATCAAACCCTGCCTGACTTCACAGTGTCTGAGTGCCCTGTTCCAGTGCAGACCATGTATGTACAGCATGCTAGCATAATCCTTCACCAGATTTTCTACCTTATTTCAGCTCCCTAGTACCCTGCAACTGGCAGATGGTGGGAAAAGGATGATCTCAAAGAGCCATAAATAAGACTCGTCCCATAATTTAAACTGTAAGATGGGTATATAGGACATCAGAGAGCTGGACTATTCTTAGTTCAAGGAAAGACAGACTGTAGGTCATTCATTACAGAATGCCCTGCTGTAATCCCAGACTCAGGAAACCGAGGCAGGAGGACTGAGTGTTCAAAGTCAGCCTGGGGTACTTAGTGAGACCTGGGCTCTAGTTCCATTTACATGGCCTAGAGGAGATGTGTCGGTCAGAAGAATAGAATTGAAGGATCTTCCTAAGGTGTAAAGCTTGCTCCAGCAAGATTTTTCTCCTATTTTACTTCTTGTTGTGCCCTGTCTCGTGCTGACAGCCTAGCTACACTGTGCCGTTTTCTGCATTTCTGATCCCGGAACACAGACACAGCTTCTTCTTGCCCCTGCCTCTTTGCACTTGCTCTTCAACCTGCCTGGAAAGCTCTTCCTCTGCAAAACTCATAGCTCAGTCCTTCCCTCCCTCCTTTAGGTTTCTGCTTCCACACCCTTCCTCAGAGAAGGTGGTCCTGACCAGCTAAAAAGCACCCTCTTCACTCTTTCTGCTTGATTTTCCTCTATAGTAGTTACCACTAAGATAGGAATAGTATATGTCATATGTAGATACATATGTACACACACATGCAGTAAATTGTACATTGAAGAGCTTATGTAGGCATGTCTGGGCAGCCTGCCCTGGGCACTGAAGAGAAAGCATAGCCCTGCCCAGTGCCACCAAGGACTACTGAGTGGGACAAGGAGACCCACACACATGCTTGGGCTAGTCTTCCCCAGGCTATGTGGAGAAAACTTGGGCCTGCCTGATGCCTTCTGGTGCCAGGCAGTTGGGTAGTTGGACACTATTATGGTGAACAAATGTATGTTGTGCTGTGGGAGAGAGAGACAGAGTAGTTCATGTCCTGGGGACAGAGGCAGACCTGAGGAGATGAAAGCAGTGAGGGGTGGGTTGGGGTGGATGACATGAGCCCCATGTCTGGGTTCATGACCACGTTGCAGCCGCAGTCTGTGTTGAAGTCTGTGGCTCCTGGTACCACCAAAGGCTGAGAGGATGGGGATGCACAGAGTTGGCCTTGCCCCTCACTAGCTGTAGCACTAGGGAAAACTGGTCTGGTCATTCACTGGCTGCAGCACTCTGGAGAGTGGGTCCTACACCTCACCTGGGCAGCAGGGTAGAGCTGATTGTGTTGAGAGGGTTGTGAGTGATTAGGCCCTGAGAACATGAGCAAGAGAGATCTGGCCCTGCCTCCTCATCTGTCATATAGTGGCATGGGTGAGGGAGAGACGCTCTATCAACCACCCTTCTCCACCTGTGGTGGGTAGGAGAGCTGGTCTTGAGGTCATAAGAGCAGGAGAGCTGTAACTGCCCCTCACCGGCTACAGCACTCAGGAGTGGGGGCCCTGCATCTTGCCTAGGCAGCACAGTAGAGCCAACCCTGTTGGTGGGGGCAAGAAGGAGCCAGCTCTGAAGTTGTAAGCATGGGAGAGCTGGAAAACTACCTGTCTGTCATGTGACAAAATTGACAAGTAAGAGATGCTCCCCACTTGCCCTTCATCCCTTGATGTAGGTGTGAGTGAGCTGACCCTGAGGATGTGAAAGCAGGAGAACCAGCTCTATCCCTGGCTCATTGCTGCATAGGGTGGACTAGCCGGGGCAATACTGAAGAGCCACCCTGGTGGTGAGGACAGAGGAGAGCTGGCAGGCTGATCAGCCCTGCAACTACCCAGGCCCAGAACCAGGGTTATGAGTTGGCTCACCCCAACATCCACCCCATCTATGATCTTCTGGAATGTGAGAAGGGGCACATCCTGCAGATCCTAAGCTGCAGGATCTCCATGTCACAGGGCACTAACAGAATATCCGAGAGGAGTCCCAGCAAAGGCCCAGTATCAGTGGTATAGCAGATACCAGAGGCCTCAGACCAAAACAATGACTCTTTTCCTTATTTTTTTCTTTCTCCTAAATTTTATTTTGTTTTATTTTGGGGGGAGGTTGCAAGGGCAGAGGGTAGATATGAAGGGATGGGGACATGAATGTGACCGAGATGCCTGATGTGAAAGCACAAAGAATAAATGAAAAGAAAGAAGAAGAGGTTATGTAGTAATCTTAGCCATTTGGGCTCGTGAACTCATGAAAACAACAGTTAACAAGACTTGTCAGTCTGTCCTCACTCATGGAAGAACAATTACAAGTTTGAGAAGTTTCATATGGAGTGAAAGCTTCATACCCAGATCAAATGCGAGAATAAGTCTGTCGGTGAATCATGTATATTGTCTTTCGGCCCAAATTCCAGGAATTTCAAAGGCCAACAGAAACTTCATGAGCTCATGTAGAATGTCAGAATGAAATTCAGTTCCTGATTCTTCATTTTTGGCATCTTTGTGCTATTCTAGTTTCTTTTTAGACTAATTTGCTTTTATTTTATGTCTATGAGTGTTTTGTCTGTACGCATGTATGTGAATCACATGTAGGTAGGCGCCTGCAGAGACCAGATGAAGGAGCTGGGTTGCCTGGAACTGGAATTGTAGATGGTTGTGAGCTATCATGTGGGTTCTGAGAACCGAACCTGGGTCCTCTGGAAGAGCAGCAAATGCTCTTAAGTGCTCAGCCTTCCCTCCAGCCTCCAGCCACTCATTAACATCTAGTGTCTGGGCCTTTAGTAAGTCACCTTCAGAAGTTTCATGTAAGATTAATCTGTAGGTGTCAGGGATTTCTGTAACTATATATTCTCCAAGTTCTCATCATCATAGATAACTAAGGGAAGATAAGTGCAAGATCAGTGGCTTATCCATGTATCATTCACAAAGTGAATCCAGTCACTTGGCCAGTGATTGGAATTAACAATGAAGGAGAAAAAAAAATCTTGTTTAGGGATGGATGTGGCTATCCCTCTCTGTGTCCAGTTGTCATGAGGTGACAGTAAAAGTAAGGACACTCTTTTACATTATTGGATTATGCTCCACAGAGAAGACACATAGTCCCTTACTACCTATGTCTGAGGCTGTTCATTGCCATGTCTCCTCTATAGGTTGTTTATAAATTAAAAAAATAATTTGCACAGGAACCCCAAAGAAGCTGGGGAAGGTGGTAGGAGATAGGATGAGAGAGCCAAGGCCAGTCAGGTGAGGGGTAGATAGAACCAGGTTAATACAGCCTGCGAATCTATGGCCCATCCACCACAGCGAAGAGTCAACAGAAGGTTCTGGCTTTGCCACAGTCTGCTCTATGAAGGCCTATATCAACAAGAAAGAGTTAATACAACATAAAACAGCAGGCAAGAGACATGGCACCAGAAAAACACAAAATACATTGATATTTTATTGCCATATTAGACATAAAACTTAAACACTGAAAAGATAAGGCATTGGTAAGTGAATTCTCATCCAGTGCTGCTGGATGTTGGTCTATTGGTATGAACACATGTATGATACCAGCGGTGATTTGTCCTTTATGACAAATCTGCAAAGAAGTATTGAAATTACCCAACAGATAGGCCAGCTGCAATACTTGTGCATTCTAAAGAAACATAAACAAAAAGAAGCATACTAAGCTTGATGGCTGTGTTGTCAACTTGACAAAATCCAGATTCACTAGCAGATGGTTTCTAAGAGTGCCAGTGGGTATTAGCTTGATTACATGAATTGACATTAGATGAGCTGCCCACTGTGGGTGGCGCCATTCTCTAGGCAAGGCATTCTGGACTGTGTAAGAGCAGAGAAAGGAAGCTAAGCAATGACATGCAAGCATGTACTCATTGCTCTCTGTTCATATTTATGGTTGTGATGTGACCATCTGCCCCAAACACCTGCCACTGATAGATTCTAAGCTGTAACTGTGAGCTAAAATAAAACCCTTTCCCTTTAAGTTTCTTAGTCAGAATATCTTGAGTCAGAGCAGTTTATTTTAGCAACAAGAAAAAAAAAACCTAGAACACTAGGATATTCAAGGGACTATCTCTTGTGTAATAAAGAGAGATAAGATGGAGACCACAGAGAATGAAGGCTTAGGGAACATTGAGATTTTCTGGCATTGAGCCCAAGGACAGAATTAGGGAGTGTTCGGTCCAGTCTCAGAAAGCCGGGGGGGGGGGGGGGGGGGGGGGGGGGGGGGGGGGGGGGGGGGGGGGGGGGGGGGGGGGGGGGGGGGGGGGGGGGGGGGGGGGGGCAGACTGGGAAGGGGATAATGAAAGTCGAGAATGGGACTTTAGAATTAGACTGCTTGCTCTGAATGCAGACTTTGATATTCACAAACTCGATCCTGTTGAATAAGTTCATTAACTTCCCTGTCCCTCAATTTTCTGGTCTATAGGAGAGTAGAAAATCTTCCAATGTCATTTGGGCTAAACAAAACACATAGAGCACTGACGTCACTGTCAGGTTGAGCTGTCAAAACCAATGCCGCCAGCTGGGTTAAACAACAAACACCAGCTTCCTTTAGTCATAGAATCTGGGAATTCTAAGATGGAGGAATTAGCATACTGAGTGCCAACGTCTGTCTTCTCATGTCCTTACATGGCTGAGAAAGAGGAAGAAAGCTTTGGAAGGTGATCCTCTCAGAGCACTAATTCCATCCATGGGGGCTCCCCCATGACATAGTCATCCTTCAGAGGTCGCATCTCCTACATCTATCATGCTGGGGATAGATTTCAGCATGTGCACGTAGAGGAGACAGACAATAGCAAGTGCCTGGGGCTTAGCAGGCCTCTGTGACTGTGGCTATTGATCCTATTGCCCTGGACAGAGGAAGCTGTGGGTCTAAGAGCTCATTGGGCTGGTGGAAGAACAGTAGGGGTCCTACACACAGCCAGTGCCTCCCAGGCTCAGAGGCAAGGAGACTACAGCATTTCCAGGGACCATGAAGAAGCCTGGAGAGAGGGGTAATGACAAGTAGGACTTGTAATATTTTTTTAAATGCTCATGACACAGTATATGATTTATTATTGTCCCAGTATTATGAAGTAGTTGGTGCTGTTAGCAGCAGTGAGACAGACTTGAACATGCCTGCTCTTAGCTCTAATGGTCAAGTTCCTAGCAGACATTTAAGACTAAAGATCTGGGAGATTAGTGAAACTGCATTATGTTCAAATAATTCTAACATTCCAATAGAACATCCCCATTGTCTCAGTGTGTGGGTGCACCCCTCGTGGTCCTAAGTTCCTTGCTTGTGCTCTCTCTTCTTCTGCTCCTGATTTGGACCTTGAGATTTCTGTCTGGTGCTCCAATGTGGGTCTCTGTCTCTGTCTCCTTTCATCGCCTGATGAAGGTTAATATTCAGGAGGATGCCTATATGTTTTTCTTTGGGTTCTGGATAAAACCGGACTCGCTGAACATAGCGGACAATGAGGAATACTAAGAACTCAAGAACAATGGCAATGGGTTTTTGATCCTATTGCACGTACTGGCTTTGTGGGAGCCTAGGCAGTTTGGATGCTCACCTTACTAGACCTGGATGGAGGTGGGTGGTCCTTGGACTTCCCACAGGGCAGGGAACCCTGATTGCTCTTTGGGCTGACGAGGGAGGGGGACTTGATTGGGGGAGGGGGAGGGAAATGGGAGGCAGTGGCGGGGAAGAGACAGAAATCTTAAATAAATAAATAAAAATAATAATTCTAACATTGTTTGTACTCTTTACCTTTTATTGTTGGTGTCTTATAAGAAGTGTAAGTCTTACTTGTTATAGACAAGTACTGGGACTTCACCATTGGTACCAACTCTCCTAGATCAAGGACACCTACCAACTAAAATTTGTTTTTATCTGCTATTGTGTCCCAATTATATACCCGAGCCTCACCTGTACAACCAGGGCACTTCTCTGTCCCATTGTTTCTGGCAGTTAATAACTTCCCATTTATAGGGCCAATTATAACATTTTGTTTCCTCCTAGCCACCTGCCTTCTCATCTCCCTCAAAAAGTAGCTGCCTAAGGACTTCAGGATGACAGATGCCACTCCATCCACACCTCTTGCTGAGAGTGAGCACACCAACTCCCAGCTCTCCCCCGCTCCATGTTGCCCCATGTCCACAGGAAGTAGCCAGACTTGAGCCGATGCCTTTTATCCAAAAAGAGCCTAAAATGTTGGTCATAAAGCATCGCCTCAGCTCCCTGTTACCCCTTATACAAAGAGTCTGGAATGTAATGTGTGGCATCCATCTTTGGAAGCCCCTCCCCCTGGGAGCCCTCTCCCACAGGCTATGTAGGCTGCTGCCCAGAAGAGGAACATGTGTTCTTCGTGTTTTGTGTGGTTACCCCCTGCTCTCTTTTCCTCGCCATGCTTTCCAGGTGCCACCGGGGAGCGCTACAATGAACGTGGGCACCTTTTATTTGTTCTTATTTGGTATAATTGGAATTATTTGTGTTGGTGGAGAGGCTCATCTTAAGAAATATACCTGACAGGTTGTCCAACTAACAAAGGTTGATGCCAGGAAACAAAATCAAGAGATAATCCAATGGCGACTCTTTTGGCCTTGTTGCATGGCAGCTAAGAACCAAATCAGAACAAAGCATCCCTGCGGTCTTCATGCTCACCTTCCTCTTTGAACATCGCCTCTCACTCATGGAATTCATTGCATCACAGGCCCATGAATTCTAAACTCCTTTGTCTTCCGTTGAAGGTGAGGCTTTTGGGACGGCTTCATTGGAAAGCCCAATAATTGACAAAGTAAAGATGTGCAAATGGGCCCTCTGGGCACCCTACGGGCCATGTACTCCAAAAGGGGAACTTACTGAGTCTAAGCTGATGTTAGCCTGGAAGAGAGCATGCAAGAAGGACATTTGCTGTTGTGAGCTACCATGTGGGTACTGAGAACCAAGTTCAGGTCATCTGCAAGAGCACCAATTATTCTTGACCATTGAGCCATTCTTCCTAGTCTCACAGAACATTTCCTCATATATATACATATATATACATATACATATATATGAGGAAGCATATATATATGCTTCATGCATTATGTAATAATTGTGTAACAATTTCATGTGTGCAAATGGCTATATAACTGAGGCATAACCTCTGCTGACCACCAGTCACAAATGAATCTGTGAGAATTAACCTCAGTGCATCAGAAACACCTGCTACAGTCCTCTGCAAATGTGTTCTGCTTTCCTGGAGAGGCATAGAAGTCCCATGCACTCCAAGCAGGAAAAGAAGCTGCAGAATGAAGAGAAGAAATACTCCCATCCAGGCTCAGCTTGGTGAACCAAAAACTTTCTGGGGACTCTGAGAAGAGGATAGATGATTGCTTTGTTGAAAAGCCCATCGTCTTAGTCTATTGCAGTGAAGAGATACCATGAACAAGACAACATTTAATTGGGGGGGGGGCTCACTTACAGTTTTAGAGTTTTATCCTTATCATCATGGCAGGGAGCATGGTGGGAGTTTGTCAGCACACATGGTGCTAGAGCAGTAGCTGTGAGCTATATCCTGATCCACAGGCAGAGAGAGAGAGAGACAGAGACAGACAGACAGAGAGACAGAGAACAGACTTCCTCCAATAGGGTCAGATGTCCCAATCCTTCTAATCTTTCTTAAATATTGCCGCTCCCATGATGATTAAGCCTTCAAATATAATGAGCCTATAGGGGCCATTCTTATTCAAAGCACCACACTTACTCCAGTATGTGTGGCCACCTATAAAAGCACTGAACTTCCCTATACAACTTGAAGGCAGTTCCATCAAAGAATTTTTTCTCACTGCACCAATTATATGACCTGAATGGGGGTGTGGGGGATCTCAGGAGTCTTGTAAACTTCCTCAGTCTCTCTCTTCCCTCTAGGAAGGATGTCTCAACCTAGAAGAAACAGCTATGTAACAGCAGGGACTCAGCATGCTGGAAAAACAAGGAAAGAATTGGCTCATCTTGAGAATTACTTAACTAATCCTTTGAGATGTCTCCTATAGAACAATCTAGACAAAGAGACAAAAAATGAGATAGGAAGGCCTAGTATAAGACTATAGTTAGGAGTAAAATGGATGATATATCAATGTCTTAAGAACAAAAGCCTATATTTTCTACCACTCACAATATTCTTGCCAGATGAGCATTTATAATACAGCAAAAGGCTGTTATGATCACGTTTCTGAAGAACAGCTGATGTAGAAGCTCATAGTATATCTTATCTATCTAATGTGATTCCAAATTGAAAAAGTTTGTTTAATTATAGAAAATAGTGACGAACAGTACATGGAATGCCTATCATGATTCTCTCCAGTTGCTGTTACTATGGTTGGAGTTTTTTGCTTGTTTTGTTTCCCTTCATATTTTAAGCACTTGTTGCAATGGCCATACATCAAGGAGGAAGATTAAAATCAGAAGACCATAATTCTTGCTCTACTTTCTAGGCTTTATTCAAGTGTCTGACTATGACATTCACTTTGTCCTCTTGAGGTAACATCTTAAAAATTCAGAATTTTGGCATTTCCTAAGCCTTTTAAGGAAGGAGGAAAGCAGCAGTAGCTTCTACCATTTGGTAAATTACATTAACGTGATGACAGTCATTATTACAGCCTTTGCAAAGCTCTCTCTTTAATAGAATCATCACTGTTTCAATTTCATGAAATCACAAGTGAAGGTCAGGGCCAACCTCACATGTCTCTGCAGAGTCAGCCAGAGCTTCGTTTCAGTAAAGGACATGAGCCCTACGTGGGTGGGGGGCCAAACAGAAGCTGTTAAGTGAGTCACCCTGTTCTACCTTCTGGGCTCCCTGCACGGGTTCTACTTGCTGATAGGTGGCAACGTTATAAATGATTCTAACTCTCTATTGGGGCATTGAGAAGGAGAACACAAAGCATCAGCTTCTAGGCTTCTCTCGCGGCTAATGCCTCTTTCCCTTGTCATGATCCCCAGAAGGTCCCTAATTCTTGCATTGCCAAACCCATACTCTTCTCCCAGACTGCACCCACTGCATGGACTTGGTAAGAGACAAGTCCTTCTGTTTGCTCTCACTGGTGGTCCTAATTCAAGCTGCCTTCTCTAACTTTTACTGTCCCGGAAGATTCCAGACTGGTGTCCCTGAATTGAATCTTTCTCATCCATCTTCCGAGACCATGCTCTGGAGCTGCTCTCCAGAAACAAACCTTCTCGTCTCCTCCTGGACGGTGCTCTTATTGAATGCTTTTATTTTCTCTATTGAGTGCTTTTATTTTTTTATTTTTTTCTGGGAGGAAGGTGGTGCTATCTTATCAACCTCCAATAGGCAGAGGCGGTCTGGAAATGGTGGAAAAGATGACCTCGTGCACTAAGCGAGTCTAGCTTTTCATCCCCCTTTGGGGGTAATGAAACATTGTGGAGTCTGCACTTCAAAAGAAACTCCATTTTCTAGGAGCATCCTGTGCAGTTCTAAGAGCCACTTTCCCTGGGACAAATCTGCCCATGCGCAGAGCAGCAAAACTACAGCTCAGAACAGTGAATGCAAGCAGGAGCACCTGAGGCTGCAGAGTCAGCGCTTAGGTACAGGTACAGATTGTGGAGTAAATGGTGTCAACCAGGTTTGGACACCCCAGGTGTAACTGTTTTCTGCAGTTTGACAAGTGTGGATTTCTGTAAAAGATGAGAGCTGCTTCTACCTACGGGTATAGGGATGAGCATTTAGAATGTAGTTTGAAAATATACTGATTTAGGTAAGTGGCATTAGTGTGTTCTCCTTTAGGGTCCATGACCTCCTCAGACAGGTAGTTCGCTAGATTTACAGTATCATGTATGAATTTTCTCCTATTCAGTGGAACGTATGTCTAACTGACTGTTGTTTACCCTCCACATGCCAACATTGCCTCCTTCTTCTCACGATACATACATTGTGTGTGTGAAGATACATACATACATGCATTATGTGTGTTACTGCTTTTGTTGCAGTGAAGATTCTCTATATAAATGGAGAGAAGCCAACTATCTTCTCTTCCTCCATCTTCAGCACAAAGGCATTTGGTCCTGTCATTTCTCATGCTGAGGGAGAGTCATTGGTAATTATTGCAACAGAGAAGCCATCTTGAGACTTGAGGAAGCAAAAACCTCAAGGGTTTAGGGTGCTCTCATCCCAAGGGAACTAAGGTGTGTGGTAACCCTGACACACACATACTCATACTCACACACATACACACTTTTACACACACACATACACATACTTACACACACATACTCATACACACATAGACACATTCACACGTACACACACTCACACACCTATACACTCACATACACACACAATTCACACACACATACACTCACACACATACATACATTCACATGGATTCACACACACACACACACACACATTCCTTTGCTTATATCCACTCTCTCGTGTTGTCTGCTCCCCTCTCCTGCTGGTCCTTTCTTTTCCTAAATAGATTCATTTCTATTGTTATATGTCATTGGTTCTGCATATGAGACAAAACACATGCTATTGTCTTTTTGCGTCTGGCTTATTTCACTTAACACAATGATCTCCATTTCCACCCATTTTCTTGTAAGTGGTAATGTTTTGTTCTCATTTGTGACTGAATAAAACTCCATGTATATCCTCCACATTTTCTTTGTTCATTGTCTACTGATGGGCATCCCATACCTTGGCTTTTGTGAATGCTGGGAATACCAGACACAGGTTTTCAGGCAATACGTTGGTGGGTGGAGTCAGCTGGTATTGGGAGGTCCTTCTGTCTATGTGTTGCTTTTATTGGTTAATAAATAAAGAAACTGCCTTGGCCTGTTGGATAGGGAAGAATTTAGGTAGGTGGGGAAAACTGGACTGAATGCTGGGAGAAGGAAGGTGGAGAGAAAGACACTATGGAGTCACTGGAAACAGACACTGGTCAGAGCTTTAGCCAGTAAGCCACAGCCATGTAGCGATACACAGATTAATAAAATAAGTTAAATTAACATGTAAGTGTTAGCCAATAAGAAGCTAAAGCTAATGGGCCAAGAAGTGATTTAGTTAATACAGTTTCTGCCTGGTTATTTCAATTCTGGGTGGCCAGGACAAACAAGCAAACCCCTCCCCCAGAAGTCAGCTATATTACCAGGAGTAAAACTGGCTCATACAGCCATCTCCACAGTGGCTGCACTAGTTTATGTTGGTAGAAGAGTTTTGAGATGCCCTCTTGCTCTGTGTCTCTATGGTCTGATCATCCTTTTAATGTTTTTTTTTTTTTAAGGTCACAAAGAAGCAAATGAGAAAGAGTTAATAAATTGGTTTTTAATCTGAAACTGGGAGCCAAAGAACTTATCCTATTAATTGATCTGAGACATGCCTTTCTCCCTTTCTCCTTTAAAACAACAGTCTCTTGTTATGCATAATTCACTGTGGCCAGCAGGAATTATACACGAATTCCCAGCTTGTCCATTTGTGCCAATAATGGACCATTAATAGACTTCTATTAATTGGACGTTTAGAAGACTGGCCAAGAATACCGTCTGGGTCTCCGCAGGTCGGCTGTAGAAACAAACCTCGAGACGGAACATGAGCATCCTGATGCAGAGCCAGACATCTGATGGATGGCTCTATGAACAGTCAATGTCTCATCTCTCTTTCGTGCTCTCTCACCTGATGTCAGTGTTCGAAAACCTCTCCTGAAGCCAAAAATTCTCTGCCTCTCTGTCTCTCTCCCCCAAACTCTTTAGACTGGTTGAGGAAAGCAGCAAGTATAAGTGGTATGTGTGTGCATGCCCTGGATTTATTAGGTTAATTTTTTTAAGACAGATGAACATAATTTCTTAAACTATGTGAATACATGCCTACAGAAGTAAAGATGTATTTTTTTTGCCTGAGTATTAGGTAGATTAGTACAGGAAGATAAAATGGAAAAAAAATATACACTGTGATTGAGATAATCAGCATAGACTGGCGATCTTTTGTAAACACGTGTGAGTCTTTTCATTGCTCCTATTTAATTCTTTGTCAGGGTTGCCACACACCTCAGTTCCCTAGGGATCAGAGCACCCCAAGCCCTGGAGGCTTTTGCTTCCTCAAGACAGCTTATCTGTTGCAATAGTTACCAATAAATTTCTCCGCATGAGAAACGACAGGGCTGGATGACTTCTGATGAATTGGGAGGGTGAGAGGGTAGCTGGCCTCTCTCCATTCATCTTGATAATCGCTGTTACTACATAAACAGTGAGACATGTTACCGTGATTCATGTTTGAGGCAATTCTCAGCTCAATGCTGATTCCAGAGACAGTCTACCTAATAAACTGTTTGATTGGGGTTGCAAGGCAACAGCAAGCCGCTGGCAGAAGACTGGCAATCTGACCTTGTGAGTGAGGAGTAGGGAAAGGCATTGACTTGCTGTGAAGGGCAGACTATTTAGCAGTGCATCTGATAAGCTCTCTTCTGAGAAACTGGACTACTTATTTCTCGTTATTCTAGTCAGATCAGTATTAGCCCAGGTTAGATACCAAAAAAAAAAAAAAAAGAGAGAGAGAACATTCTCAATGCATGTTTCAAGTCCTTTCTGTTTTTAACACCCCAAAACATATAAGTATCAATCTGCAGGATCACTGTAGGGGAGTGGTGTTCTACAGATAATCTGGAAAGACTGATAGGATCATACTCTCAAACAAGTCCGGACGCCTCTTCTCTCAGCCCAGTTGGAAGAAAGAAAATAATTCTTAGGCAGGTGCCTGGAAGAAGCTGTGATTGCCAATTGTGTCCAATGAACCATTTTCCCTCCGGAGAAGCTTGACTCCTATCCATCTACATTGTGTCCTAACAATAGAAAATCAATCAGGGCAGGCAGGATCTGCCTGCTGCTCCAAGCCCAGGGAAGACAGATCGTCCTTCAAGGGTTTTCTCCTCTTAGAATTGCATTGCTTCCCATTCTATGCGGTCTTCCAATGGGTTTAAAGTCAACCACAGTCAGGCACTCAGTGTCACAATACAAACCCAGTTTTGCAGGGTTCTCTTTCTTGGAGAATTGAAGTGAAGGGACTCAAAGAGCCAGTTTTCCCCAATAATAAAGCTGTTTATTCTGGGACAGCTGTCACCGTACCCTGACACTTCTATTGTTCTGCTAGCGCAAAATCTGAACTTTGAAATTTATTAATATGTTTAACTTTTACGGTTTTCAGACTTGGATGACAAGGTCTGGGCATATCTCAATTATTCTGGCTAACAATGAGCTGAGCTTTGGTAAGTCAAATCCTCTGATAATTCTCAAGTTCCACAGAGGCCAATTTAGCCACCCAAACTTCTTTTCATTGTGGTTTGAAATTTTAAAAATGTACAGAATTAGCATCTCCTTGTAAAATTTTCAAAAGCGGTGCCATTGCAAAATAGCATGGCAAGAAAATGGGGGTGGGGAATGTAGAAACCAGATCAGCTTGGCTATTCGGCTATTAAATGGGTGTGGAAAGGCGGTCATGATGGTGCACACCTGTAATCCCAACACTGGGGAGGTTTAGGCTGGAGGACCATGAGTTCAGGGCCAGCCTGGACTACACAGCAAAACCCTGCTTCAAAAGTGGGGACTGGCATGTGAAATTTACTTCCAAAGATTGTTGTGAAACTGCATGCTAGCTCATGAGATAGGTGCTCAGCAGTTCTGTAAGTGGCCATGAGCTCTGCTTTTTTGATTCTGGCAGAATTCCTGTGAAGAGAGACTCGCTTTATACATAAAGAAGCTGAAACTTAATAGGTTAATAACTAATTTGGGTGATGGAATTAGGAAAAAAAGAACCAGGGGTATTTTTTTTTCACATTTTGTGTTGTCTTTGTGTTGTCTCTGTTATCATTTATAAAGAGTTGAGTGACAAGAGGCTGGTGCCATAAGGGGCAGAAGTGGGTCACCGGAGACCTTGAGGCCTTGGTGGGAGAGAAACAGATATGCCACACAGAGAGAGATAGGGTATAGAGTTTATTTAGTGGGTTATAGACGGGAAAGGGACAGGGAGAGGAGAAGAGAGAGAGGCAGAAGCTGCCTCTCTAGAAGGGGAGAGGGGAGGGAGGGAGGAGGAAAGAGTGGAAGGGGAGAGGTTGGGAGTATGCAGAACTTGTCTCTTAAAGAGACAGGGTACCCAGATGACAGACCAGGCTAGCAGATTACAACATTCCCATGTTTTTTTTCTTATAATAAAATGGCAGGAAGTTAGGCATAACAGGCTGGAGGAATTGGGACTGCAGATTCTGAGGACTCAGGTAACCACTGCCATACCTCGTGGCACCAGCCTTGGGTGACTCATCTCTTTATAAATTATAACAGTCTCCTTCTATATTTTATATTCTTTTGTTTTATGGTGCTGGGAATTGAACTTAGAGCCTCATGCATGTTGGGCAAATACTTTGAGACAGGGTCTCACGAAGTTTACCAGGTTGGCCTTGAACTTTCTATCTACCTGTCTCAGCCTTCCCAGTAGCTAGGATTACAGGCCCAAGTCACCAGGCCTGGCCCTTTCCTCTCTTCTTGAACTGACTAAAATCAACATCTCCAGGGTTTTGGATTATCCTTCTTTCTTTCCCTCCCTTAATTTTGTCTTTATTTTCTCCTTTTCTTTTTTCTTCTTATATGTGTATTCGTAACATGGATGACATGTCCTCTCAGTCCTCACAAAACAAAAGAACCAGCCTGGTGCCCACATTTGTACATTACACACATACATATATGCATACATGTATATATGTTTGTGTTACCAGGGAACAATGCACTATTCTAATGTATATAATTGTTGCCTTTTTCACAAGGACAAAACTAGAAAATACAATCAGTATAAAATCAAATCCCTGTGCCTCCTCCAACCCTGACATGTCATTTCCAGTATCGGTGTTGGCCTGGAAACAGAGCCAGGTTCTATCTATAGAGCCTTGATTTCAGCCCATTCAAAATGTATTAAGATGGATGATTTTATTATGTGTGTGCATTCATGCACACACACATGCATGTGTGTATCCATGCATGTGATTATGTGAATTTTCCTTCCAGGAGCCACAAGCTGTGGACACAGTCCTAGTATTAAAAAAAAAAGCCAGTGTTCTCCAGGGTAACGGAACTGTCTAAGAGAGCTGACTGGACATGCTGTGTGCACAGATGTGACCGAATCTCAGATGATAGTCTGCCAAGCTAACGTGATTAATGTGCTCCTGGTGGGAGCATTTCCTGCGACTCTGTGTTTTCTACCAAGACAGATCACACTCTGCCTTGCGGTCTCCAGCAGGGCTTTAGATGCCGAGCAGGAAGGAGGCCAATCCCCCTGCCGCACACACCCTCACCTGTGCACCTCAGCTGCTTGGCACACACTCCACCAATTTTTCAGAAAGGAGCACCACCCAGAGAGGATGTGGAGCCGCCCGAGGCCAGGATGTTGCGCCCTCTGTCTCCCTCCACACTCCTCCACACAGCTCCAGCAGATGTCCGCCATCAAGTGGAGGAAGCATGACTGGCTACCATGCCTGTAGGCAGGCAGAAGGGAACAATCTGAGAGACCTACTCCAGCAGCAGAAGGAAATTGTGGGGTTGAATGCCGGGACAGGAGAGGAAGAGGGTTGGAGCATGACCCATCTTATCCTTTGGCTTCCCTGAAGTGGTAAGATCTGTGGCCTCTCCTTGCTCCTCACACTGGCACACCGGCAGAGCAGGCTGCACCAGCCTCATGGCCTCCCAGGAATTCCTCAGTTTCCTAGAAGGTAATGTGTGTTGAGTGGGAAATGAATAAAAATGCTTCTGCTGTAGAGAGGCAAGTGAGAGGCTTTATAAAAATAAGCACCAAAAGATCCAGGACAAAAGGTCTGTGGGCCTGCCGTTGCCAACAGCAGATATCAGGGTTATCAGAGAGTGGAAGCTTGTATTTTTATCTAGAGTCAAGCAACTTTGCCTGAAGATAAAAATGCATTTCCATGAACAAAAGATGCTCATCTTATAGACAGAAAAGGCATGAAAATGGGAAAAAAAGAGACAAAAGATGAGATCAGTCTCTTCAAAGTTACTTTCTGCGGTGGTTCGTCTTGATCATCAACTTCATTGAATTGAGAAATACCTAGGTTAGAAAGTGCCCTCTCCAGGTGCCAGTGAAGGTGTTTCCTAAGAAGATTAGAACCAAACACTCTCCTGAGACCTCACCATCCCACGGGCTGGGGACCTGGAGCCAATAAAACAAGGAAAGAGAGAACTTCCTGCTGGTGAATCCTCCCTTTCACTCTCTCCTCCTCCCCTTCTCCCTCCTCTTATAACATTCCTCCTTCCTGTTTGCTATGAGGTAAACAACTCTGATCCACCATACGGCCTTCTGACATCCAACATAGCTGTCATGGTCAGCATCTCCACTACCTGGAAGCCATGAAGCCTCAGAAACCATGAACCAAAACAGATCTTTCTAGCTTGGGGTGCATGACAAAAAAAATGTTCAACTAACACTTTCCTTCTCTACTTGGAAGACAAGGTCAAGAAGACAGAACAGTAGGAAAAACAGATATTTTTAATGCTTAACAAGAGATTAACAAGAGGTACAATCTGTACCTGAGGCTCAGAGACTATCTCAGATGAGAGGATGGGGAGAAATAGTCATGAATTCGAGACAGATGGTTACAGGAGGAGGTGGTGGGGGTGGAAATGATATGCATACGGTATTTATGCATGGAATTTCAAAGAAACCACACAATTGAAATTAAGAAAAAAATATTTGGAAGGAAAAAGTCTTCTACTACAATACGTTAGTGATTGCCAGATTGGTGTAAAATGTGTATGCTTTGCACAATCAGCAAGTTTGATATCAAGAAAGAAGGATCAGAGGTTGGTATTTACAGTGACCAAATCGACTACTTCATCTTGAATGCTATAACACTATTTGAGAGATGACTGGCAAGGCCATGGATGAATTCACTTCTGCTTTTTTTTTTTTTTTTTTTTTTTTTTTTTTTTTTTTNTTTTTTTTGCCCTGGCTGTTCTAGAACTAGCTCTTGTAGACCAGGCTGACCTCAAACTCACAAAAATCTGCCTGTCTTTACCTCCTAAATGCTGTGATTAAAGGCATGTGCCACTACTGTCTGGCTACAATTAGAAAATTTTGAGATAATCTGCCACCAAAGAACTCAACATGCTTATGTAGAATCACATACTTCAAGACCTCTGAGTTAAACTCCAATTCACTATTTCTCAATCATTTTTTCATTATTACTCACCCAGGTAAAGTTCTAAACAGTTTTTTATAATAATTCTACCCTTATTAAATTTAAAATTGCCTTATCCTGCATGCCATTCAACATACAGATTGATGTACTAGTTATGTTAATAAATTCATTATTACAGTAAAAGCTAATGTTTTTCACCTGCCTGGGATCAATATGAATCCTACTGAGAACTTGTACTCTAGACCTTATTCAATAACTTCTCAAATATTGAAATATGCACTCTCTAGCTATTTATGCGTATTTCTTTTGTTTGATATCTAAGAAACAGAAATAAAAATTTTGAAGAGAGAGAATTAAGACAACTGGAAGCTCGAGGTCAGCCTTGAACTACATAATGAGTTTAAGAATAGCCTAGCACTCAGGTCACCTTGTGTCAAACAGTTCATGAACTATTTCAAGTAGAATCAAACCCAAGCCTGAAATATTAGAGACAAATTTGGCAGATGTTGAAACGGACATCCTCAAAACCATAATGCACTGATAAGAGAATTAGAGATGCCATCTAAGTAGGTGGCTCAGCATTCTCATGAATGGAAGAACTGCCCTGTCACCACCACAGCTGTCTTTCCCCAAACTGATTATTGAGTCAATAGGACTCCAACACTCCAGCAAGTTTTTCATCTTTAAATTTTTGTATATATTCTAAAAATTATATAGAAAAGTAAAAAGAATCTAGAATTGACAAAGATGTTTTGCAAGAATATGAGCAAATTTGGGCCTTCTAGTACTTAATTTTAAGATTTGCTACAGAGTTACAGGATTTGAGACAACACAGTGGGTAGGTAAGGAGGGGCACATGTCTGGCACGGCCAACTTCTTTCTTGCTAGAGTTTCCAAGGTACCTCAACAAGGACATGACATGTTTATTGGTTTGATTTTAAAGAAATAGCTCTGGATTAATCAACTATTTATATGGAAAAATGACCTTCACAAGTGTCTTAAACTATATTTAAAAAAAAATCAACTCCCAGTCGGCCATATACCTAATTATAAAATCTATATGTTGATCATAATATGAGCTTGGAGAATATATTTAAGTAAAATAACTAAATGTTTTCAGGAAAGATTAATACAAGTCTAAAAATATTTTAAACATTCTGCAAGAAAACTTTGGTGAAGGCTAGGTTTTGTTTGTGTTCTCCTTTAAGGGGTGTTAGACTCTCTGCAGTCAGCTAAGTCAGTGGGAGATCAATCAGCCTCCTCCTTTCCAATCTTGCTTTTCAGGTCTTTAAGGGGCAGGTCCAGAGCAGCCTTCACATTACAACCAACATTCCTGCTGTATGGCCTGGCCCTTTAAGGATTGTCCAGTTCCTTCTCTGTTATGAGGTCACTAAGCTTAGTGGGATTGTAGTCTCTTCTTGGCTCCCTGTGAGCTCTAGTAGTTGCCATACAATGAGCTTTCCATGGTTGTCCCTAGAGCTGTGGAACCTCCTCCCACACATACTCAAGTCATTTCTCAGTAGAGACACCTAGGAATTTCTCAGGTTTGCAGAAGTTTCTGGGTAGCTTCCATAATCATCTGCCAATTCTGGGTGCTTCAACATTGACAAACTCTGATCTCTGCATGTCTGTGTCGTGTGTGTGTGTGTGTGTGTGTGTGTGTGTGTGTGTGTATGTGTGTTTTCCAAGAAGACAGTAAGGTTCTGGCTTGTTCCTCTTCCTGCACTGTTACCTAGAAGTTGTCTCCAGGAAGCTAACCAGAAAACGTATAGGGCTTAAAGTGTTTTGTCTTTCTGGGGTCATAATCTCAAATTACCTACTCAGATTACCAATGTCTAAAATCAGTTTTGTAATATTTTTCTAATTATTTGTAAGAAGGCAATTATCAGAACCAAGGAAAATAGATTCATAAAGAAAAATGACATATTTAGAGAGTACAAATCCCTAAAATAAAATCCCATAATCAACTGAATAGTTTGCACTAGACAAATAATTAAGCAGAGAAAACATTTATCTAAGCACACACATATTTTCAAGTAGTAAGGCAATCCTACTCAAGGTGTGAAGGTAGAATAATGGTCTTACAAGAAGAACCAAACGGAGTTACTGGGACTGAAAAAGGGCTATCTGGCAGTTTTTGGAATATTGAAGACCAGATTAAAATAAAAGCTTTTAGTAGAAAATATATGGATACCTGATATATTATATAATGTTCTAAAATACAAGACTGAATCTATAAATGATGAGTTTATCCTATACTCTCTTCTTCTGAACATATATAGTCAATGTGCAAGTGCAAGCAACCCAAAGCAGACTGCTGATGCTGCTCTGGTCCAGCCCCAGGGACAAAGCCTTTCACAGAGCAAGTGCTGAGGACATACAGGATGAATGAATGGATGGTGAACCTTTAACCTGGACTACTGACATCTTGCCAAACAGGACATGGGAAACTGGGTTAGGGGACGACTGGACAGGTGGCTAGAGATGACGCCAGTGCTTCTTCTTACAAAGCCAGTCCCCATACAACCATGTCCTCAGTGAATCATTAATTTAGGAAATTCACTGGCTCAAAAAAAAAAAACCATTTAGGAAGTAGATTTTTCCTCACCATGGTACCAGGAGGAAAGAACATCACAGCAATGATTCTTCTCGTTCAGCTTTTCCAATTTATATTTCCTTGGCAGTCTGAGAAACATTAATTTACAACTAAAATAAAATGGTTCCAAGTTTTAAGAATCCAGGGATTATAACAGAGGCAAACATGAAATTTCTTTGGTGGAAACAGGTCTCATGAATTAAATTTATCCAAACCCAAGTTTACAGGTTTAAGAAATATGTATATGCCAAACCATCAGGAAGCAAACTTCTTAGGGAGTCAGAGAAACCAGTTCAAAATCCATTTAGACTCAAAAGCTTCAGATTTTGGAATTCTCTGAAGCACTGTGTATAGTCACATTTAAAAATAAAAGGTTGGATCAAAAAATGAGCAATAAAAAGATTATGGGGTGTGGTAGTTTGAATGTAATTGGCGCCTATAATGTCGTATGGGGTGGCACTATTAGGAGGCATGGCTTTGTTGGAGTAGGTATGGCCTTGTTGGAGGAAGTGTGTCACTATGGGGACAGGCTTTGAGGGTTAATATGATCTGGGTATGGCTCAGTGTCTCAGTTGACTTCCTGTTTTCTGCAAGATATAAAACTCTCAGCTCCTCCAGCACCATATCTGCTGGCATGCCACCATGCTCCCTGCCATGATCATAATGGACTGAACCTCTGAAACTCTAAGTAAGCCACACCCATTAAATGTTTTCTTTCTAAGAGTTGCCATTGCCATGATGTCTCTTCCCAGCAATAAAAATCCGAAGACAGACGTTGGTATCAGGGACTGGTGTATTGCTGTGACAGGCTTGGCCATGCTTTTGTTTGGAAGAATTTGGACTTTGGGTTAGGAAAGCAGTAGAATGTTTTAAGTGCTGCTTGATGGGCCGTATGAGTAGAAACATGGGAGACAATGGTGCGGACAGTGATTTGAAGTGTGCTGGCTCAAGAGGTGTCCGAGAAGAATTTTAGTATGTTGCCTAGGGACCGTCTTGCGTATTTTGGTGAAGAATGTGACTGGTTTTTGTCCTTGTCCAAGGAGTCTGCTTGAGGTTAAAGCGAAGCATTTAGGATTAATTTCTTTGGCAGAAGAAATCTCAAACAGCCTAGTGTAGACTCTGTCATGTAGTTACTCAGGGTAACTTTAATGAAGATTTATAATGCAAGTTGAGCAGGGTAAATTTAAAAACTGCAAAATTTAAGGAGAAAAGGAGCATCAAAAAGTGGACTGGAGCTAAATTCTGTGTTCAAGGAATGTTTTATAAACAGATTAAGAAACGGAATAAAGGGAGTGGTGACCCAGCTAAATTTCCAACTTGTAAAAAGAAACTAAAGAAAGATTTAGAGCCAGGTGTGGTGCATGCCTTAATCCCGGCACTGGGAAGGCAGAGACTGGTGGATCTCTGAGTTTGAGGCCAGCCTGGTCTACAGAGCAAGTTTCAGGACAGCCAACCTTAGGTAATGAAGGACAGAAAACCGGTGACGATGTGATTGAATGAGGGGCCCATGTTCCAGCACTAGTAAGCTGCAGAACTTGGCAGCTCCAGCCACATGACTCTAGCTTTAGAGTTAAGGATAGAAGAAACGGGCTATGGAATTTGCCTTCACTCCTAAAGAAAGCTGCTGAGGCCAGGCATGTGTCAGGGATGTCCGTGAATGGAGGTCATGGTTTGAGGCTGTGAAATTGAAACCTGGACTACCTTTGAGAACCCAAGATGTTAAAGATGACAGAGTTGTGGGGTGCCTGTTGAAGAGAGCTGCTAACAGGAAGTGGAAGCAGACCAAGAGAAAGAAGTGTGTTGCAGTCAACAAAGCTGAACGGAGTTGGAGATCTGAAGAGGAGTTTGGTATCAGACATGGAGATGCAGAGTTAGGCGTTTGCCCCACTGGTTTTCCATCTTGCTTTGGTTCTTTATTTCTTTGCTGTATTCTCTTCCCTGCATTTTGGAATGGTAATGTATATCCTGTGCCATTCTAGGTTGAAAGTATGTGATCTGCTTTTTGATTTTGATTTTTACAGGTGATTACAGTTAAGAGATTACATGAATCTCAGAAGAGACTGAACTTTGGACTTTTAAACATTACTGAGATTGTGATAGACTATGGGGACTTTTGAAGTTGGACTAAATGAATTTTACATTATGATAGTTTTATAAATTGGGGGGGTCAGGGAGTAGAATGTGGTAGTTTAAGTGTAATTGACCCATATATTCTCATAGGGAATGGTACTAGTAGGAGGAGCGGTTTTATTAGAGTGGGTATTGCTTTGTTGGAGAAAGGATGTGGGGTGGGCTTTGAGGCTTCCTATGCTCAGGAGACTGTGCAGTGTCTCAATTGACTTCCTGTTGCCTGCAAGATGTAGGACTCTCAACTACTCCAGCACCATGCCTGCCTGCATGCCATGATGTTCCCTGCCATGATGATAAGAAACTGAACTTCTGAAACTGTAAGTGAGCCACCCCAATTAAATGTTTTGCTTGTAAGAGTTGCAGTGCTCATAGAAACCCTAACTAAGACACGGGGCTGAAGAGATGGCTCATCAGTTAAGTGCACTGGCTGCTCTGGCAGCCAGTTTATTTCCCAGCACTCACATGGAGGCTCAAAACTATCTGTAATTCGAATTCTAAAGGATGCCATGCCTTCTTCTGGCCTATGTGGGGACTAGGCAAAAATACAGTGCAATTACATCCTCTAGGCAGAACACTCACACATGTAAAAGTAAAATAAGTAAAATTTAAAAATAGATTATTATATAGTTAGCACTGAGAAAGAAAGGAATGGAGACTCTTAAATAGAAAGGCAAAGATTTCCAAACATTGTATGATATTTCCAACCAAACCATTTTTTCAAATAAGGATAAGATAAAAATGTTCTCAACCATACAAGTCTTCACAATTAAAAAAAAAAGATTTATTATTCTCTCTCTCTCTCTCTCTCTCTCTCTCTCTCTCTCTCTCTCTCTCTCTCTCTCTGTGTGTGTGTGTGTGTGTGTGTGTGGATGTGAGTGCAGTCACCTAGGAATTCAGAGGAGGATGTTAGATTTCCTGGCGCTGGAGCTATAGGTGCTTGTGAACTGTCTAACATGGATATGAGTGCTGGACTGAACCCAGGTTCTCTGCAAGAGCAGAATATGCTCTTAACCCCTGAGTCGTATCTCCAGCCCCATCCTTGTAATTTTAACACGAAATGAAAATATTCTGCAAAGAAGAGCCCTAGCAAAAAGAAAAGAAAAATTAAAAAAAAATAGAAAGGAAAGAAACCCAGAAGAAAGCAATGAGACGTGGGAAGGAAGGAAAAATGAACAACTTTGATACGTGGTTCAATAGGCAGCACGGAAGAAAGAAAGGACAGAAAGAAGGCTGATCACAAAACCAAAAGGTCAGGTTGTGGAAAAATGTCATCAAGAAAAAAAAGGTTAAATAAATTAAATTGTATAGACACAAATTCAACATAGGCAACTTCTAAAAACCATAATAAACACAAACACCACAAATTTTAAATGGGCAGATGATCTAGACATTTTATTAAGAAAAGGCATATATGTCCAATATGCCCACGAAGAGCTTCTTGCTATCATGAGTTATAAAGGAAATTCAGATAAAAAATAAAATTAAGATATTCTAATATATCCTTATATCCTGAAGAAAATATTCAGGCATTTCTGGTACCAGCAACAGTAGACAAATTCTCTGAGAATTTATTTTACAGTTTCTTGTAAAGTTAGAAACACACTCTGCCAATGAGCCAGTGATCTCACAGCTGTCTCTTTTCCCAAAGGTCGTAAAAGGCCATGTCTGCATGAAGACTCAGGCACCAACGTTTGTAATAGCCAAGCAGGGACCCCAGCCCACCCGTGTCTGGTTAAAATATCTGCATCCAAGGCAACACAGCTGTGAAATAAGGACAGTGATGACATACAGTCTGTACCTGCAAAGAGAGGGACCACAGGGAGGCAGGCATGAATGAAGGGGGGATGGGGAAGAACAAGTGTGAAGAACTGAGGAGGGAGGAAAGACAGGAAGGAAGGGAGGAGGATTGGAAATAGGGAACGGGTGAGGAAAGCAGAAGAGAGAAAAAGTATGAACTGGCTGCTCCCCGTCTGTAGTCTGTTGCTTCTCTCTGATTGTCCTATCCCTAGAAGTGCATGGTGAGCTCTTGGGAAGGAGGAACTTGTATTTAATAAGTCCTTGCACCTGTCAGCGGTGCAGACCCGATGGCTGGCTAGGAGGTTCACAGGCCTTGAGAGGCTACCTCAGATGCCAGGTGTGGCTCGTGAAGCCCAGGCCTCTTTAACTGGGGTTCTGGGGAGGAAAATTCTAGGAGCAGTTTATTGGAAGGAAACACAGAGGCTGGGGCCTCTGTGATTTCAGCCAGCAGCAGGGTACCCCACAGGTGGCCTTTTAATGAGCAGACAGAGCCTCCAGAGGGTCTCTGTTAGCCCCACTATAACACTGTGCTGTTTTTAAGTTCCAATTTGACCATAGCTACCTTGGGACTCAGGAGCCGCCACGTGACTCTCACCTCTAAGGTCACCTCTAGAAACACTAGTTTCCAAAGCCTGGCACCTCTGTGGTCTCATTCTGGACACATGAATTAGTCCCCCCTTCTCCACCCCTGCCACCTACTTCTCCATTCAGCCCCAGAGTCCTTCGGGGACCCCCTTTCTGCTGTGGGCTCAGCCCTAGGACACAGAGTACTTGCGATGTGGTCCTTCCACTAAAGATCTCAAGTCCAGAGTAGAAGACAGAACCACACAGAATTTTGAGCTGAGGCAGCAAAAGCTAAATAAGCCTCAGGGCTCAGAAGCCAGCACTGAGTCCACGGGGGATTTTTAGAGATGATGCCTGAACTGACTTTGAAGCTCACAGACTTTTCAACTTCATTATTGTGCTTCTAAATTTGACCAGGATTTATTAAACGATGCCCGAGGCTACAGTGGTGAGGGCCATCAAGGGCAAGGCATAATTCCGGAAGTCCAGCTATGTATGACTGCTATGTATGATTTTCACAGTCTTTAGTGGTAGAGCAGAGTAATTTTAGGGACACTTCGGACTTTCGTGCTAAGCGCAGCTGAGCTACGAGGAGCCACAGGACCTGGGTTCAAAATCCAGGGCCACTTGTTCACGGTTCAGGGAGACCTGACAAATTATTCAGCCCCTCTCAAAAGCAGGTTTCCACTTCTAAAAATGGTTGATGATCTCTCCTAAGAGAGGGTCATACAGATCAACGTTCCCTAGTGCCTGTCTCCAGCGGGTGAAGCAGCCGTCTTCAACTCCCTTACTGTGTCGGCAGCTGCAGCTGGCTTGCCTGCTGGCAGTCATCTGGGACTCGCAGGAGAACTCCACTTGTGATTTCTTGAAGGTAGCATTAAGCATCTGTGGAGACTTTATTTATGAATCCAATTCCTCTTTTTATTATACCTGAAAATTACATTCCTATCATCTTCCTAGAGAGCTAAAGTTATTCCCAAACATAATCCCAGATTATCAGAAATCAAGAACAGATAAGTCTTGTCATGTGTGTGTGTGTGCATGTGTAGGGGGGATGTATTACATTTGTTTTACCATGACTCAAACCAATGCAAAAGCAACGTGGGACACTTGATATGACTCTGGGAAGCCACCCTCAGCCACCTGCTACCCTGACATTTATGTCAGCTCCACCTTAATATAGTTTAGCCAAACGCTCTCCAAAACCCCAATTCTAGTTTTACAAAGTATAAAATCACTCAAAGTATTCCAGCTTCAGGTTATTCAGGGAAAATCAGTCTACCAGAAGTCAGGTCATGGAGGACCTATTTCTGTAATGACAGATTCAGCAAACTGGCAAAATTTTCCAACTTATAAAATCCACCTTACTGTGAATTGTGTTTATGGAAGCCACAGCTCATCAAAGATGTATGGTAGGGCCTAGGAGAGACCTGAGGAACTGTAATGGAAGGACGAGGGACTCTCTGTTCTTCTTTGAGTCCTAGTTTCCTCTGCATCTATAGATTCAAATAACCCTAAACTTAAGGGCTTAACATAAGGATAAACATCTATTATATCAAGGAGGATCTGTGGGTCAAGGGTGGCTTAGCTGGTAGTTCTGGCTTGGCTTCTCCTGTGGGATTTGCCTGTAGGATACTGGATGTTGGAGATCTGGGCCTGTGCAGCTGCTTCCCAGAAGGCATGCCCCCAGGACTGCAGGCAGGAAGCCAAAGCTCTCATGAGCACAAGTGCCTTTCTTGAGGGATGCTTGAACTTCTGCACAAGGCATCCCACTGTTCTAGAACAAATAACCCAAGAGAGTGCAAAGGGGAAACAGCAGTCTCCTTGGCCACACAAGCTATCCCTGCTCATTGCGGTTGAGGACTGTGAGAGAAAGTGGGTACCCAAAGAAGGGTACCCAAAGAAGGGGCTCCTCAGAGTCTGAGGACTGAGCTATGCCCCCTTGCTTCCCTCACACACAGAGGCTTATTCTTAGTTATGAATGCCCAGCCTTAGCTTGGCTTGTTTTCTGCCAGATTTCCTTAAATTATCCTGACTACCTTTTGCCTCTGGGCTTTTACCTTTCTCCATTTCTGTATACCTTCCGTCACTTCTTACCCCGCATCTTGCTGGGTAGTTGCATGGCTGGATGGCTGGTCCTTGACATCCTCTCTTTGTTCTCTTGCTGCTTCTCCTGAGCCTCGGTTCTCTTTCTGTTTATACTCTCTGCTTGCCTGCCCCACCTATCCTTGCTCCTGCCTGGCCATTGGCTGTTCAGTTCTTTATTAGACCATCAGGTGTTTTAGACAAGTCAACTTCACAGACTTAAACAAATGCAGACTAAACAAAAGCAACACATCTTAAAATAATATTCCCCGGAATATGCCTCTTGCTTTGCCCTCTCCGTCTTGAGCTCTCCATGTTCCTCTCTGACTGCAGATCAAACCTGACCCTCTGGACATTATTCCACTTCCGCCTGAATGGAGAGCTGTTTCCTCCGTGGTGGTTGCCTTCGGTTGCTGGTCTCAGCTCACTCATAGGATTCATTCTGGAGTTTGGTAGCATGACTCGTGGTGGTGGGGTGTGGGTCTGGGTCTGGCTGGGGGTGGTGGGCATGCCTTTGAATGCACTCCTGACTGACTGCTCCCTGATGTGTGTGGTACTGTCTCTTGCTGTCCAAGGGCTTAGCGCATATGTGGGGCCTTCAGTAGGCCACCCAGAGCCCAGGAAGGGAAGACTGGTATTCTTCCAACCTTTGCTGGAGGTCCCAGGCAGGGCACCAGACTCCATCCACTGTGTCTGGAGTGTGTTGCAAATGCACAGGAACAGATGGATCCATTAGATGGGGGACTCTTTGGAGAAAACTCTGGGAACTGTAAACAAAACATACTGGTTTTTTTTCCCCTAGTAAAAGGTTAAATGAGACAAAGAAAGTTTCATCTCTAAAGAAATTTAAAAAAAAAAGAAAGAAAGAAAGAAAGAAAGAAAGAGAGAAAGAAAGAAAGAAAGGAAGAAAGATCAAAGACAAAAACAAAACAATGAAAAAAACCACTGTCTGGCAGAAACCCCTCCCCCGGTCAGCATTTTTCTAAGATCCAAGTACATAGCACGGTTGCATCCATCCTCCAAAATTGCACTTTGCTCTTCAACTCCGCTGCCTTAATTAAACTAATCATGTAAGAATGTGGGGCCAAGCCCTGACAACTCAGAGTGAGGTCCAGGACCCTGTCCCTAGGACCACAAGCTCAGTAGGGTGCCTGCTGGATACAGTCTCTTGCTTACAGTCACATGCCCTTTTGCAGAAGTAAAATGTTTTGCTCTCGGGGAATATTTTGTATTGTGCGGTCATTTTCTTGAGACTCCAGACTCATTTCTTATAAGGACAAAAATTTCCATGGAAGCTTCATGCCACAAGAGGGGGAGGGGCTTTTCTTCTCCACCTCGCCACTCCTCTCTCTTCACATCTTATCTCTCCTTTCTCCGTGTACCTTTCTTCCACTCGCCATCTCTCCATGTGTCTGCCTCTCGCTTTAAATCTACCCTTCTTTGTCTCCCTGGTCTAGGTGGTTCCTTTGAGTCCGGTGACTCTTCCCTTGGGCCTCTGAAGCATTGCCTGGCACCAAGGACTACTATCCTACAGCAACTGAGATTCCAGAAAGCTATACAATATGACTTTTAAACATAGCTTGACCCATCACATTCACCAACAGTACCACATGACATCTTTGGTTTGATGGGCCATGCATTTTCAGGAGAGAAATTAACAGGATTGGGCAGTTCTGTGGAGCATGACAAGGAGACATGACTTGTTATGGCCATCAGCAAGTAGGCAACAATCTGGTTGCCACTCTGGTTATTGTATTAAAAGTAGAAATGCCCAAATGAGCCCCAACCACCACTGTTCTGGTTTGGTGTCTATTACTATGGTCAACACCATGACCAACAGCAACTTGAGCAGGAAAGGATTTTGTCGGAGCCCACCAGACTATGCAATAAATGTACAGCCGACAGAACAACAGACCGATCCACAGGAAGTGTATGCATACACGTCCACAGCAGAGCTATGGGAACACTTGTCCCTTGGAAAAGTCACTCTCGTATCTGTGGAAAGCTTGTGAGGCCATGATCCTCCCTTCAAAATGGAAGTGGTCTGAAACTGGGCATGGCTTGAGCATATATGAGACCTCAAAGCCCTCTTCCACAGTGACACATTTTCTCCAATAAGGCCACACCTACTTCAACAAGGCTATACTTACTAGTAGTGCCAATCCCTTTAGGGGCCATTTTCTTTCAAACTGCCACAGTTTCTCTGGCTCTTTTTAAATCTATCTTTGTTTTATTTATTTGCTTTTATTTGTATATGGGTATTTTGAGTGGAAGGCTAGCTAACTAACTCATTACCCCCATTCTGTCAAACTTAGACAGAGCCTACTGAACTTCCATTTTTGAGTGACAGTCAGTGGGTTAGTTTTGGCTGTGGTTGACTAGATAGCAGAAAAGTCCAGCATAGAGAGAAATGTCAGCAGATGAGGAAGTGGACTGAAGGAGAGGAAATGGAATTAGCAGGACATCACTTAATCGAGTGGCCTGGGATCCAGTCTGAGGCCAAAACTAGCCCATCCAAAGCCAAATTGCAAAGCTTCATTTTTTTTTAAAAAAAAAAAAATCAAGTCTTTTCCTCCTCCCTCTGTATACTCTCCATTTTTCATTTTGCTTATGCTTTGTTCCTGAAGAGGTATTGAATATCATTTGTTTATGTTTCTAGGGATTTTAAGATAATAATTTTTAAAAAGGAAGTGTTGGTCTTTAGGTTATAATAAGTTATAAATGTCTCCTTGGTGTGTATGCTTACAGAACCACAAGGCTCTTTGCTGCAGATATCCATTAAGTTCATGGAATTACAGTTCAATACACAGAGTGAAAGGAAAACTTCATACCAAACGCATGGAAACACAAAAGCATGATAAAATTGCGTTCCTGAGTAGAAGTGTTCATATGTTTGCCCAGGCATTGTCATAGAACATAAGGTTTCCGTTTGATGAGTCCATTGATATGAGGAAGCTTGTTTAATTTGACTAGACTATACATCAATGTCATTGCTGTGTTGACAGAGTGCACCGTTATGAAAAGTATACTGTGAAGATGAATGCAGCATCCAGCCAGCCCCCAGCAGTTATCTAGGGAAAGAGATACAGCCTGTGTACTGGGAAATACAAAGCACATAACAGTAAGCACCATAAGGAAGACCCAGGGGCCATGGGACTTAGAGGAAAGACAGATGATAAAGAGATCTTGAGGAGGAGGTAGCCTTTGCCTCAAGGGACGCATCATATTCACTGGGTGGAAGGATCAGTAATGAATGACTCTGAATGGCTGATGAGGGGATTTGGCTCTAATGGTGTAATGAAAGGGATGTCAAATGCAACCCTCCTCTCCTATTCATCCACCTACCACAGAAAGCTAAGGAAATTCCAGGGATTGACTATGACAGGCTTTGCTGGCCATAGGATAGCCTCTCGGTCCAGTGCTTCTGAATGCATAAATGCCAAATGACCAAGAGTATTGATGCTGCCGTGGAGATACCCCCTCAGGTCTCCCTGCACGAGGACTTCTATTGGATTCGCCAGCAGCTAACTGACCCTCTCCAGTTGCTGCACATCTGAATCCATCACCCCTGGGCCACACTTTTCCTGGCTCTTCCCAGCCAGTGGCTGACCACAGAGGCAGCGTTATTCTCTGGCCAATCTGTCCATCTGCCTGGGATTTGCCCAGGACTGCTGTGAAAATGAGGACTCCCCCAGCCAATCCTTCTTCCCTGTTCGTTCACTCCTTCTCCATCACTTCCTCTTCAGAAACACCTCCTTCCCAAGTCTCTTGTCACTTGATGCCTTGGAATACATGTGCTTATCACCAATCAATTAAGTTGCTCTGAAAGAAAAATCTTTCTGCCCTTCTTTTCTGAAAACGGGAAGCCATGGACAAGTGTGAAACAGGGGGATGACACACTAACATTATCTAAAAGCAACATGAACAGAATATGTTCACCCAGAGTCTGACCTATTAGGGACTATCTCAGTAACTCAAGAGGCTATGGCGCTGGGGTAAAATGATGGTAATGGGAAGGAGAGTGGGGGCACAAACAAGGGCGGCAGCGCCTTGCTTGCTGCCCTACCCACTTCCACACTGCCTATCATCAAGGAAAACACTGACAGATAATAAGCTCGGAAGAGAGAGAACAGTCAGAGTCAGGAAAGCTGGTTCAAACCCCGCACTGGCCAGATGTGAACCCTAGGAAATGACTGACTCTGACCTTGCCCTTTGCTGCTTGGCAATGCATGGGCCAATGGGACAAGATGCTTTTGAAAACCATACTTATCCTTGCATGTACTTTTGTTTTAACTTCAGAATAGCATGCATAAAATAAAATTTGGCACCTGAAATTTTTATTTTTAAAATGTTTCTGTTCAGGGGTATAGTGACATTTTGCTTGTGTTTGAGCAGATACAGCTTGCCTGAAGATCCTAGTGCAGAGCTAAGCCACTAGAGGCCAGGGAGTATTCGCAAACACCTTTAAGCCCAAGATCCTGGAGACAGAGGCAGACAGATCTTTGTTAGTTCAAGGCCACCCTGGGCTCCACTAGATTGAATCTGTCTAAAAAAGAAACAGAGCTCACACAAAGGTGATTCCAGCACTTGGGATCTTATGCCTTTAATCCCAGTACTAGGTAGGTGGAGACAGGAGTCTTATGGTTGGGTGGAGAGAGGAGTATAAGGTAGGAAGAGACAAGAGCTCAGGAGAGTCTGAGGATGCAGTCTGGGGAGACAGTCTAAGGACAGGATAGCCCCTTCGATCTTAGCATTGGTAGAGCTAAAAGGTCTCTCTGGAAGTTGGCTGTACTGCCTCTGTGATCCTTCAGCTTTCACCCCCCTAATATCTAATTCCAGGTTTTATTTATTAAGACCAATTAGAATTTATTATTAAGGCCAATTTATTAAGACCAATTAAATAGGGGAATTAAGTACATCCATAGCTTGGGTAGCCATCACTGTCACCCATCTTCACAATTCCCTGTGCTTTATTAAACTGAACCTACACACCCATTGCAGTGACAGGATAAAAAACCATTGTCCCACAGCAGAGAAACTGGTTATTTCTCAGGAATCAGGGGCAAAGGGTTATGGAAGTCAAAGAAGGTAGTAAGACATCTATTTGTTCCCACCCATGGAGCCTCTGGCAGCAGTCAGGTGTGTGCGGACTGGCCCTTGTCTCCCAGCTTTTGATATCCTCTGACAGTCGGGAAGGGAAGCATCAACAGGCAGGGGGGAGTACAAGAGAGCATGAGGGCTGACAGGAAAGGTTTAGAAAGTCTCCTGTAGAGTAAATAGTGCTTGGATAAACAGTCCTTTCACATGGCTTACTTTCCTAAGAGAGGACTGAAGCTGGAGGCCAAGTTCATGCTCATTATCACTTTTGTGTATTCTAGAGTTTTCACAGTGTCATGGGATCCAAGGAGCATCATAGCCCACACCAGGACAGTGTCTGCACACAAGTCCACCATAACCCACACCAGGACAGCGTCTGCACACAAGTCTGTCATAACCAACACCAGGACAGCATCTGCACACAAGACCTTCATAGCCCCACACCAGGACAGGATCTATACACAAGTCAGGCACTATGGTTTACCCTCTGAAAACAGGACTTCCTCCCCCAGCTGCTTCAGGTGTCAGTTGCAGACTGTCTTCAGCTCCTAACACTTCTACAGAAATACTCTACTAAGGAGGGCCTTGTGGCTCAGCCAGGGCTCCTTCTGAGCCAGATTGTGCCCTAACACCATGTAGAAGAGATAAGGGAAAACCAGAGAGGTAACAGCCTTGAGTTTGTGGCCAGCTGCACTGACAATGGCCGTGAGCAGAGGGTGTGAATAAAGGGCCTCAGTCATGGCATTTAAGGACAGCCAGGAATGGTGGTCAGCACAGAGGCTAATGTGCCAGTGAAGCCGAGGTAGGCAGGGGCCAGGATGCCCTTCTGTACCCTTCAAGCATCTCCCCAAAAACAGAACCAATAGGGTATGAGACCTGAGAAGGGATCTATTGTGGAATCTGATTCATGCTCTCATGGCCCATAGAGACCCCAAACTCAGCTCACACCAGCACTGCTTTTGTGAGACTTCACTGTTTTATCTCAATGACAAAACATCACTGTTTTATTAAACCAACGAGGGAAGATTGCTGGCTTTTGGCATGGCTCGCCTATATTCACTTGGAGGTGTTTGGTTTATGCAGAGTCTACCAACCCAATCTTCAACCTCAACGTGAGTTCACCAGCTTGTTCCTTCTAGAAAGCGATTTTTAGGGCTGGAGAGATGGCTCAGTGGTTAAGAGTGCCGTCTGCTCTTCCAGAGGTCCTGAGTTCAATTCCCAGCAACCACATGGTGGCTCCAAACCATCTGTAATGAGATCTGGCGCCCTCCTCTGGCATTTGGGTATACATGGAGGCAGAAAGTTGTATACATAATAAATAAATATATCTTTAAAAAAAAAAGCAAGCCAAAAAATTTATTTGAAAAAAAAAAAGAATTAGAGATCCACTTCTTTTCCCCCACAGATCTCATTAAACTTTATTTAAATTGCGTCTCTTATTTGCACAGCATGTGTTCTAGTCCCCACCCTTGCCCCAGTGAAGGGAATAAGGTCACATGATGATTCAAATGTTTCTACTTGCATGGCGCAGGGGAGGAACCTTCTCCCATATAGTTCCCAAGTCCCTGTGCTGGGCAGCCTGCCTTTGTCCTCCATCACCAAAGAAAGGCATATAAATATTGTTAAAAGTCATGAACTGGGACAAGAGTTGTAGGCACAAGAAAAGTGTGGGTGTAGGAGACACCACAATACTAACTTGATGACTGTCCTGGGGAAAGCACTGATAGAAAGTCGGGGGGCTTGGCTCAGGCCTAGTGCTAGCTAGCTGTGTACCCCAGGAAGTGACCACAACTCGGACTTTGCTCTGCTGCTGCCTGGCAATGCATAGGAGAGACGCGGCAAGCTGATCTTGAATCCCATTTCTAATCTCACAACCACAGGGTGCTCACCTGTTACTGTGACACCCGTAAGTCTTTCCGTACCACAGGGTCTCCTGAGTGACACAGATTTGTCACTAGTACCATGCAGTGTCAGAAGGGAGTCTGGCCAGCCGTGGGAACTGTTTGTGACTAGAAACAGCAAAACTCTGCGTCTAACATTCTGCCTGTGGTTTCCTTCCACACTGTTTGCTGTGTGTGGTCAGTGAAGAGAGGAATAGACAAGGCCAGGTTGGTAGGTTGGTTGGTGAGCCCCTGGGCATAGGAGACAGGGCAGGAACTTTGAAAGGGTCGGATGATCCAGGTGGAAAAGGAAGTGCCTTGCCAGGTGATAGGCAGGAATTGATTACAGGTTTGTGAGGAGGGAGGCATGAAAGGAAGAGCTGGGCTTAGAGTTTTGGTTTGCAGTGCTTTACATGGTTCTGATGAGAGCGAGGAACTTCACAGGTGGAGGAAGACAGCCGTAGGATGAAAAGCCAGCACATCCCCATGTGTGCTGTACACTCTTATGAAAGTTTACTCTCTGAGGAACTGTACTTCCTACTTCTCCTGTGGCTGGGGAAAAATCTCCCGACCAATGCAACTTAAGGGAGTGAAGGTTCCAGGGTTACAGTCCATCACAAGCAAGGAAGGCATAGTGAATGGCAGGAGTTTGAGGCGTCCACAGTCAGGAAGCACAGTGTTAAGTGCTGGTGCTTGGCTCCTTTTTATTCTGGTCACACATTTAGGGTAAGTCTTCCTTCCTTGATTAACCTGTCTAGTTAATCAAGAGACAGTCCCGAAGAATTGTCTCTTAAATAGTTCTAGGTTATGCCAAATTTATGATCCATATAAACCATCACAGGTGTGCTACAGAACTCGTGCCTGGCCCCTTCAAAGTGTGGCGCTCATCAGAGACCATCTTTCAATCTGCTGTAAGTTCAGATGGCTGAGTCGGGATCTCATTCGCAGATGTTACAAGAAAGCAATTTTTTTTTTTTTTTTTTTTTTGCTGATGTCTAAACCAGGCTTTCATCTGGATGAGATCCCAGCTCTGACACAGGCCAATAGCCAGACAATTCAGGGACTGAGGGAACTTGTAGGCCAACAGCCATCCCAGCCTCTTCTACCCCATCAGCAGACCCCATGTGACTCTCCCAGTTGGGACTTACACTCCATCATCCCAGGACAGAGCATACAGCCAATGTGTAGCTTTGGGGAGACTGGCCCTTTGCGCATGGTCTGAGGTGCTAGCATCCACTGAAAAGCTGCAAGAGAAAGCCTGCTCACTGTCTTGCTCTGGCCTTCACTTAGCCTAAGGAGGAGACCCAGGATGGTGGAGAGACAAGGCAGGATCAGTGATGGCTTCTGCCCTTTCTCTGTATTTGTGAGTTCATCCTTTTCCATTGCAAACCCTTAATCAGTTTTACTTACCTCACTGTGATTAGCAATACCAATGTGAGCCTGTAAAAGCGCAAAGTAAGGGTACTTGGCCGCACAGTCTATATGATTCTGCAAATGTCAAGCTACCTGGATTCAGGGTGAAAGGAAGGCCCAAGAGAGCAAACCGCAGCTGTCTTCCCAGGAGAATCTGAGCCAACGGCCTTTTCTACTGACAGACACAGCAGCGCAGACAGGGTGTAGACTGTGTCCTCTACAAAGCCTGTGCTTCAGCTGCAAAGATGTCCAGATCATGTGTTTCAGACCAGGGAGGTGTATAAAGGGCTGAATAGGTGGCAGGGGTGAATGGCAGTGTGGGGTGGAAAAGGGAGAAGAGAAGGGGTATGCCTGTGTAGCAAAAGAAAATTCAGCTTGACCTTCCTCTTTATTCTTGAATATTCCTTTCTTCCCTTGAGGTGATTTTGTCATTAATCAGGTTGAATATTCATGGGCTCTTGTTACAAAATAAAGTCTGGGCCTCTAGTCTGGTATTTTGCCCCCCTCCATATGCCAACCACAAATGCAGCCAAATCAAGAAACAGCGCTGACCTCGGATAGAGGCTATCATGGTTTGGTTGTCTTTATCCTCTCTACTGTGTCGCTAACTAGCTCTCTCCTGCTGCTGGCTGCCTTTCGTTCTTCTCCACTTCTCAAATTCCAGAAACAAGTACCCCCTTGTCCCAAGCCTTTCTAGTTGGCCAGAATCAGGGATGTGTTCTTCCTGAAAGTCTTTCATAGCACTTACTAGAAAACCTCAAGGGGAAGAGTCAACGCATGGAGAGTTCCAAGTCCAGATTCAAGTTCCAGATCCTCCTATGACTATGAGATCTTCCATGAGACACAAAACCTTTTTTTTTTTATTTCTTTCTCTGTAACCGTGTCCTAAGGGTCCTGAGAGAAAGCATATGGTGCCAGATAATGGAGGAATGCAGACATCTGAGTGACAGACACCTAGGAAAGAAGCAGTGCTGGTTGCACCTCCTCTACTCATTCTTGCACCATTTTCCCTCTGCTTTAGCCCCATGGCATCTGCATATGAGGTTTCATCTGCTTCTTCTTTTCTTTTTTTCAACAAAGTCTCCTTGTGTTTCTCAGTCTCTGAATTCCTGGCATCCAGCAATCCTCCGGTCTGGCCTCCCTCGCATCTGGGACTATAGGAATGTACTGCTCTACTCCGTTTATATATGATTTACATATCAAATGTAAAATCATTCACTGGCATGCTTGAGTTTTGATCTATAGATTCTACCAGCCGTCAGTTGAAAATATCCTACAAATAAAGTTGTCCCTGCTTCACATATTTACCGGCTTTTTTTCTTGTCATTACTCTCTAAAATATATGAAATATTATATTAAATTTTGCATGTAATCTGTGGGTGGTTGAACACGTGTGGGAGCACATATATAGATTCTGTGCAAATACCACACTGCTTTATATAATGGGCTTGAGCACCCGTGTGTGTCCCTCTCTTCCCCCCTCTATGAAGGTGTCATATTATTTGATCAACTCACTAACAGTTGACTAGATTCACTTTTTGAGAGGCCTATCACATTCTGACTCCGGTTCTACACACTAGGATTCTAAGAGAGAGAAAAAAAGGGTCTCTTCCTAGTGTGCCCCTCATCATGGATTTCCTTGTAGATTCATAACTATTTTAATGGAGAGGTAAAGCAAACAATCAACAAGGCTGCTTCTCTACGTGGTGACAACATCACAGACACAGTGATGGGGAGCAGGTGCCATGAAAGCTGCATCCTGGTCTCTGGACTTAGGGGATGAAGGCTGTGACATGCCTTCATATTCATTACTTCAATTTTAAGCTTAGCATACTCCAAATGTGACTAGATAGAAAACGGCTGGATCTTCAGCTCCGAAGTCCTAGCAAGTGACTTATGCATAGCTTAGAAGCCTTAACGACAGATATCCTTCAAAAGCCATCAACACCAGGTGGTTATGTATGTGTTTGTGTGTACATGTGTGTGTGAGATAGGGTTCATGTTTGTATATGCCTGTGCATGTGCCTCTGTGAGTGCCTGAGTAGACATATGCTTGTGTTGTGTATATATGACTGTGAGAGTGTGTGTGCCTGTGTACATGAGTGTGTGTAAGTGTGTGTGTGTGTGTGTGTGTGTGTAGGCATCACACGAGATGCAGAAAGTACCAGAATACCTTCTCAAATAAAAACAAAACAATCAGAAACCAACTGACTACATCTCTAAGATTCTAATGTACATCAATAGAGAGATAAAATTGAATTTACAAAAAAAATTGAATTGTATGTAAAAGTTAAAAGAGGAATTCTCACATAAAGTTGGATTTATTTCCTGATACCCGTCTTGGAGGTAGAAGGGCTCAGTCATGAGCATAGAAGCTATTTGATCCCTGTTTGGGCGACTGCCAATGCATACTTCTTTCCTCTTTCCAATGTCCAACTGATTTCAGAAAAAAAAAAATCATTAAATAATGCCAAGCTTCTCTCATTCCTTGGGAATATGTTTCTACTTTTTCAGTGAAACCCATGTTTCTCTGATGTCTCCACACAGAGCTTTGTCAATGCCACCAATCACTCATGGCTGCTGTTGACTCTCCTAGTGATGGCTGGGCAGGGTTGTGGTCCTCTGTATGCTGTGAATATCATTGGTTAATAAAGAAACTACTTTGGGCCTATAGCAGAGCTATAGGGGAGCAGAACTAGGTGGGGAAAACTAAACTGAATGTTGGGAGAAAGGAGGCAGAGTCAGAGAGAAGACATGTAACCTGCCGGAGACAGATGCTGAGAACTTGACCTGGTAAGCCACAACCATGTGGCGATACATAGATTAATGGAGATGGGTTAAATTAATATGTAAGAGTTAGCCAAAAAGAAGCAAGAGCTAATGGGCCAAGCAGTGATTTAATTAGTATAGTTTCTGTGTGATTATTTTGATTCTGGGCAGCCAGGACAAACAAGCGGCTTCCTCCAACGTGGGAATGCATCCCATCTTTTGGGGCATTAGTTGCCACTTGTTGAAGTTTCATATCTAGCCAAGAACAGAATAAGCTTCTCAATGATCCAATGAGGTAGGCACCACTCTACATGATTTGCAGATGAGAAACCTGGAGCTTTTGATTAATTAAGCCAGGTCACAAAACCAGCAAATGCTGGGGCAGGAGTGTCTATCAATTATGCTATGTCTGCCCCAGTCCTGGATGCCCTTGCTGCCTGCAAGGTTTGCTAATCTGACACCATGGCCAGTGTTATTTATAAGTGATGCAGAATTCTCACTCTGACTCACTCAATAACTCCCTGCATTACTTGGGCGCTCCAAGAAAATAGGCCCAACAGAAAAACAGATTACATATCAGATTGAAGCTGAGATCTCCCTCATGGGCTCACGGGCTTGCATCTTGGTTGCCAGCTGATGGTATCTTTGACTAATCCATCAGTAGAGTAAATAGAACAAGTGAGAGCTGCCAAGACCACAGAGGATGGGGCCTGGCTGGGGGAAGGGAGCTGTGATCTTGTTATATCTTGCCCTGCCCCCTTTGCGTGTTTCCTTTCATTGTTTCCTGACTGCCATGAAGTAAGCACCTTCTGTCAATGCACTTTTCACCATAATGTTCTGCCTCACCACAGGCTTGGAGGCAGTGGAGCCAACGATTACAGATTGGGATCGCTAAAAAGATGGGCTAAAACAAGTAAGTCCTCCATTCAAAAGGTAAGTCCCCCTGAAGGCCTGCATGTCAGGTCTTTCATCACAATGAATGAAAGTCTAGCACAAATACCTATGTATCTGAGATTTATTGTGAGGATTAGCTCAAGTGATTTGGAGGCCAAAATATCTCACCCTTGGCCACCTGCAAGTGGAGCCCAGGACAGTCATGGAATACTTCCACCTGATTCTGAAGAACCGAGAATTAGGAACACCAACAGAATAAGAGTCATTCTTCATTCACAGGCCCAATAACCAGAAATAGCAATGTCTAAGAGCCTGAGAAGACACAGTTCATACAGAAAAAAATAAATCTGAGCCAGGCACGCGCATACAGGCAAAGAATTCCAGCATTTGGGAAGTAGAGGCAGGAAGGCTAGTGTACTGATATTTTGTTTGTTCTTTAACAAATAAAGCTTGCCCGAAGATCAGAGTGTGGAGTTAGCCACACTTGTTAGTCATAGAGGCCAGGCAGTGGTGGCACACACCTTTAAATCCCAGTAGTTGGGAGACAGAGGTGGATGGGTCTCTGTGAGCTCAAGGCTAGTCTGAGATTGAATCAGTGTAAAAGAGAAACAGAGCCAAGTGATGGTGGCTCACACCTTTAATCCCAGCACTAGGGAGGCGAAGATGGGAAGTGGTATGGCTGGGCAAAGAGAGATTAATTCTACAGCAGGAGGAGACAGGAGACAGGATTTTCTCTGAGGTTTTGTAGAGACGGCGTTCAGTCTGAGGATTCATATGAACAGATCTTGCCCCCTTGGTTCTGAGGATTTCATAGAGGACAGAACTAGTGGCTGCTGCTCTGCTTCTCTGATCATTCAGATTTCACTCCCTACTATCTCACTCTGGGTTTTTATTATTAAGACCAATTAGAATTTGCGTTACAGAACAGGACCTCAAAACCTTCCACAGCTTACACTGATGATTCAAGGCCAGCCTGTGCTTTATGGCATCATATTTCAGCTTCTACTACCACCAACAAGAGGAGGAGAAGAAGGAGGAAGAGGACGTGGGGAAAAGGAGAGGTAGGAGGAGGGAAAAGAGGAGAAGGAGGAGGAGAAGTAAAAGAGAAAGAAAGCAAACAATTACACACTGTACTTTAGTCAGGGGTGGTGGAACACACCCATAATCCCAGTGCTTGGAGTTTGGGTTTGGGAATTCAGGGCCAGCCTCATCTACATAGGGAGTTTGAGGTCAGCCTGAGCTACATAAAACCAGACTGACCCCTTCCCCAAATCCCCCAACACAAAAAGAATAAACCTTGCTATTATGTAGCCTCATTAACTGGATTGAAACATCACCTTGTCCAGGGAGCAGGCAAACCCATGAAATTAATAAGGAACTTACCAGATCAAAAGACTCCCTAAACTTAGAAGAGGACCAGGCTCCTCTGCAAGGTTGCGGAAGCAGTAAAGGATTATATGTGGGAGGGCACTCTCAGGTAAGTCACCTGTGTCCCTAAAAGTAACTCTGGCTCGCCAAGGTAGACTTGGCTGCAGTAGTTTTCTCTGGTCTATTTATCCATTCTCTTTCTGGGGTGAGTAAAAACAGATTCCTCATGGAAAATATTATAATATCTTCTTCCACATTTTGTTCTGTGTTGGCCTCTGTAGGCTGGATGCTGCTTCCTTTGGTGAGGGTGATCCTCACCCAATCTACTAATTCAGTTGCCTATCTCTTCCAGAAACATCTTGTCAGCTACACTCAAAATTCATGTTTTAGTGGCTCTCTAGGGATCCCTTAGCCCAGCCACAAGGACCCATAAAATTACCCATCATTTCTGCCTTGGTATTTGGCAGCTATGCAAATAGTTCCTTATGACCGCTTAGCGGCAACTTCGGTCATGGCCTTTCGATTTTAGCTTCCACGTGAGAAATACCACAATATCGAATGCTCTGATATTATGACCTATGTTGAGTCTCCATCATTTTATAAAACCAAAGTGACCATGATGTGGTAGTTTTATTAGTGACCACAAAACAGGAAAAGTAACAGAGTAGATCCTTTAAAACAATGACCAATCTGGACATAATAACGGAGTGTTTGTTGTCATGTCATGTAAGAATGATTACATTTTTTTTCTCTTTTACATTTCCACTGGTGAAGCTAATATTTCAAGTGGCAGAGTGCTACCATTTTATTGGTAACATTGGAAAGTGAGAGCCCAAAGATCATGCTTTCCCTAAAGGCAGTATATGGCCAGGTGATGGGCCTTCCCATGAGCCTGGAGAACACAGTTTGATTTTTTCTGAGCTCTTGTCCCAGGCCAAGGTCCAAGGATATAGGAACTGACATGGAGATTTGGGGTGTATTATTTATTATGGGTAAGCTCCCCAAGAAGAGCTAAAAAGGAGTTGGAAATGCAGAATAGAGACAGGGAGGATCTTGGTAGATATAAAGGTTGATCCCAATTCTTAACTTGATGCAACTTTTGAATCAACATGGAAACACATCCTAACTCTGGACATAGCTACGAGGGATTTCCTAGACTAACTTAATTGGCATGGGAAGACCTAAATGTGGGCAGCACCAAGGCCTGGGATGCCTGACTGAATAAAAAGGAGAAAGGGAGGTGAACACAGTATTTATCAATCTTTGCTTCCTGACTATGGTTGCAATGTGATCGGCAACCCCACGCTCCTGCCACCTGCTGTCCCTGTCGCAATGGACTGTATCCCTATAGGTCAAAATGAACCTAGCCCTTTTAAGTTGCTTCGGTCACTGCAACCAGAAAAGTATTTGCTATAGTGGAGGAGCTACTGTACCCATGGAGGGCATTCTGGAACGTGGGTATCATTTGTAATCTTATCTCCCTTGCAGATAAAGATATTTACCCTTTTGTGCCATCCTCCATTGGCCAGGTAGCTCTGTGTGTAGGAGACTAGAGAAGGAGGTGAGGGAGGGGGGTGGGAGGTGGGGGAGGGAAGTAAAGAAGAGAGAGAAGAATGGAGTAGGGAATAAGCACATTGAGGAAGTGAGGGGGTCAATGTGGCAGCAGCAAAAATACCTACTAAAGTTCTCTCTTAGTACTAAATGTTTTCATAGCGCTCTGTTATGGAAGAATCTTTAATGAAACACACAGTCAAATACAATTAGGTACTTTCTTCGCTAACTTTTCATTGTAGTCATTCTTGATTTTAATCTTATTGTTATCTATAAATCCTATCTGCTTGTGAAACCTGGGTTTATGGATAGGTATCAGGAGGACCCTTTGCCATTTTGAAAACTGTCCATTTGAAATTCCCAAGAGGCAGGAGACTGGCCGGTATTTGGGACCTGCTCTGTACCATTCAACCCAGGGTCTCATTTTCTCGGCAAGAATAAGAAGCTTCTACAGTGTGGTATACTTAAATGTTTAGCCCTTGTACAATATATACATGGATATACACACATACATATGTATGTATATGTATAATTTTACAATGCATTACAGACTTGAACAAATGTACATGCTAATGAGATATATGGGTTTACTTTTACATAAAGAATGAAGTCTTAGCTGGCTATTTGATACTGCAGGACACAGAGCATCTTTAGTGCTTTTTAGAGTTGATTGATATTTCGAGTTTATGGTTGTCAATGCTGAGAGTGCCATTTCACATAAATATGCAATAAAATCTGGCACAAGTATCTTTAGGACCCTTTCAGAAACAGTTGGAAGTTCTGTCCTTTTCTGTGCCAGAATTCTTTTAACATTTTTTAAAAAATGAAACTCAAGTCAGCAACACAAACAGGAAATTTTCAAATCAAATATTTTAACACAGTATAATCCCAAGAGATCTACCAATAATTTGATACTTAGATGCTGAGGATTAACAGTAGAAAAATACTATAAAATTTTTCTGTAGCGCAAAGTGCCCAAGACGTGTGTGTGTTCAGACCCAAGATTGTAAAACTGTATAAAGCAAAATGAACAATACAGCCAAAAACACTTCAGATTTACTGCACATCTGATTTTGAATTAATTTTGTTTTAATTTCGGATACCTTTTCCTATTTTCGAAGTTTTTTTGTGACTCCTATATTCAGTCACATGACCCCATATGACGACAGTTTAGAGTAGACAGGGATCTACTGTCTTAGTCTCCCGTGAGATTAAAATGGAGCTGAAGAGCTTCTATCGTCTGGTGACAAATTTCAATGTATCACTCATGTGTCTGTGGTGGCGTCCTTCTAAACAGATCCCTATGCTGCTGTTTTATAAGTGCATAGCACACACAACTATGTACAGTGACTAATAAATTACTATGTTACTGGTTTATGTATTTACTGTGTTCTACTCATCATTATATTAGAATATACTCTTACTTATTTAAAAATAAGGTGGAGCCTGAAGAAATAGCCTAGTGGTAAAAAATAAAATAGCTCACAGTCACCTGTGACTTGAGCTCCAGAGGATCTAGTGTCCTCTTCCAGCCTCTGTGGGGACACACACACACACACACACACACACACACTGAAAAAAAGATGTTTCATTCATCTTTAGTTTACTGTAGGGAATGATTAATGTGGATTATGAACTAGATTGCTTGACGGTTGCCTTGGAGATTAGTGGAGCACCTTTCTGGCCGTGTCCTTGAGGGCATTCCTGAGTATGAGCTGCTCCTCTGCTGTGCCCTCCCTACCAGAATGGACAGGAAGCTTTGTAACAGCAAACAAAGATAAATCTTTCTTTCCTAAGAGTTTTGTTTAATTGTGTGTGTGTGTGTGTGTGTGTGTGTGTGTGTGTGTGTGTGTGTGTGAGAGAGAGAGAGAGAGAGAGAGAGAGAGAGAGAGAGAGAGAGTATAGGTCAGAGAACGATTTAATGGAGCTGGTTCTCTCCTTCCACTGGGTGTGTGACTGAACCCAGTTGCTCGGGCTTGGCTGCAAACACCTTTACTCCCTGACCCATCTAACCAGTCCCCTTTAAGATGTTTTGTTGGGTGTTTTGCTATGGAGTTGAGAAAGTTTGAGTAATGGCATCATGTCTTGATTGTAAAAGTCTGAGTTGAGTGATTGTCCTGTACTGTCTGGCATAGAAATACTCTATGACAGTTCCATCACAATAGAACTCCCTAACAATGCCTTTCGCAGAATGTACCCTTTGTTACTGATGCATGATTGTAGAAAGGTCCTCACAGTGAACAAAATTTGCCTAAGACAATCACCATAGCAACAAGCACCCTTGCAGGCTCTATCCTGACACCAAGTATTGCCAGTTAACTACTGATCCAAAAACCTCAGTTTCTATCAGAGCACCACTTTTTAGAAGGCGTTTAAATAGGGTTTGGGAAGAATTTTATGCAGAGCTATAGCAGTTTCACCATGGTGACTTGTAAATATCTAGACTTGGTTTATCATCATTGTCCTTGATTTACCCCATAATCACCATCAATATCTTAATGATGTAATGCATGGCACACAGGTTGCTCTGTGGGAAGATTTGTGTGTTTAAGATGTAAAAACATTAAGAATAAATGGTAATTTGTGAAGAATTGTCATGGGTGAAGATCCGAAGGGTGAATGGCTATGTCAAGACCTGAGTGATGGTTTATGATGAGTCTCTCTGTCTCCCACCCATGCTGTGGTTCTTACATAGTGTGAAGACATTGCTGCAGTATTTGTATCATCCACTCCTAAAATGGGAAAATGCTTTTTGGCAGGTAATGAGGCTCTACAGTCTGTGGCTCTGTAGGGCCATCTGCAGATTCCACTTGAGCACCATCGCCATCCATCACGCTATAGTTTAAAACTTACCTACAACAGGTTGCTCGTGGCTGAACAATGATCACAGCTGAAATAAATCAGGCCATGGGAGAAGCCTCTGTACTTAGTTACTCACTGTGTGGTGTTGAAATTGGAGCGGCGGGGCTGCGTCCCCGGCACCCGGCCGCCCACATGGCTAGGTTATGCCCGAAATAATTACACGGAAACTGTATTCTTTCAAACACTGCCTGGCCCGGCTAGTTCCAGTTTCTTATTGGCTAGCTCTTACATATTGTTCTAACCCATTTCTAATATTCTGTGTAGCCCACGAGCTGGCTTACCAGGGAGGATCTTAACCTGCATCTGTCTGGAGCGGGAG
>NW_026067924.1:7127873-7153036 GCF_014885135.2 Alexandromys fortis | reverse complement strand
ATATTGTTCTAACCCATTTCTAATATTCTGTGTAGCCCACGAGCTGGCTTACCAGGGAGGATCTTAACCTGCATCTGTCTGGAGCAGGAGCATCATGGCGACTCACCCTCAGCTTCTTTTTCCCAGAATTCTCCTCTGTCTACTCCGCCTACCTAATTTTCTGTCCTATGAGGGCCGAGGCAGTTTCTTTATTAATAAGAAATCACTCCCACATCAGTGTGGGGCGCTCCACTCTTTACACGACCTACAGTTAACTGCTGTCAAACTTGCCCGCAGGGAAAGCCATGCAGTGATGAGAGGGGAATGGCTGCCTCGGTATTCAGTGAGAGTCTGTGCTAATCTACGTCTACTGCATGTGCTAATCTACACCCACGGCATAACGGGTAATCCTCCAAATGCTGGAATCTTTTCCGTGTATGTGTGTGAGCATACATTCAGAGATGGAAGATGAGTGATGAGCATAGTTTGGTGTAAAGCAAGCATTTTGATAAGGTGGAGAGCCTGTGAGCCAAGACGCTGAATTCATGCCGAGACTCTTACTGGTTTCTCCTACAGCCGTCATTCATACTTGTCCAATGCCTACATCTAATCAGATAGAAAGTGAATGCTCCTGTTGCAGTTCATGAAGATCTGAGAGCACAATTCTGTTTTGCATCCACCAAAGCAAGGGGAGCCTCCCTGCGGTTGTGAATTTTCTGCAGGGACATTGGGCAGCCACACAGAGAGACCCTTCCTTCCTGTGCTTGAAAAATGAGCACATGGATGAATTCCAGTATCCATAGTTGGGAAATCTCCATAGCAACACATTGCTGCTCTGACCACTCTGGGTCCAAAACTTCCAACCCAGACTGCTTGGCAGCACTGTGAAGAGGGAAGATGTGTTTGTAACATTTTTTTAAAAGTATTAGCCTTCCTTTTCTAAATGTCTTCTATCTACCCACCTCATCTCAAATCACAAGCATGCACACCCACACAGCACTGGCCATATCCCTGGAAAAGAAACATCATCCATGTCTCTGTCTCCCAGGGCATGTGTCTTTCTCCCCAAAGTCTTTATCGGATAAGGGAAGAGAATCAAGAGTGACAATTTGCAAACACACCATTTCATTGTCTCAATAGCAAAATCAGAAAGCAATGTCTTTCCCAAATCATAGCCTTGGATCTGATGGAAAAGAAGACTTCATCTGTACCATTGTACAAACAATGAACATGGGCTCATAATGCATGCTCAGAGAAGCCACCCTCAGGTAACTTTGCAGAGCTGGAAAGGGCAAGAAACCGGAGTAATCTTAAACAACATGGTAAGAATTTCAGATCTGGGATGCCCAAGGAGTGAGAGAACAAATTCAGCTAAATGAACAAAGCTGTGCCTCTGAGAAAGGAACAGTGTGGATGGCCACTCTGGAAGTCACCAGAAGACAAGGAGAAGAACATGTAGACCAGTGTTTCTTAACCTATGGGTAGAGGCCTCTTAGAGAATTGAAAGACCTTTTCTCAGGCGTCACCTAAGACCATTGGAAAACGTAGATATTTATATTATGATTCATAACAGTAGCAAAATTAATTACGAAGACGCAACAAAGCTAATTTTATGGTTGGGGGGTCACCACTTGAGGAACTGAACGAAAGGATTACAGCATTCGGAAGGTTGAGAACCAAAGATCTAGGCTGAGGTGTTTCAGGCTCAGCATGCGCCCAAATCTTCAGGAAGATTTATTAGCATGCCAGCTGCTGGGCCCCATCCTAGGATTTCTGAGTAGAGAGGCCTGGGGCTGGAGGATTTGAGTTTCTAGCAAACTCCCAGATGAGGCTGGTGTGGGAGTTGTTGAACCACTTTTGAGAGCCACTGGCTGAGAGCTGCCAGAGAGAGCTTTCTGTCTGCAGGCCAGTTAGGAGCTGCTGAAGAGGTGGACGTGGGAGGAAGATGAATCAGAACGCTAACGCATACAGTCAGTCCCCTCGGCCCAGGTTTCACTTTCCACAGTTCTGGTACCCCGCAGTCAACTGCAATATGAAAATATTAAGTGGAAAAATCTCGGAAATAAACAATTCATAAATTTTAAATTGTGCTCCACTCTGAGTAGCATAATGAGATCTTCTGCCAGCCTTCTGGTTCCACTCCCCTCACCCCCGGAAATGAATCATACCTTTGTCTAGCATATTTGCACTTTGCTCCTTAGTCATTCAGTGGCCTCTCCCTTATCTGATGACCATGGAGGTTTCACAGCATCTAGGTTCCAGTAACCCCTGATAATGAGCCCCAAGTGTTAGGATAGTGAGGCTGGCAGGTTGATGCGGCATGGCAAAATTGCAAAACACTTTTGCAAGTGAGGAAGCAAAGGCTTTGATATGCATTAGTAGAGAAAGGAATGCAAAACACGTAAGGGTTGTGTAGTGTATCTGCTGGGGACACTTGAAGCACGATTAATAAAAACTCAGAGATAGATGCTGGAGGTCAACCTGAAGATCTGAAAAGCAAAGCAGCCAGTCATTCTACCTCAGTCTGAAATGGCAATCCTGCCTCCAGGAACCTCAGAATGAGACTGAGACTCAGAGCTGTCTCCTCCCTTTTTATAATCCCCCCTAGTTCTGTGATTCAGGGTGTGCACCTACTGCCTGATTTCTATGGCAAACTAATGTGGCTACTGAGATTAAAGGTGTGTATCATTGTGGTTACTGGGATTAAAGGCGTGTGTGTGTTTGGTGCCTGGTCTGTTAAGGCTGACCAGTGTGGCTGTTTTACTTTTCTGATCTTCATGCAAACTATATTCATTAAAATACAAATGAGATGCCACTACAGACACTGGGGTGTCCTCTGCTCATACAGGCCTGCTTTCAGTGTTCACTGCTCTGTCAGCCTCCTGACACGGTTTTCCTGTCTTTCTGATGAGCACCGTGGCATCTAGAGCTATTCCTCTAGTTTATGGTTAGGATCTGCCATGATCAGACTTAATCAGCCTAAAGGGACAGCATTTGATTTTCTACAGCTCTTAATAATACCAGTTTCAAGTTAAGAGCTGCTGGTTTCTCTTGGGCATATACCCAAAGGATGCTCAGTCATACTACAAGGATGTTTGTTTAACTATGTTCAGAGCAGCATAATTTGTAATAGCCAGAACCTGGGAACAACCTAGATGCCTTGTAATAGCCAGAACCTGGGAACAACCTAGATGCCTCTCAAACAAAAAAAATGGATAAAAAAAATGTTGTACATTTAAACAATGGAGTACTACTCAGCAGAAAAAAAAACAATGACATCTTGAAGTTTGCAGGTAAATAGATGGAACTAGGAAAAAACATCCTGAGTGAGGTAACCCAGACCCAGAAAGATGAACATTGTATGTATTCACTCATAAATGGATACTAGCTGTAAAGCAAAGGGTAACAAATGGGCCTATAGTCCAAATTCTAGAATATTGGGGACCTTGAGTACCAGCCTCAGTATCCCCTCAAGGTCAGAATTGAATGTCTATGGCAGGTGAGGATCTGAGGGTAAAAACATTAACTCAAGTATATTACCTCTGCATCGTCTTTATTTTTCATGCAAGGGGAAAGAATGAAGTAAAGGTGGCAACGAGGAAAGGAAGAATAAGAATGAGGGGGAAGAATAAGGAGAAGAAAGAAGTAGAGTAAGGGGAAGAAATAGAAGTAACGAGGAGAAGAAGAGGAGGAGGAGTAAGAGTAAGAGCTGATCTCCATGAGGTTTCTAGTCTTTACAGACATAGAAAATTCCACAGACAAGGACAATGATAATATACATATTAAAATAACAAAAAGAGGCAGGTAAGAACCTGGCAAAGCAGTACTCTGGAACAGATGATGCCACTCAGGAAAGAGCCAGCATTCAAAGGGGGAAGTATCTGTCTATTCACTGTATAGTCATGTGGGTTCCAAGCTAAGAAACAAGGTGAACCCCAAGAGAAACATGACAGATGCCCCTGGGTAAAGGAAATAGACAAGGTATCCTGAGAAAATTGGGAGCATGGGATGGGGGGAAAGGGAGGGCAGAAGGAAAGGAGGGGAGAAGGAAAGGGGGAAGGAGAACTTGAAGGAAAGGATAGTCGAGATGGGGGGAAACAGAGATGGAGAACAAAGAAAGAGATATCTTGATTGAGGGAGCCATTATGGGGCTAGCGTGAAACCTGGCACCAGGGAAATTCCCAGGAATCTACAAGGATGAACACAGCTAAGACCTTAAGCAATAGCAGAAAGGGTGCCTGAACTGGACTTGTTCGTAGTCAGATTGATGACTATCTTAACTGTCATCATAGAACCTTCATCCAGAAACTGATGGAAACAGAGGCAGAGATTCACAGGGGAGCACTGGGCTGAGCTCCCAAAGTCCAGTTGAAGAGTTGGAGGAGTGAGAATATGAGCAAAGAGGTCAAGAGGTTAAGACTGTGATGGGGACACCCACTGAAACAGCTTACCCATGGGAGCCCACCAACTCCAGCCTGACAGGGTAGGAACCAGCATAGGACCAAACTTGACCTTTGAATATGGATGACAGTTACCTAAGACATTTAGCAGAACAGGAGGGTGGCCACACATATAAAGAGTGTACTGACATTCAAGCAGCTGGGAGAGATTTTAGAAGGGGGAGATGCTTGAAGATGCAAAAGAATCTGGATACCCTTGCAGGCTGCCCTTTCTTCCAGCTTGGTTTGCAACACTCTCAGGTTCTAGAATCCTCACCAGGTCAGGGCTGCTGAGGCACAGCTTCCAGGTTCTCCATTATGAAAACATCCATGTTGAACAATCCACAACAGATCGTTAAACCAACCCAGTAAATCCCCCTTTAATAAATATTCAGTCTTGTGGTTCAAGTTCTCCAGTACAGTCATTTGGGGAACTTGAAACACAGGGGTGTTACCAGGGGTGAAAGAGCTATGAGACAAAGATGCTGGGTTAGCAACATGGCAAGCTGCTACTGCTCCTGGGACAGAGAAACACAAAGAGGAGGTAGTTCTGATGGAGTGAAAATTCAGTGGGCTCTCTCTCTCTCTCTCTCTCTCTCTCTCTCTCTCTCTCTCTCTCCCTCCCTCCCTCCCCCCCTCTCTCTGTCTGTCTTAAAGAGAGAGGGAGTACAAAGATGAGGCAGAGAGAGAGACAGGGACAGTAGAGAATCCACAGGAACCAGAGAAAGTGAGTAGGACACTATTGGTTCTCTCCTTTCCCAACTTCTGATCTCATGCTCATTGTTCTCATTGTCCAGTCATACGCAGACGTTGGGCAATGCAGTTCTGTCCACACAGAGCAGAGGAAGAAAGGGCAGATGGAACAGGACAGATCCTGGGCCAGCAGAGTTGTGCGTTTATTATCTGGAGCAAGCATGTACCATTATTTGATTAAGAAGTCTAAGTAAATAAGTAAGCCACAGTGGGGTAAAACACAGAACCTGGTTGATCAGCCCAAACTCCCCCCATTTGCTTCACCAGTCTCATGAACATCATGTACTGAACAGGGTCCTACAGAGAAATGAATTGGTAGAAGGCAGATGATGGATAGATAGGTAAGCATATGGATAGGAAGGACAAAATAGTAGATATGATATTACATAGATAATGTATAGCTATATATTATAGATGATAGATATAAATAATACACAGACATATTGAGATAGGTAATGGATATATAGATAAATTGATAGATATAAAGATAGATAGATAGATAGATAGATAGATAGATAGATAGAGAAATAGAGGTATAGTTATGTAAGAGAGAGTTTATTGTGGGGATTGGCACACTTGAGGCAATCAAGAATTTCCTTAACCTTCATACTAGAGCCCCAGGAAAGTTGTTTGTAATTCAGTCTAAGTTCAAAGACCTAAGAAGCAGGGAGCTGATGGTGTAACTACCAAAATGAGGCAAAGGCCTGAAAACCAGGGGCTCCACCATTCAAAAGCGGGAGATGGAAGTTTCACTCCACAGAGAGTCCCCAGTTATTCTTGCCACCTGTTATGGCTCTTGATAGACCCTCCCCAGTTTGCATGATGCCTGGTCACAGTGGTGAGACTCACTCCATCACTTCCAGAAATACCCATACACTCAGACCTAGAAATAACCCAATTACCAACTATCTGGGGTCCCTCAGCCCAGCTAAGATGACACAGAAAATGAGCCATCCATCAATGTTATCCCTTCACACTCTCCCTTGCTCTTTCTTCTTCATCTTCTTCCTCTCCTCTGTGCCCATCGCTCCCATCATTCCCTGCAGGGCATATACCATCAACAGATTTCCAAATCCTTAGCTTTGGCAGGTGACTCTTACACAAGCAGACTGCTCACTGTCACCCTTCTTATCACTAAGCTCTCTGATGTACCTGATAAATGTTGGTATCTCTGCTTTGTTGGGCAATGACTGATCCAGAATGGGCTGTTAGCTTGCTCAAGTTCACCCAGGAGATGTAGAATTGGAAACTAAAGCTCTAGAGTCATTGTCCTGGTGCTGTGAGAGCTCCTTCAGCCAATAGCCTTTAAGTTACTGGCCCACTTTGGGTGTGGTCACATGTACTATATGTACAGATGTAAAAGTATGCATGGCCCCGTGGCTGCCGGATTCGGCTCCTGTTCTCTGCTCGTGCAGAGGACTGCTGATCTATGAGTCTACCCCTAAACAAAGAAACCTTTATTATACTCCGTTCTGGGCTAGTGTGGGAATATTTTGTTATCATCAATAATACTCTGGGACCAGTTTGTACCCTTTGTGGTCCTTTATGACTATGAAAAGATCATCTCTAGAGAAAGCCACCTCCAAGTTCTGATTAAATGAACTGAGTGCTGGTACCATAAGTGTGCCTTAACTGGGCAGCATGCCATCTTTTGCCTGACAAAAGGAGTGACATTCTATGGCTGAAAGGGAGACAATGCCTCAAGACGTACAAAAAGAAGAAGAAGAAGAAGAAGAAGAAGAAGAAGAAGAGGAGGAGGAGGAGGAGGAGGAGGAGGAGGAGGAGGAGGAGGAGGAGGAGGAGGAGGAGAAGAAGAAGAAGAAGAAGAAGAAGAAGAAGAAGAAGAAGAAGAAGAAGAAGAAGAAGAAGAAGAAGAAGAAGAAGAAGAAGAAGAAGAAGTCTTTTTCTGGGACAATCCAAGTAAACATGAAGACATGGCACAACTGTGTATGGTAACACCATTTACCACAACTTGAGAAAAATCTTTCTTGGTTGCATTACTATTTGTAGTATTTGTCAATTTTTTGATTGAAATATTTTCTCCACGGCCTATTTCCAGTTATCAACAGGAAGCACTGATGTCAGAATTGGAAAGGGATGTGTGCAGTTAGCACTTGTGAGCTAGTTAGAGCAAGTTTTAACTTGCCTCCACCATGACTTCATCCCCTCTGCCCCCAGGAACATCCTCATCTCCAGGTAAGGTCTGTCAACTCCTGCTGACCATGAATTTATATCCAGAACTGGTCATGTGAAATTCCCATCAAGCAAAGTGATTTCGACGCCCTGGTGGATGAAGTGGGCTTTGATGTTCTCTTTTAAAGTTACACATGGCCATAAATATGTTCATCCTCGCCACTATGTATAGCATGACTTTTTATTTTTTGAAATTCAGAGATTAAGGGCATAGTTCCATCAGAACACAAGTCCCTGCTTTTATATTACTAACTCTGTAACCCAGGGAATTTCTGACTTTTTCTTTGACTTATTTTCCCTCTCTCACTAATAGAAATCCTAGCAGTGCAGATCTCATTGGTGACACTTGGTCAGCTTTCTGTTGCTGTGATCAAATACCTGAGATAGTAGCTTACAGCAACTTAAAAAGAAGAATCACTTATTTCGGCTCATAGTTTTCAAGGTCGGAACCCATGATAAGTAGGCTTTGTTGCCTTCGGGCCTGTGGTGAGGTGGCACATAATGCACAGAGCGTAAGCTGCTCATGTCATGGTGGTCAGGAAACCAGAGAGACAGAAAGAGAGGGACCAGCATCCCGACATCCCCTTCACAGACAACCCCCTCCCAATAACCTAGCTTTCTCCCTTGAGGCCCCTAGTCTTAAAGGTTCTACCTTCTCCTAGCAGCACCATAAGCTGGACACATAGCCCTTAACTCATGGGTGTTTGGGGACATTCCAGATCTCTTATGGTTTTAACACAGAGTGTGCCTATAGGCTCATGGTTTGAATGCTTGGTCCACAGCTGGTGGCACTATTTGGAATGTTTGGAACCTTAAGGACATGAGGGTCTGAGTTAGATCTAGAAGTAGGTCCCTAGGCCTGGGAGGGTTATGCCCAGACTCTGGTTCCTGCATTCATTCTCTCTATTTCCCTGTCTTGCATGGTGTAAACAGCTATCTCCTGCCACCGCTTCTGACACCATTGACTGACTGAGCTGCTCAGTCCTGCCATGATAGACTGGAATCCCCTAAAACTGTAAGCCAAAAGAAGTCTTTCCTCCCTTTAGTGGTTTCTGTAGAGTATTTTGGTCACAATAATGAAAAACAAAACAAACTAATCAAAACTCCAAATCGCAGCAGTTAGTTTTAGAAATTAAATAGTTTTGCCTATGTAAAAGACTTAAGAAAGCGCCTGATTAAAGGCAGCCTCCAGTAAGTGGTAACTAGTTGATCACAATCTTCTGCTTGTCAGGGTGCACCTGTTTACAGAAAGTAAGGCGCGGAGGTTAGGTAAGCTGGAACCTAGGCTATTCTCAAGCCCCGAGAGAGGCTGCAAAGCACCTGTGTAACTAATTTCAACCAGAAATAGTAAGGGGATTTGGTTCAGTGTTGCACTCCAGAGGGGAAATCCCTTCCAATGTAGTGCTTTCTGCCTCCATCAAGAAGCCTCACTGTTTCTCAAGGCTGCTGTTTCCATCTTCAGCTCTCTAATTTGTAGGCCCTCCCATGCTGAAATAGAGCCAACTTCCTGTTATTGGCCCTGCAGTAGATACCCAGGAGAAATAGATCTTTCCTTTGCCCACAGAGAAATTCTAATCTGTACTTATTAGCAACCATCACCACCTCTGCAGAAAAACTCTCCTAATGGAATTACATTAGCTCACAGAACTCAGCAACTACAAGCTTAGCACCTGAAAACTCTCAGCTCCCTGAACTGAACTGCCAGCAGTCAAGGCCAAGTGGTATGCGTCTTGATACCACCCACTCTGACCACCAATGGATACTGCATAGGAAGGGTCCAAGAGCCCAGCTCAGCTCTCAAGGCACTCTTATTCTTGGGAGAAAGAGTGTGCCTTCATCTACCAGGATTGTGCACAGTGAGGATGAAGATTTCAAAACACAAAAACAAAACCCAACCTCAACACATAGCATGGTGGTGGGAAGGTGATGGCTTCTACAATAGCCCTGCAGATATTTGGAGTTACTAGTTACTACCCTCATCCACGAAGGCTATTTCTTCCACAGCATAAATGTTCCTCCTTGTGCTATGATGTCTCACGTTGCTGTGACCCTTAGCTTCTGTAGCAAATAAGAAAGAACATTTGAAGAGTTTGGCTCAACCTGAGTTCAAATACTTGGCTCCCCTGCCTGTGATATGTGACCTGGGCAAGTCATGTAGCTCCTGAGGGTGTTTCCTAGTTGTAAATTTGGATAATAATAATAATAATAATAATAATAATAATAATAATTTTACTTCGTAGAGCCGTTGGGAAAGTGAAATGAAGGTTAGAATAGCGTTTGATGCCCACTAAGCAGTATTCATTTTTTTCTTGTTGATATTGTTCTAATGTTGTTCACATGCTAGCAATACATGTTTGCTACATGATGGCATGTATAAACACACACACATTTTATCTGATATCTTCCCACTTCTTACTGTAAGAACAAAAGCACTTCTTTCCTTTCTTTGTTTATTTCCTGTGGGACTTGGGATGAGAAATGTCCCACACAGCTGCAAGCATTTGAACATTTGGTCCCTAGTTTGTGGCACTATCTGGACAGGTCACAGGAAGGTACAGCCTTCCAAGAGGAAGTCCATCACTATGAGCCAACTTCCTGCTCCCGCCCCCATGCCTGTCATTTGTAGCCATGCCTCCCAGCCATGATGAACGCTTACATTTTTGGCTGTGAGCCTAGCCTTTAACAGCTGAGCCATCTCTCCAGCCCCCACGATGGTCTCTTATTCCTCTAGAACTGTAAGAGTCCATAAAACCTTCTTCCCTAAGTTGCCTTGGTCATGGTGTTTAATCACAGCATCAGAAAACTAATTCATCTCTATTTCTGACTCTTAAAATATGCATTGTGTTCAGCAAACATTTAATAGATTAAAGAATAAGCAAAGGATGGGTAGAATGAATGACTGGACCCCACTCCTCAACATTTTACTGGTATCCAGCATGCAGTGTTTTAGATTTTGTCTAAACCAACATCTTCCCCGTGTCAGAACCACAAAATGTCTGGTTGGGGTATCATGAAACCCTCTCACTGTGGGGTTTGTCTTCTCAGCACACAGAGGAGAGGGCAAAACTTTGCTCCAAGAAGAATGCCTGTGTGCCTTCGTTAAAAGGAGCCACCGGAGAGCATTGCAGATGGAGATGTGTCTTGCCCATCCAGAAACTTGTAGTTCATGCTCCCAGAAACTGGTTACAGCTGCCAGTAACTCTTCCCGAAACTGAAGTCTGAGGCCAGGAACATTTGTTCAACTTGTATTTCCTTCCTGCCCTCCCTGGGGTAGTCCAGGGTGATGCACCTGACAGTCACTCAGTGTACCTCATCACTGCATTTTCAGAGCTCCTTCTTAAACGAATTCTTCTTGAAGTTTACAAGCAAGTCCAACGTACGGCATTGACTAGTGTCAAAATTCAGAAAATTGAGGCAGTGTTCACTCAAATGTCTTAGGTTAAAACAAAATACCTTCCACATGGTAGGCCTTGGGCACCTAAAGCAAAGCAAAAAAAAAAAAATTGCCTGCAGTATCCATTTAACTCAGTTCTGTGAATGTTTACTGCACACTGCCCACATCCCTTTCATGGGACTGGAGAGTGACAGACATAGAAAGTGGGTCCCTTTCATGCCTTGAATTGTAGCAGAGGTTGATCTGGGGTCCTGCTGAGTTCCTGCTCAATCTGGAATAGAAACCCAGCTCCTTGGCCTAAATTTTCTCTGGCCACCTGCTCATCCCACCCCGGCAGCAGGCTAAGCTGTCACGGAGATGAAGTGTCATCAAATGGTGTCTGCCACCTACTTAATTTAACAACCTCCTGCCTTCACTGCAGGTTTTATTTTGGCTGAGTTCGGGGGCTGTGCTGCAGATGGCTTCACCATGAGTGACTGTTCGTGCCAGCTGTTGGCCTTCAGGAGACTTAACTGAGCCCCATTCTGTGAGCTGCGACCCAGCTTCTGTGCTCCTCAGAACCCCTAAACTCTGCCAGTGTCGTCTGTGCATCTGTCCTCAGGCTTCCCTAAATGCGGGCCAGCCTGCCACCAGCAGCCTCAGGCACTCATGATTACAGGGACAAGCTCAGGGCGCTGCCAGCGCCTCAGAAACTTATTCTTTCCCCTGCCACGTTCAGTCCTTGATCCCTCTTCTCATTGCCCGTTTCCCTCAGTGACCTCAAACTTATCCTCATCTTCAGTTTACTGTGAGGTGGCACTCCTTGGTGGTCCCCACTTGCATCCTCTCTTGAGGCTCTCAGTCTGGGTGCCCACGGTTCCTCTCTAGCTACGTACACCAAGAAGTCACAGACATCCCACAGCCAGTAGACTCCCATAGGAGCTCTTCTGTTCCAAGCCACCCAAGCCTGGTGAGTCTGAGACAAGGCACCGGAGTTCCTAACTCTCTCCTCCCTCACTGCCATCTGGCCACCAACTGCCACTGAATCTACCCCTACTGCCGTTGCCTTAAGGCCCTGTTCCTTTTGCACTTAAAACAGTACAGTCACACTCTATGACAATCCTCTGTTAGTCTCAGCATCCATATTCCTTACTTTTCTTACTACTGTAACCAATACCTGACAAAAACAATTTATGGGAGGAAAGTGAAAGGTTTCTTCTGCCCCGTGGTTGAGAGTTAGAAGCTCATACTGCTAGGGATGGTATGGTAGAATTCATGGAAGTGTGAGCATGTGGCTGCGACTCCTTATGTCATGGTGGAGCAAACAGCAAAGGAAGTGGAATAACACAGCTCATCTGGTTTTCCCCTTTTTCCCCCTTATTCAGTCTGGGCCCCCAACCACCCGTGTTAAGGGTGAGCCTCCTCTAAGGCACATCCAGAAGAGTGTCCTCTAAGTGGCTCGAGATCCAGTCACATTGACAATGAAGATTAACCAACCATCCCAGGGCTCTCTCTCCAAATCATTCCCCCAATATATTACCAGAGAACAAATAAAGCAAGGCCTTAATCAATATGCCCTGCTAAGAACCCCCCAGTGGGCTCCCTTATCTATAATGGTATCTCATAATCAGCTCTTACCTCTGGCTAGGTTCCAGGCTACACTTTGATATAATCTGCCTATGGTAGCTGATTTATCCCTCAAACAACACAAAGGGAAAAATTCAACTACTGACCCACTTTAGAGATAAGTAAATGAAGCCCAGAGGCTGAAGTCTGGCTTTCCTGGTCCCTTGAATCAGAAACAGTTCTAAGTCCAGAGCTCCGGGGCTTGGCATGGGGGTGCCCTGCCCTTGGCATCGGAAAGGTGAGCTAGTGCAAGGAGGCAGCAGATGGTGTTCAGAAGTGCTTTAGAGAGGCACAGGGATAATGAGTTTGAGATAGAAGTCAACATGATTGATTCCCCAGTATTGCCATTCCCTTTGTCTTTCCTCCCTTCCTGTCAGCCCACACTTCCTGGCCTCGTGGTCCCAGGGGAGAAATGACATAGAGCAGAAAGAGAAACATAGGAAATGACTCTTCCTGACCTTGGATTCCAAAGTGGGAAACCCCTTGCACTCTACAAGACTGACAGGAGAAGGGAAGAGCTGGAGGAGAGTGGGCATCTCCAAGAGTTCAGAGAGACTAAAGAGACAGTGGGGGACACAGAGCCTGTGAAGTTGGCAGGGAAAGAGAAGACTGAGGTTTCCTGAGGGGTGAAGGGTTTCCAGAAACAGTTAGATGGTGCTGGAAGTGGAGCTGAGTTCAGAATCCACCATGACCAGCTTCTTGTTGGGTCAGCACCTTCATCACCCCATGCAAAGGGCCCAATGGGGACTAAATAGGAGCCCCACAGGGACCAGCTAGGGTTGCACCAGACCATAGCTGAGTTGCTGCCATTTTCACATAACCCCTATGTTCCTTGTCCTCTGGTGTCTCCAAAGTTTCCCTGTGATTGCAGCCTAGCATCCTGTTAGAAGACTTCTTTTTGCTCCAGGCAAAGCTTGTCTTCATCTAATTTAACCCCTCACCAAGTCTTGGGACTATTATAAACTAAAGACAAGATGTGTCCCCACCAAAAACAAAAAATAGCAGGGTACTCAATTCACAAACCAGAGCAGTAGAGGTTGACTTGAAGATCGCAATTTATGATGAAGATACATTATATGTATGAAATGGTAAAAAATAAATTTAAAATATTTTTTAAAACCACTCTTTGTTAAGCCCAATTTTTCAACTTGCAAAATTAATATTTAATTTTTAAAAGAGGTCCCCAGACAGAAGATGTAGAAGACCTGAAGTATCAAGATGTGCTAATTAAAAATAGCTTCATGACTTTTTTGGAAAGAAGAAATATTCCAGATTACTTAGTAGGTGTCACTGTGGTGGTTTGACTAAGAATGGCCCCTATCGGCTCATGTGTTTGCAAGCTTGATTCCAGTTAGTGGAATTGTTTGGTGAGGATTGGGAGGTGTGGCCTTGGTGGAGGAGGTGTGTCACTGGGGGTGGACTTTGAGGTTTCAAAATCCCATACCAGGCCCAGTTACTCTCTCTCTGCCTGCTATCAGGGGATCAGGATGTAATTGCTTAGCTACTGCTCAAGTACCATGATGCCTGCCCGCTTGTCTGCATGCTGCCATGCTCCCTGCCGCAGTGGCCATGTGCTCGCCCTCTGAAATAATAAGCAAGTTCCCAATTCAATGCTTTCTTCTAAAAGTTGCCTTAGTCATGTTTTCTTTCTTTTTTTTTTTAAATCACACTAACAGAGACAGTCACTATATAAGGACTTTTTTAATGGGGCTAAGAAACATTGTAAGGTTAACTATGTATTTTCTAAAGATTTGAAACATACAAAATACAAATAACTTCATCATTGTATTTTGTTCAGGTGATACTGAAATTGGGGTCACACCCTGTATCCCAAGAAGTCAAGTTTGGCTATCCATTCTCAAGAAGCCAAATTAAAAACCCCAATTAATAGTTTCAAGGCAAAAAAAAAATGACATTTATTAGTCAGTGTCACCACACTGGGAAGAAGGACTAAGAGGTCCAGGGACACCCCACTCCAGTCCATCATTGAAAGACAGAGCCAGGAATGGGCTCAACTGAGCCATCTAGACTGAGGTGTGGGCCAACTCCACACTGACCCAGCTTTGTCTGGGCTGCAGTTTCATCCTGAAAAGACTAACAGATGTTAGAACTGTGTTTCCTAAGTGACAAGTTTCTCCTTTGCCTGGCACCAGGCTTTCCTTCTCCTGACATGAAATTCTTGAGGAGAGAAGGGCAGAGTGTTCAATTTGGGGGGTGTATCTATCATTTCAGTAGTCTGATAGTCAGCGGGTAGAGTATTCAATCTTGGGGGTTGTCTGTCATTTCAGTCATCTGACAATCAGATTGAAAGACACAAGTGTCTCTTTAGTATGTCATCATTTCTGAGAGGTCACTTTGGGATGCATGCCTGTCATTCCAGCAGCTGAGGAGCCTACGCAGACAGGTCAGAATTTCAAGGTCGTACACAGCTACAGAGCAGAGTTTGAAGCCAACCCAGGCTCCAGGAGGTCTTGTCCCAAACCAAACATTTTTTTAAAAGAAAGTAAATTCCATAAGATGCTAAAAATAACCTACAGAAATGTTTGACATCATACATACAGTGAAATTTAGCTAAGATCTGTATAAGACAAAACACAAAGTACATGAGGAGTGAAGGGGCTCTGTGTGCCTGTGGTTGTTCCGGTTTAGTGCTTACAGAGAACATCCTGTTTTACAAGGAAAACCTCTTTGCTTGCAGAATTGTCAGTGTGTGTGCAGTGTGTTCTAGATACCTAGCCATCAATAGCAAAGCCCTCTGTAATTAAGATACACAAAGCCCCAGACTCTGCAAGTAGCACTTGGATGGGCCTTGCAGGACAGCTTATCTTTGGTCCCTGGCTCCTGGAGACCCCAGGAGATTCTTTTTCTCAAGTTGGCTTCCATGTCATTGAGTACCACCAGTCACCATTCCAATTTTAACGATACCCTCTCCACCCCTACAGTCCTCATATATGTGGACAACTCTGGGGCATCACAAGAGTCCATGAATAGAAGCCACAGCCTCTCCTTTGTCTTGATTCCAATATACACTCTGGCTCATTGTGAATCTTAAACTGGAGAGCCCAGGCTGACCACAAAATTGTTGACTATGGGAGGACCACTTCCCCAGTGAGGAGCATCACCTCCCCAGTGGGGAGCATCTTTAACAGGAGCTATTACTGACCCAGGTGTTTGGCTTCCCACACCTCAGTCTCTTCCCCGATGAGAGAGGGCCCACCCTGTCTCTGAGCTGGCAGGCCCGACTGTGAGCATTCTTCACTGGAAGCCGGAGTCTATCTCCGGGTGACCAGATGGGTATTAAGCACAGGCTTTCAGACACATCACAAGATGCTTTCCCTTGCTACATGCTTTTATTAGCTTCTAGGAGAATTCTCAGGACACTTCCATGGGTTTTACAACTATAAACTTACTGCTTGCATGAATTCCTAATGTGCACTCTAAGGAGATCCCAGCAGGGACAAGATTGCTTAAGTACACTTGCTCATGTTAGATGCCTTTCTGACCATCTGCCTGCTGTATGAGCAGAAGGAAAGAGACACTTGATTCTAAAATTCCCAAATTAGCCTCTTACAAGAATGAAGTCAGACACCCAGTGTCAAGCTTTGCCCATTCTGAGTCAGGAACCCAAACAGGTCATTGACCATGAGAAATACTGCGATTTTCATGGGAAAACAGAAGTGGGAGATGACAGTGGAGGGAGAGAATGAGGCAGAGGACTGATACATCAGGAGACCTGGGCAGAGGTTAGAAATAACACCATGCCCACTTGCTCGGACAGGCAGTGAACAGAGCTATGCCATAGCTCACTAGGTTACTCACTACCCCGAAGCCTGAGTGTTCATCTGGCTGGAACGCCCACCAGGATGCTTGTCACAGAGACCTGCTGTTTTCTAACCTCCCTGTTGCCGTCTTAGTTACATTCTGCCATGACCGTAATTCTTGATGGAAACAAGGTACGGGAGGAGGGAGTTTATTTTGGCTTCTGGTGTTAGAAGGTTTCAGTCCATTGTGGCAGAGAAGGCATGGTGGAACAGTTCTGTTTCTGGCAGCAGGAGAGTGTGTTAACGTTGTTCACATCATAGCAGATTGTGAAGCAAAGCGTGGGTAGGAAATCAGGGGAAAGTACGACCTTCAAAGGTCTTTATTTCGGTCAGTGAAGTCCCACCTTCTGAGGGTTCCTCAGCCTCTCCAAATAGTGCCAACATCTGGGGTGCAAACCTTTATACGTGAGCTCCTGGGACATTTCAGAGTCAAACAATAATAATCATCAAGTATCTGAGCTAAAAGACCATGGATGAAGATTCGCTTATTTGGCAACTGAGCTAAGGCACAGTAATTTGACTATTGGTGTCTGGGAACTTTCTGGAACGAACAGTGGACATGAGTCCACAGTGATCAATTGTGAAATGGACTGAGAAGGCCCATCTCATCTCTCTTCACTGCTGGGTGTCTAATGTGGATATGCAATCATGTGCTCAGGGAGATGAGCAGGAATCATGGTCATCACACTAAGGGCATCGTAAGAAGGTTCTCTAATTTTTGACAAGATCCAGTGTGTTCAAAGTGGGATGGCTGTAGATAGGGTAGCTTGCTTCCCCACCAGGGGATTGAACCCTGGCCTCTCATATCACCTGCCACTATAATAATAAGGATGTCCTCTATATTCTGCTTTACACTGTCTTTGATATTTCCAAAAGCATTCATATGTGTGACATCTTACTTGATCCTCACAGAGGCAATCTCACTACACACAAGGAAAATGAGGCCAGAGAGCATGTGAGGACTGTATATACTCCAATTTTACTTTGCATCTTCTGGTAAAGGAGATGGAACCAGAGTCTTGTGTATTCTAGAAAAAGACTCTACTACTGAGATATACCATGGAACTCAGGTTGGCCTCAAAATGATGATTCTCCTGCCTCAGCCTGGGAAGTGCTGGAGTTAATAGGTATGTGTCACCACACTATGCTTAAGAGATATCTTGGTAGTACCCCTGATTTTGTTCAGTGCTTCAAACTCAGACTTCATAACTCCAAATCCCATTTGTACCAAAGCTGGTACAGACTTCAGAAACCAGGTGTGTGTGTGTGTGTGTGTGTGTGTGTGTGTGTGTGTGCATGTGCGTGTGTGGCATGCCCTTTGTTCTCATACAGCCCCCTTTCCTCTTCCAGTCTCTATGAACTTGTCTACCTGGCTGAGGAGGGAATTAAAACTGTTTTGAAACCAGTCTTTCCTCCTTTCTGTGAATCTCATCCTTTTACTTCAAATATGGGAAAGCAAGGTTAAGTGATGTTAGAATCTCATCACCAGTTCAGTAAAGAGCCATGCTGGAAGCTGACTATTACCCCAGTGATTGAGGCTGGATTGTGATTTCATCCCAGAAAGCCTGAAATGAAACAAGACCCTAATGAGAAGTCTAGCTTCCGCTTTCTGAGAAAATTTTGGGAAAACAAAGCATAGAAGGAAGTTTGAGGCCCTTAACTGCCCCAAAAAGTAGTATCAAAGTCTATCAGTATCAATATAGAGACATGGTTCACCAGCATTTCCCGCTAGCTTGTCTGAGCAGCACCAAGATTTCCTTCCAAGCCTGTGGTCTCCAAGAACTGTGCTTGACTGCCTATGTCAGAGCCTGCCACCCATTGCTTGGCTCGCTGTCTGCAGACAGCTCAGCAATGGCTGTGGAATGAATAAAGGGGCAGCACCCTAACAGCAGCTCCCTGAATTGTAGGCACACAGTGCCAGTGGTACCCTGAGACGGCCTGTCGCTGAGTCACAATGCCCACAAGGGCTCTGACTGAGGTGAGGATGCTATTTCCAGACTCCCACTGGAGGTCCCATAAGCAAAAGGAGACACAGATGGAGGAGGCAGTTGTGGCAGATGGTGTCCTTCCAGGGGGGAGCAAGAGAGAGCCTGACGTCAGGGAGGAGTGAGGCTGGGTACCTTGTGATGACTCTGTCCTGTTCTAAGGCCACCTGGCAGGGAGCGGAAGGAGGAACCTACACTGGAAAGATTGGAATTCTCTGAGCTCCTGAAGACATTCTGGTGCATTCCTAAACCTAGTAGAGGAAATTCTGCCCATGCGCTGACTGTTGCTGCCGTGAGTGGAGTTCTGGGAGCTTCTCTCCATCCTTACTAATTTTATCATGGCTGATTAGTGCCCTGGAGGAAGGTAAAGAGAAAAGTGGAGCACTGAGCCTCTTGGGAGGCGGGGATTGGAAGGCAGTTCTGATGCTCTGGTCATCCTTCTGTACAGACAGCAGAACCCAAGGAAGGGCATCATTAGGAACACACTCAGGACCACCATGGACTGTTTTGCAGGCTGTGCACTGAGCAACGTTGGGACATCATTGCTTCATAATCTCTTTTGAGACTCTTTTGTGCTGTGGAAAATATGGCAAAGCATATGTAGAACTCAGGCTAAGAAGCTGAATACAGCTCCACACACAAAGATCAGAAGAGGGAATTGGTTCTGAAATCAGCCGATAACTGACAATGCTCCTGCCATCTTATTGACTCATCTCTTCAATATTATTTGAATATGGAGATGTAAAACCAAGCACTGTTATAATTTGGGATTTAAGTAATTTGTTTTTGTATGACACAGACCATTTTCCCTCTGAGTTCTCCAGAGCCATAGTAAATGAAGTCCATTTTACCTGAGGCCAGCAGGGCATCTAGTTGATTGAACCCCAACTTGGAGGACAGTTTCAGGCTGCCTGTCAATCCTGGTACAGCACCGGTATGAATAATGGTTTGCAACCGTATCTGCGGTGACAACAGTCATGGTCCCTGCTTCTTGTTGGCCCCATCAGGGATAAGAACTCAGATTTGAGTGATCCTTGGAAGATGGGGGTTACATCTCCGAGAACTGTTGGGAAACCAGCAGCAATGGTTTCTCAAGTTCCCAGCTCCAACAGAGTTCCCACCCAGCTTTCCACACTACAGGCCAGAAGTAGTTCAAGAACTTGTGGTCACAGCTTATGGAGGAGAGAGTCTTTGCTACAGGGTGCATGTGATGGGGAAACCCATACCAAAGGCTGCTTAAACTTGAGACATGCAACAATTCAGACAAGACCATTTAACTGCAGAAATAGAAGGTGAATCACAAAATGTTCAATTATGCCCATCCCCCAGGGATCAAGGCCTAGAGTCAGTCCATTTCTCCAGAACAAAACACTCCCTCATAGAGCAAGGCACCTCAAGAAGTATACACAACTTACAAGTCCCAAGAGACTCCTGAAACTTAGGAGATTTACAGGCTCCTCTCCAAGTTATATGAGCAATAATGAGTGCTACAGAGAGAAGGTTCTCCAGCTAGCTGAGCTGTCTGGAAGTCCTATAGGGTAACAGGGACGCAGCTGTTGTGAATTTTCACCTGTGGTGGGCTGGGCTTTTTAGTGGTGTAGCTACTCTTGAGTCTCACATGCTTCTGCAGGCAAACCTTAACACCCATTCCTGTAAGAAATTTTAGTCAACTCACTGTCTCATCAGGTTAAACTCAAGTGGAATAATTTCTTTCATCCATTGTTGGTGCCTATATGCTCTTTTGGGGCCACCAGCTTACAAAAAATGACATGGAGACATTATTGATTATGAAAGCTTATCCAATAACTTAGAATTGTTTCTAACTAGTTCTTATAACTTAAATTAACCCATATCTTTGAATACATGTTCTTTTATGTGTCTTATTAACTTTACTCTGTACTCATTATCCTGACTCCTCTCCATCTGGCTGGTGACCCACCTTCTTCTTCCCAGAATTCTCTCTGCCCTGAAAATCCTGCCTAGCATTGGCCATTTAGCTTTTTATTGAACCAATATCTTAATTTTGGTTTAATATTTAATATGACATATCTTCACATATCATAAAGAAATATTCCACAGCATTTCCCCCTTCTGTCTAAATAAAAAGAAAGGTACTAACTCTAGTACAATAAAACTATAAACAATAAGAACAACTATCAGGTAAGAATTATATTTACAATGTCTAGTCCATTTGTATTTGGTATATTTGGAGAAAATACTCCATTATTTATTCCATCTTGATAAGTTCAAAGCTCTGTACCAGTTTACATTTTATCATATCTAAGGAAAGCTGCAACTATAGCTACCCTGTCTTTAACTGAATCAAAGACCCCAGAGGGACATATTACTTGAGTAGACAAGAAGTATAGAGAAAACAACTTCCAAGACTATGAAATGATGGAGACATCTGACTGCCTGGACAGTCACCCCAGGGTTTTTATGCAATGATGGGGCACCCATCCTCAGGCAACAGACCTAGAATATCTGACAAACTTTTCCATGAAGCAGGAATTCTGAAGGACTATCCTACCATGTCTTGATTGACAAAGTTCATCAGTTGTTTTTTTGTTTTGGTGTTTGGACAGCATACAGTCAACAACTGAGGAAAGACTAGTTTCTTGAAAATGGTTAGTTTTGCCACAATGAAAATGAACTTCATATGGAATTTCTTCAGTGCTAATCATCTTCTTTGAAGTAAATCATTACTGCCAGAAACAGACATGCCTCACTGTCAAAAAAAAAGCCTTATGCTATTATAACATTTTAAATGTCATATTCTTTAGGTCTTTGAAGTGTTTGAAGATCACTTATCTATCTAAAATATATCTCTGTATGACCTTGAATACATACTTAATATAAGTTTGATTGTCATAGATAACTATTTACCTGCATTTTTTATTATCCTACATAGCTTTCAAGGACTAAAACTTTACATTACATTTTAAAATGGACTGCATAGGTACAATACTTGAAATAAAATAATAGAAACATATAATACAGTACAATAAAAATACCTTTAAGTTGGTATCAACTTAAGTTGTATACAAAATTCTATACCAATGTAAAATATTTGAGACAGGTGGTTGTTTGAAAGTAGGCTCAACCCTTTTATCAACTCTACCCTTTTATGCCACCATTTCCATATTATAATGCCCCTTTTTCTTTTCAGAATGAGATCCCTGAATCTAATGTCCTTTGTTCAGCCTTTTTCCTGACCATTACCCATAACAACTGTACACAATCCCCTAAACAGTGACAAATATCCATAACCCATAGAATAAGCACAAACCACCCACCCCACCTCTTGGGAATGTGGGCATCATGTTTTCTAGACTGTCTCCTACTGTCTGGGGGGCAGGCTATGGCATCTCTAGGGCACTATGAGAAAATTGACATAATGGTGATGTCCTGGGGAAGCTAGGCATAGCATTTGTTGTCTAGTCTCTCGCTATATGTCTCAACCATCACACAAAGGTGGACAGGCTAAATCACTTCATAAGAACCAGGTGGCTCAGTGAGTACTATCTGTATAAAAATCACCTGGCACTGTGAAAGATAAAGAAAAAAATGGTTTATTTTGATATACTTTTATGTGAGTGGTGAGTTCTAAATTCAGGTGGTCACATCGGGTGAAGGCTCTACACTGCTTCAAGCCATGAGGCAAGAGGAAAGACAAGAGGGAGTACAGGAGGAGATAGAAGGTAGGCTGAAAGGCTCTAATTCATTCCAAGAAGTTGAGCACACTCCCCATGAGGTTTCCTTCCAACACTGCCACACTGAGGCATGAAGGTTCCAGTAAAAGGGCTTTTAAGGAACACACTTAAACCAGCATACAATGAGGACAGAGACACAGCCTATGCTTACACACCAGGGCTAGCCCTCTTGCCATCACCTGCAGGAGCCCAGGCTAGCCTCCAGGATAACGAGAATACTTTGGTCCCACGATTCCTGTCACTCCTGCCATCAGGCAACTTGCCAGCCACCAGATTTGTGAAGAGGACATCTTAGACCTTCCAGCCACTAGCCAATCAGGCATCAGAAGCAGGAAGCCCAAAAGGGCTGACTAAAGGACTAGGCTGACACGAGAGGAAAATTCACAAAGAAAAGTTACACAATGAGTGAGAGGCAGTGGTGTGGGATGTGGTGGGAGAAGGGGCACCAAGCGGAACTGGAGACGAAGGAGGAATAAAGGTGAAGAGAAACTCAGGTCATGGAACCATAGACCACAGCCGAGATGGAGACCCAGGGGTTTAGGATCTATGTACCTTTACTTGGTAAGACTCAAAATTGGAACATTATTAATTTGTGTACTGTGCCACACCAAAATGTTACTCACAGAAGTATGATTCCCGCTTACAAGCAAGAGATTTCTTCTTTTTCTTCTCTGCCAACATGATGAGGCTGACATCTGCATGTCTGTTTGCACAGTGAGATCACTGCTGGCATCTAATCTGTTGTCATGCAGTTATTGTTCATTGTTAGTTTTGCTTTTTTTTTCTTTGTTGTTTATGTGCTTGGCCCATTTTACCCATGAACTCTTTCTTTTCTTATTATTAGTCACAAGGCTGTGTACCCGTACCTCTGTCTAGATACACTAGCTTCCTTATTTGGAGTTTGCCTTCCAGTTATTTTCAGAAGGCTTTAAATACTTAAGAACAATAAAAAGGCAGCCATTCAAAGCCTAAAGTCCTGTGAGTGTTGACGAGTGTGTGTGCCTATGCGCACACCAACACAGCCTACTTTTAGCACTTGTCCTCTTTTAGCAGACAGTTCCTTCTTGTTCCTCTTTAGTTCTTTCCCACCCAACTTCTGACCCAGGAAACCACCCAGCTGCCTTTTATGACAGATATTAAGAATGTCTAGGGTTTGGGGTATTCAAAACCATTTTGCTTTTTTTAAAAAGTGAAGTCAAATGAGTTTTCCTTTAACTGGTTTGTGTGAAAGGCCACATAGGAGAAACTGGATAAATGTCTCAGCATTGACTCTAACATCCTCTTCTGGCTGCCTTCTGTATACCTGCACAGACATGACCTACACTTACTCAAATGCACACACAGCAATAAAAGTATAAGTAAATATTAAAAATGATAAAAGGCCACATGAGAGTTTACATATTTACCTGTGTTCTACTCTGATTATTATTTTATTCATAATTATTATTGTGTGTTTGTGTATGTGTGTGTTTAGGTCAGAAAACAACTTTTCTAGTTAACTTTTAGACTTAACCCTTAGTTTATCTGGTATTTATTTTAAAGCCTCCAAGAGGAATTATGCTATTATCATTTCCCAACTATCCAGTATTATCTTATCCTACACACACGCACACACACACACACACACACAATATATATTTCTATTTTCCTTTGATCCCAAGTTGCTGATGACTTTATCTCTGCAATAGTTTTATGCTTTTAAATGGCAGGTACGTAGGTGCCCTCCCCACTTCAGCCAACACTTATTCTTCTTTTCAATGTTTTCTTTTCAGTTATTTATCAAAAAATGTAGAATCACTTTAGTATGTTCTTCAAATGAAGAGAAATGCATAGAAAAAGAAAATGCATACTCTAACTATCATTTATACTTTTTAATCATCTATATTTTTTATTTCCTTAAATATCATTTGTCTGTGTGATCTCTGGACTTCCTAGGGACAACAGTCATTTCTTATGTCTTCATATTCATAATGCCCTGCACATAGAAGATGCCTATCATGTACTGGCATAACAACCACTCCCAAATATCCATGTCACCAGATACATTTAAAAAAAATAAACATCTGTAAACTATTCAATAGAAGAAGGCATGGAGATGTCCACTACACATTGAACTTCAACAGGTATTTTCAGAAAACCCAGGTTTGCATTGGTTTTTAAATTTTGAAATATGCATCCACATTTAAAGGATTGCATACCATACAAATTAATAAATGAAATTTGACATTTAAGTCAAAATGTGTGTTCAACTTTTTCCCCCTGTATTTGAATTATTCTGCTGTGTTGAGTTCTATCAATAAACCTCATTGCAGATTGTACATTATTTTAAATTTTATGTGAATGCTTGTGATGAACTTGGTAAGGTTGAATTATATGAAAAGAATGCCTCCTGAGGCAGGGAAGATGGCTCAGTGGGTAAGATGCATGTTCCACAAGCATAATGACCAGAGTTCAGATCTCCAGCACCCACACAAATGCTGGGTTGAAGCCCAGGTCTGTTTGAGATGCCAGTGTTTGAGAGGTGGAGACAGGCTCGCTAGAGGAAGCTGGCTACATAGACCAGCTGAATTACTTATTCTAGGTTCAAGTAAGAGCCTTACCTCCACATGCACTCACATATACACACATGTACCCATATACATGCTAATACATACACTTATACACATGCAAATACACATGCACCTATACACATGCAAACACACATACACAAAAGAAAAATGCACACATGGAAAAATGAATCTGTATACAATTTGAGTGAGAAAATACAGAGAGTGAACTGAATCTGTGTAACCGAGTCAGCCCTTTTCAACCTTGACGTACACTTTCAGTTGAAACTGAAATGCCCACCTGAAGTAAATAATGTCAGGGAGGTCTGGATGTCCAGGTTCCTGCCTCCATCAAAAAGAATTCAGGATGAAAAAAAAAAGAATTCAGGATGGAAATGAAGTCAAGAATTCAAGGAAGTTTCTTATAGAGCTAAAGTACACACTCAAGGTGTAAGCCAGGCATCTGCAGAGAATGGTGGAACTGGGGTCCTGGATGGCTTGTCTTGGGTAAGTTTCATGGGGGGACCCATTCACTTAAGACAGAAAGGAGGTGGGAAAGTCCAGGAATGGATCAAGATTTTCCCAAAACAGAGTTCCGTTTCTTCTTTTGTCCCTGTATTTGGTATTCTAGCTGTTCTTGTTTTCTTTTTATTTCTTTTTTATTGAGAAAAGGAAAAAAAGTTTCCGCCTCCTCCCAGCCTCCCATCCCCCCCCCTGCTCCCACCCTTCTCTCCC
>NW_026067924.1:7090922-7126323 GCF_014885135.2 Alexandromys fortis | reverse complement strand
CCAAAAGACACCTAAGGTCATGCTCAACCTCATTAGCAATCAGGGAAATGCAAATCAAAACAACTTTGAGATATCATCTCACACCTGTCAGAATGGCTAAAATCAAAAGCACCGATGATAGCCTTTGCTGGAGAGGCTGTGGAGGAAGGGGTACCCTCATCCATTGCTGGTGGGAATGCAATCTTGTGCAACCACTTTGGAAATCAGTGTTTCGGTTTCTCAGGAAATTCGGGATCAACCTACCCCTGGACCCAGCAATACCACTCTTGGGAATATACCCAAGAGATGCCCTATCATATGACAAAAGCATTTGTTCAACTATGTTCATAGCAGTATTATTTGTTCTTGTTTTCTAGCTGGTATCAGACGCACGAGAGGGGAAAGTTTCTGAAGCAGCAGTGGTCTGGCTTGGCTGTGTTGGTACTACCTGGTTTGGAATGATTTCATTTTCTCGTTGTTTGAATGGTCACATGATATCTTGCTTTCACAGCTCTGAAGTTTCATCAGCCACCTGGCAATGCTTATCTATGCTCTGAATACTCAAAGCCCTGCTCCTTCAGCTAACTGACTAGGAAGCCAAGCCTCTGACTGGTAAGATCCCAGTCACATGATTGTGGTGGCAGCTGGAACCAGAATCACTCCAGGGCACTTCCCTTGTTCGGGTGCTAGGAAAGCACAGACTGCTCTTTAACGTTGTCAGTGAAGCGACAGCTCTAGGATTCCCTTGATATTTTAGGGTAGGGTATTCCGGTATAGTGGATGCTTGCCGTCCCCTGAGAGAAGAGTTTCAGAAGGAACCGATGTGAAGCAGAGTTAGAGTTTATTGAAAGACATTTTAAAACAGATTTTTTAGCAGAAAGATCTCAAGAAGAAACACAGACCCAAGAGTATGGATACTGCAACTTCTTTTACTGCTTTATTAAAAAATAAAACTCAGGAATTAAATTTTAGGGAAAAACCCTGAGAGAGCTACGGAGTGATGGAGAAACAATCACCTGCTCTCTTCTCTAACTTCCCCAACAAAAGCTGTGCATCTCCTTAGGTCCCCCTTATTCTTTCTGTGTGTCCCCCTAAGTTCCTCTGATATGCCAGAAAACTCTATGGTCCACTCTGGCCAGGTTAGTGTGGACTGCACCCTTCAAATCAAGGTTCAACTCCTCCAGTATTCTCAGAGTGTTATCAGCAACAAATTTCTTGCACTATTTCCTTCTTTTGTTCAAATAAAAAGGAAGGATTTTTAACTCTAATATAGTAAAACTTTATACAATAAGTATAATCATCAGGTATTGTCTAAAGAAAAAAGGAAATATTAACTTTAACAGAATGAAACTTAACAATGAGAACAATTATCAAGTAAGAATTACATTCACAATGTCCAATTGATTAGTGTTTGACAAATTAAGAGAAAACACTCCATTATCTATCTTCTCTTAGTGAGTGCAAAATTTTGTATTTAATTTACTTTCTACTATAACTAAAGAAAACTGTTACTATAAAACGTTCTGCAGATACTAGGAGACCATGGATCCAAGCCCAGACTACTATACCCTTCAAAGCTCTCAAATACCATTGGCAGAGAAAACAATATATTCCTAGACATAACCAGATTTAAACAATACCTATCCACAAATCCAGTCCTACAGAAAGTACTAGAAGGAAAATTCCAACCCAAGTAAGTTAGCCGCATGACAAAAATGCAGGCAATAGATAACACCACACCAGCAACACCCAAAAAAGGGAACCACATAAACACTACCACCACTACCAACGAAAACAAAAATAACAGGAGTTAACAATCACTGGTAATTAATATCTCTTAATATCAATGGGCTCAATTTGCCTCTAAAAAGACACGGGCTAACAGAATGGGTACAAATGCTTATAAGAAACACACCTCAACTGCACAGATAGACATTACCTCAGAGTAAAGGGTTGGGAAAAGATTTTCCATTCAAATGGACCTAAGAAACAAGTTGATGTAACTATCTTAATATTTACCAAAAATAGACTTCAGACTAAAATTAATCACAAAAGATGGAGAAGGACATTGTATATTTATCACAGGAAAAAGATCCATCAAAATAAAATCTCAATCCTGAACATCTATGCCCCAAATACAAGGACACCCACATTTGTAAAAGAAACATTACTAAAGCTTAAATTACAATCAAACCCCACACACTAATAGTGGGAGACTTCAGTACCCCACTCTCACCACTGGCCAGCTCAGCCACACAGCAGCTTAACAGAGAAATAAGAGAACTAACAGATGTTATAACTCAAATAGACTTAACAGACCGCTATAGAACATTTCACCAAACATAAAAGAATATACCTATTCTTGGCACCTCAAGGAACCTTCTCTAAAATTGACCACATTTTTGGTTACAAAGCAAACCTCAACAGATTGAAAAAAAAAATCACCATGGCTAACAGACAGCATTCAACAATAACACTAATTGCAGAAAGCCTACAAACTCATGTAAATTGCACAGTGCTCAACTGAATCATCACTGAGTCAAGGACAAAATAAAGAAATAAGTTAAAGACTTCCTAGAATTCAATGAAAATGGAAGCACAATACACCCAAACTTATGGCATATTATGAAAATGAAGGCACATGTACCCAAACTTTTGGGACTCTATGAAAGCAGTGCTAAGAGGAAAGGTCATAGCACTAAGTGCCTACATAGAAAAACATGGAGAAAACTCACACTAGTGAATTAACAGCACACCTAAAAACTCTAGAACAAAAAGAAGCAGATTAACCCAAGAGCAGTACATATAAGGAAAAACATCAATTCAAGGGCTGAAATCAATAAAATAGAAACTAGAACAAAGGTTCTTTGAGAAAATCAACAAGATAGAGAAAGCCCTATGCAAACTAACCAAAATGCGAGAGAAAATATCCAAATTAATAAAATCAGAAATTAAAGGGGGATATAACAATAGACACTGAGGAAATCCAGAAAATCATTAGGTCATTATGGAGTACACTTGTACTCCATAAATTGGAAAATATAAAAGAAATAGACAATTTTCTGGATAGGTACTGCAGACCAAAATTAAATCAAGACCAGATAGACAACTTAAATAGACCTATAATCCCTAAGGAAATTGAAGCAGTCATCAAAGGTCTCCAAACCATATAAATCCCAGGGACATGTTTCAGTGCTGAATTCTACCAGAATTTCAATCTAATACCAATACTCCTCAAGTTGTTCCAAACAATAGAAATAGAAGGAACATTACCAAACTCTTTTTATGAGGCTACAGTTACCCTGATACCCAAATTACACAAAGACTCAACCAAGAAAGAAAATTACAGACCAATCTCCATCATGAACATTGATGCAAAAATATTCAACTAAATATTGGCAAACCAAATCTGAGAATACATCAAAAAACATTATCCTCCATGATCAAGTAGGCTTCATCCCATAGATGTAGGGATGGTTCAACATATGAAAATCTATTAATGTAATCGACCATATAAATAAACTGAAAAAAAAAAGCCAAATGATCATCTCATTAGATGCTGAAAGGCCTTTGATAAAAACCAACACCCCTTCATGATAAAGGCCTTAGAGGGAATCAGGTTTATATGGAACACACCTAAACATAATAAAGGCAGTACCAGCAAACCAACAGCCAACATCAAACTAAATGGAGAGAAACTCAAAGCAATTCCACTAAAATCAGGAACAAGAGAAGGCTGTCCACTTTCACTTTCTTCATATCTACTCAATATAGGTTTTGAAATTTTAGCCAGAGGAATAAAACAAAAAAGGAGAACACGTAGATACAAATTAGAAAGGAAGAAGTCAAGCTTTCTCTATTTGCAGATGATATGATAGTATACAAAAGTGACCACAAAAAAAGGCTACCAGTGATAAACACCCTCAGTAGTGTGGCAGGACACATGATTAGCTAAAAAAAAAATCCATAGACCTTCTATATAAAAATGATAAACAGAGTCAGGCAGTGGTGGCTCATGCCTTTAATCCCAGCACTTGGGAGGCAGAGGCAGGTAGATCTCTGTGAGTTCCAGGCCTGGTCTACAAGAGCTAGTTCCAAGACAGGCTCCGAAGCTACAGAGAAACCTTATCTTGAAAAACAAAAACAAAAGGACGTAGTTGATAAGACAAAAGGGTGGCCTACAAAATGGGAAAATTTCTTCCCTAACCATACATCTGACAGAGGGCTGGTCTCCAAAATATATGAAGAACTTAAGAAACTGGACATCAAACTACCAAATAATTTAATTTAAAAATGGGGTACAGATCCAAACAAATAATTCTTAACAGAAGAATCCCAAAAGGCCAAAAGACATTTAAGGAATTGCTCACGTCTTTAGTCATTAGGGAAATGGGAATCAAAACAACTCTGAGATACCATTTCACACCTGTCAGAATGGCTAAGATCAAAAACACCAGTGATAGCTTATGCTGGAGAGGATGTAGAGTAAGGGAAACACTTCTTCAATATTGGTGGGAATGTAAACTTGTACAAGCCCCTTTGGAAATTTGTATGGTGGTTTCTCAGAAAACTGGGAATCAAACTACCTCAAGACCTAGGAATACCACTTCTGGGCATATACCTAGAGGATATACAATCATACCACAAAGACATTTATTCAAATATATTCATAGCAACATTATTTGTAATAGCCAGAACCTGGAAACAACCTAGATGCCCCTTAACCAAAGAATGGATAAAGAAAATGTGGTACATTTATACAAAGGAGTATCACTCAGTGGTAAAAATCCATTGGTCATTGCCTCTGTTTTTATGCCAATACCAAGCTGTTTTCATTACTGTAGCTCTGTAATAGAGCTTGATGTCAGGGATGGTAATGCCTTCAGAAGTTCCTTTATTGTATAAGATTATTTTGGCTATCCTGGGTTTTTTGCTTTTTCATATGAAGTTAATTATTGTTCTCTCAAGATCTGTGAAAAATTGTGTTGGGATTTTGATGGGGATTGCATTGAATCTATAGATTGCCATTTTTACTATGTAGATCCTACCTATCCAAGAGCATGGGAGATCTTTCCATTTTCTGGTATCCTCTTCAATTTCTTTCTTCAAAGACTTAAAGTTCTTGTCAAATAGGCCTTTCACTTCCTTGGTTAGTGTTTACCCCAAGGTATTTCATGTTATCTGTGGCTATTGTGAAAGGTGATGTTTCTGATTTCCCTCTCAGCTTCTTTATCATTTGTATATAGGAGGGCTACTGATATTTTTGAGTTGATCTTGATCCTGCCACATCACTGAAGGTATTTATCAGCTGTAAAAGTTCTTTGGTAGAGTTTTGGGGGTCACTTATGTACACTATTATATCATCTGCAAAAACAAAAATTTGACTTCTTCCTTCTCAACTTGAATTCCCTTGATCTCCTTATGTTGTCTTATTGCTATTGTTAAAACTCCAAGAACTATGTTGAAGAGATATGGAAAAAGTGGGTAGCCTTGTCTTGTTCCTGATTTTAGTGGAATTGTTTTGATTTCCTCTCCATTTAATTTGATGTTAGCTGTTGGATTGCTGTATATTGCTTTTATTATATTTAGATATGATTCTTGTATCTCTAATCTCTCCAAGACATTTATCATGGAGGGGTGTTGGATTTTGTCAGATGCTTTTTCAGCATCTAATTAAATGATCATATTTTTTTCTTTCGGTTTATTTATATGATGGATTACATTGATAGATTTTCATATGATGAACCAGCCCCGCATCTCTGGGATGAAGCCGACTTGATCATGATGGATGATTTTTTTATGTGTTCTTGGATTTGGTTTGCCAGTATTTTATTGAGAATTTTTGCATCCATGTTCATGAATGAGATTGGTCACTAATTCTCCTTCTTGGTTGAATCTTTGTGTGGTTTTGGTATCAGGGTAATTGTAGCCTCATAAAAAGATATTAGCAATGTTCCTTCTTTTATTATGTGGAACACTTTGAGGAGTATAGGTATTAGCTCTTCTTGGAAGTTCTGGTAGAAATCTGCACTAAAACCATCTATCCCTGGGCATTTTTTGAGGGGTGGAGGTTTCTGATGACAGTTCTATTTCCTTTTCAGTTTATAGGTCTATTTAAATTGATCTCCTGGTCTTGATTTAATTTTGGTATATGGTATTTATCTAAAAATTGTCCATTTATCTTACATTTTCCAATTTTGTGGAGTACAGGTTTTTGTAGTAAGACCTAATTATTCTCTGAATTTCCTCAGTGTCTGTTGTTTTATCCCCCTTTTCATTTCTGATTTTGTTAATTTTGATGTTGGAGTAACCCCCTGTGACTTATCAGATCACCAGGGATTAAAATTAAAATTTAACAACAATACTACTCTCAGAAAGCCTACATACTCATGGAAATTGAACAGTCAACTACTGAACCACCCCTGCATCAAGGAAGAAATAAAGAAAGAAATTAAAGTCCTCCTTGAATTCAACAAAAATGAAGGCATAACATATCCAAACCTATGGGACACTATGAAAGCAGTGTTCTAAGTGCCCACATAAAGAAAATGGAGAAAGCTCACATTAGCGACTTAACAGCACACCTGAAAGCTCTAGAACAAAAAGAAGCAGACTCACCCAGGTGGAATAGAAGATAGGAAATAATCAAATTGAGGGCTGAAATCAGCAAAAGAGAAAAAAAAGGAAAACAATACAAAGAATCAATGAAACAAAGAGCTGGTTCTTTGAGAAAATCAACAAGATTGACAAACCCTTATCCAAACTAATCAAAAGGTGGAGAAAGAATATCCAAGAATACTGTTAAAAGAAAAATTCAGAGTTTCTGTCTCATATCAGGAACCATCTGGTATGGGACAGAAAGAAGAAAGAATTTAGGAAAGATTTTACTTTTCCCCATAAATATTTTTGTCTTTATCATACCTATTTCATTGAATATATGTCTATATCAACAATGTTTATGCTTTCCACAATAAACAATAAAGTTTCCTGCAGTAATCTTGGAAGTTTCCAGGAAGAAGATGAGGCCTTATAATGATTCCACCTGGCTGTTACGATGTCATGATGATGATAGTGCTCCTTTAATACTGCTTTTTGGTATCAGCTGCTCAAGATGGTTTCAATTTGATTAGCTGAAATGGTGTACCTTCTTACAATGTTCTGATCAGAACTTCAAACAAGAACTTCAGAAAAACCCTATTGACTACTCAGAGACTATTTGAAATTATACCAGAAAGTAATCTTGAAACTTAACCATCATTTTACTTTCACAGGATCTCACAAAAAGAACATTGCCACCATGACAGCTGGAAGTAATTCTAGAAGTTGATGTCCTCTCTACCAACAAAGTTTGTCCTCGGGGTTAGGGACATCAATTAGAGGTTGATTATAACTGGTATAAGATTGAGGGTTGGGGTGAAAATTATGTAGGTATCTCTTTGGAAAAAAGGGAAAAATTGGGTGGGATAATAGGTAGATTAGTGTGATCTTACACTAATAATAGTAGTGAGTAATAGAATGAATACTGTGAGCTATTATTTATAGACAATTTACATTGATATATATTCTTGCATATTGATACAAATTCAAAATATATTTGTGATATTCAATATGTTCCTATTTCTGTTTACAATATTTGTATAACTAGGCAAAGTTATTTTGTCATATTGTATGCATGTATGTTTCTATCTCTGCTTAAGATATTTTATGTACTGATGCAATTTTAGGATATATTTATCATATTGCACTATACATTTCTACCTCTGACCAACATTGATACATTGTTTACATTTTGAGGTCATTGTCCTCATTTGCTGCACAGTTGTTTAAAGATTGTTTAATATTCTAATATGAGGCCTTATTCTTCAAGCTATATAGGTATTAAAAATTATAGGTCGATAGTCATTCATCTTGGGGGCTGGAGAGATGGCTCAGCGGTTAAGAGCACTGGCTGTTCTTCCAGAGGTCCTGAGTTCAATTCCCAGTAGTCACATAGTAGCTCACAACCATGTGTGATAAGATCTAGTGCCCTCTTCTGGCCTGCAGGCAGAATACTGTATATATAATAAATAAAAAACTTTAAAAAAATAGTCATTCATCTTTGTCATACTTATAGTTAGACTAATCAGGTTCTTCACATACATAGAGATTGTAGTTCACATAGATAGGTAATCTTTAACCACTTCAAAAAACTATAGAATATGGCATTTAAATAACTTAGAGTTCTATTAATGTGAGACACAATTGCTTCTGGCAGAACTGATCTATTCCTGAAATAATATTGGGCACAGATGACACTCCATTTGCAGCTTGTTTTCTTCTTTGCAAAACTGGCCTTTGGGTAAAGAACTGCCCAAGACTCAACCACTGACAAAATTCATGGTGTCTGGACTGAACCAGCAGGATACAAAAAAAAAAAAAAAAAAAAAAAAAAGACTGCCAAACCTTGCCAAGACAGAGTAAGATGGTTTTGTAAAATTTTGTGCCTCTGAAAATGGTCTGTCAGTTATTCTAGGCCTTAACTAAGTTGGTTGCTCCAACATTGCCAATAAGACTTTGGGTGATTGCCAGATAGTCAGTTGTCTCTGTCATTTATTGTACATTTTGAAAGTTGCTTGATTGCATTTCCTGTATATTCAAGTAGTATTTTCCTTTTGGGTCTTCAATGGAGTTGAAGACTAGATAGTCATAGTTACTTTCATTTCATAACTTAGCCAAGTCATTTCTCATACTAGACTTAGACTCCTTAGGATAGAATAATTTTTGAAATATTTGAAGCATATGGTTTTAGCTTGATATTGTTTATGCTAGTTGTAATTCTAATTTTTATACTTGATGTTTATTCTTATTGTATATAGTTTTGTGTTGGGTTTGGAACTCTTCTATTTATACAAAAGGGGAAGGTGCTGTGGGAACTCCGTCAGTCAATAGCCTTTAAGATACCAGCCCACTTGGGCTTGGTTCTTGTACTATAATCTCAGACATAAAGACTGTTTCTTGTCTGCTGGATTTAGTTCCAGTTTCCTGCTTGTGCAGAGGACTGATGATCTGTGAGTCTACCCCTAAATAAAAAACCCTTTTTTTATACTCCATTCTGAGCCAGTGTGGGACTACTTTATTATAATTCTCTCCAGTGACCAATGGCTCCTCATGTAGAACTGCAGGAAAGAGCCCATAGACCAGACAATAGAAATGTGCTTATGTTCAGGCTTGCTTTCAGAAAAACAACTGCAAAGAAAAATATAAGATAGAGAGAGCTATCGTCAATCTGTACCAAATTCTAGAAGGCTCTGGAAACCTTCAGTCACAGTTTGCTAACTCTACAGAGCTGCCAGTCAAATGAGATTCTCCTAACTTTATTCTTTATAATTTAAAGTAACAAAGGATGTTTTCTCATAGAAAACAAACCTAGAAGCCCTGGAGACCCCTCCCAGGAAGAATGGCTTTCCAGTGGATTGGGGATTTACAAGTGTCTGGGAAGCAGAAAGCCTCTGAGACAACAGGATGTGAACTTCCTGGCTCCAGAGCAAATCTTCCAGGAGGCTCAGCCTCCAGGCTTTACCCTTAGGAGAAGGGAAGATCCTGTTCACTCAGACAGAAAACCTCTGAAGACTAAAGGTACTGCTAGGAGAGAGGTTAGAAACTAAGCCTGGCAAAAACATATTTAAGACTTGTGTCCAGAATATATAAAGAGTCCTCACAAGTCAATAAGGAAAAGGCAGAATGTTCTGTGAAATTAGTCTCTTTAAGAAAACAGAATATTGTAATATGAAGACTTTTTTTTTTTTACCATTTTTAATGATATTCATTTTGGTGGGTCTGTTGACTTGTAATGGATTCTATTTCACTTCGGCTCTGTTTAGTTTGAGGATCTGTGGGGCAGCTGGTTGCTGCATTCTGTTTGCATTTTAAACAATTTTTTTTCAGTACCAAACACTGAACCCAGGGCCTCGTGTATGCCAGGAAAGCTCTGTACCACTCAGCCATATACACACCTGTGTTTTATAAATTTTGAGGCAATGTCTCATTAAGTTACCCAAGCTGATCTTGAACTTGGATTGTTTCGCCTCAGCTATTTGAGCAACTAGGATTACAGACCTGAATTATATATTTTTTTTTAATTTGGTATATTTGTGTGAGTTTCTGGGATAGAGGGTTAACATAAAAAGCACAGCTCTCATCACAAATGGGATAAGGGAAACTTATTCTGGAGCCAAACCAGGGCCCAGAACACAGATTCAAATTACCATGGGTTCCGTATTCCAATGTGGCACCAGTTCACAAAATGTTATAGTCGTAGAACAAAGAAAGCTGTAGATAAGAGCACTTTTCAAATACACTAATGCAAACATCAGGTGTGTGTGTGTGTGTGTGTGTGTGTGTGTGTGTGTGTGTTGGGGGGTTATAACAAGCCAGGAGAATGTCTGCTATGGGTCTCAGATGCTGTCTGATGACACGACTATAACCTTTGGATGGTGGAAGTTAGCATCTTGCTAAATTAATACATTCCAAAGGTCTCACCCGTTAAGTCATAGGCTGACATGTCAGAAAGAGGTGAACAAGGAATGACTGTAAAGGGCACTAATGAGAGCCAAGATAAATGGTAATTAGGCTTTCTCCACAGCCAATCAGCCTTGCAGAAGGATCAGGGTAAAGTGGTGTTCTTCCCAGGAACTTTTGTTTTCAATAGTATAATTCTGTCCATATTTACAAAATATGCTGACAGAGACAAGTGGTAAAGTGACTTTGTAAAAATAAACAAAGTTTGTACTTTACTTGAGATTTGTCATACTGGAAAATTAAAAATATTAACTCTGCAGATTGCACGGTGTTTCCTTATGTTTGACATCTAAACACAACAGCAATGCTGACTAAAATCTCTGCTGCATATAATATTTTAAATTGTAGTTTGCTCTTATAATTTCATCTAATACAACATTAGAGAGCCTGTGAGATGCCTCAGCAAGTAATGGTGCCTGCCACCAAGCCTGACAACGTGAGTTTAGTCCCCATGATGCCCATGGTATAACCAGAGAACTGAATCCATTGGTTTCCTCTAACTTCCAAATGCATGCAGGCTGTTGGCACATGTGTTTGCATGTGTACTTGCGCATGCACACACACACACACACACACACACACACACACACACACACGTCCAAAATGTTCAAAACATTTGTGGCTTAATTTAAAAACAAACAAAAAAATAGATAAAAGACCTGTACAGATAGGCTACCAGAGAGACTATCTATATACCAGAACCATGACCAGGGATTCAACTTCATCATTCACCAGGAGCACAAGATTCTAGGGAGACTCCAGTCTCTCTCCAGAATGGCCAGTATGATCAAGGAACCCGATGCCAGCTGCTGGTGAAGACACAACACAGGAAGCTGTGCTGCTGGGGAAAGACGCATGCAGCTTCTTTGGAAGCTTCTCTGCTGGGATCAAAATGGCTTGAGATTCTATGACAAGTGGCCACAGCCAAGCTTAAAGTAAAGTTCTAGAAACTCATTCCTCACAGTTCTAGATGCTGGAAGAGCTACACACCAGATTGCCAGGGGGTTGGGCTCTCTTCCTAGTTCAGAAATAGCCTCTTTTCTCACCACACCCTGCATGGCAGAAGAGGTAAAAGGCCCCCCCGGGTGTCTTTCATTAGAATGTTAGTTCCATTCTGAGGGCACTATGCCCTGAACCAATCAACTTCTGGAAGAGCCCCCTTCACAAGTTTATGGGAGACATGGACATACCTGTAAGAAACCCTAATAAACAGGGTTCATCAAGCAAAATTGCATGGAACCCTTTCTTAGGCCACTAATGACTTATCTGAGGTGGATGGGCGAAATATGTCTTTATGTCTCCCCATAAAAAGTCACTTGACAACAGATGACAGAATACATCATATATCATAATATTCTACTTACATAAAGTTCAAAAACAAGCAGAACTCACCTCTATGCTGATACAAGTAAGGATGGTAGAGATCTTCTTGCCAGTGGAGAGTGACCAGTGCCCAAGAGGCAGGAGAGTTTCCCAGGAGCTGACCATATTATTTACTAGTTAGGTCACAGGAATGACCACTGAGGGGGAAAGAAAGGGGAGGAGAGGCGAAGAAGGAGGGGAAGAGGAGAGGGAGTAAGGGAAGAGACCTTCACACTGTCTAGATTAGCCCGAGCCTCATTAGTTCCTTGACCAGGCTGATCTCAAACCCATGAAGATCCTCCTACTTTATCCTCCTGAGAGATGTAAGCCATTGTGTCCAGTTAGGGATCTTTGTTTATTTTGTGAAAATTCCCTGGGTTAAGTTCCTCCACAATTTATGTTCTCTTTACTCCTGCTTACAGGTGTTGGCTTTTGACTACTCTCTAGTTGGAGAATTTGGCCTGCTGCCAGTTGAGACTTCTGTGAAAGACAATGACTCATGTGTCAAGTAAGTGCCTGAATGACCCTTGGAGAAGTTGTATCTATAGCTAAGAATAATGGCTTATTATGATTATAGTTCTTATCACAAAAGTGTCCTGGCAGGTTACATCCTCTAATAAGTTGAGAAATTGCCATGATCTACAAGTGTGTTCTTCCTCAGGATATGGGGAAGCAATGGTGTAGGAATAATTCATTGCATGTTTTATGTGTTTGCTTCAATTAAGGGGTAACTCTTTTCTGAATGTTGGGGATTAATCCAGTTTATGTTACAGAAAGCACAAAGTCCTTTAGTTCTTTAATATGAAAAGTCTATTAGTTGGAGAAAATGAAGCCCCCAAAGTTGAGTATTGAGATGTTTAAAGTAGGCATGAGAGGCTAAGACCCAAAGAAGGCACACATTACTCATGTTAGGGATAGCAGACAAAAAAAAATTTAAAAACATGTAGTTGAGCAAGTTTAGTGGAGAGACTCTCCATGGAGAGAGAGAGAGAGAGAGAGAGAGAGAGAGAGAGAGAGAGAGAGAGAGAGAGGAAAGAAACCTAAAACCAAATGAAGTCCCAAGTTAAACTATCTCCTATGATTGCCTGCCTCTCCTCAGCAGCTGGATACCTTCTAGGTCCACTATCACTTGTCCAAGACAGCCCTGGGAAGGTAAATATGGTTGATATTGGTTTCTTATCCAACAACTGCTTTGTCCACACACTCTTTCAGGAAAGAATCCTGACCTTGTTGTATGTCTTCCTCTGCATTATAAAGAGAATCCCAGCCTCGAACTGGGGCCCCAGCCAGAAGGAAGACTGTAAGAACTCTAGGCTGACTGTGGTCTCCTCCAGGTGCTTCTTAGACTATAGTTTCCCATGAACAAACTCCAGATTGAGACTTGAGAAATGTTAGTTAACTTCTGGGAAAGGTCATTGTCTTAGACTTATGTGTGGCGCTGTGATTGTTCGGTTGGTTGTTGCAACCTACCTTGCCACTAGCCTGGGTTTGAGCCAACACTGCCACAGTGAGGCAAGGAGAATCTGGCTTACTCTGACACTACTCATCTTCTGCATCCACCACCATTCAGACCTTATCAGGGAGAGAATTTCCCCGATTATTATACAGGCCTGTTTAAGACAAGATTTCTACTCGCTGCAGACAACTGAGACAGAAGTTCCAGCATGCAAAGTTACAGGCTTTCCTACCATTAATTGTTTAGTGAAATTAGACCAGGCCAGAAGCAAGATTGAAGCTGCTTTAGGACCTGTCTTCTGGCTTTCCTGTTTGTAGTAAGAGTAGATACCTTGCCCTGTGGCATAATCCCCACATTCTTACGTTAATGATATTCAGAAACGGGACTTTGGGAAAGCAGAACCCTCATGGATGGGTTTATCTAGTCATAGGTCAATGGATTAAGAGATTACTGGGCCATCACAGAAGTGGCTCTGCTATAAAAGTGAGCTCCTCTAGCCTCCTCTGCCTCACCAAAAGATGCCTCCAACACACCACACTGTTGAAATTTTGAGAAAATGAGCTTATTTTCTTTAGAAATTACCCAGTCTCGGGTTATAAATTATACTAACATATTATCAATTAAGATAACATCTGTTTAAAAAGAGGCCACAGAACATGTATACTAATCGACTTGAGTTTAATTGCTCTTTGAGTCACACTTCCTGTTCATAAATCTGTTTTCTTCTTGAGAAGTAAATTAAGTAAAATTCTCTCCCATCTAAAGCCCCTATCTTAGTTACCTATTTGTTGTTCTGTTAAAACACCATATCAAGGCAACTTATTAAAGCCAGCATTGAATTTGGTGCTTACAGTTTAAGAGGGTGGAAATCTATGGCCACTGTGGAAAGTAGTATAACATCAGGCAGGCAGGCATAGCCCTGGAGCAGTAGCTGAGACCTCATGTCATGAGGGAGGGAGGGAAGGAGGAGAGAGAGAGAGAGAGAGAGAGAGAGAGAGTCCAAATGGTATGAATCTTGAAACTTCAAAGCCTTCCCCTAGTGATAAACCTCCTCCAAAGAGTACATACTTCATAATCCTTCTTAAAACATTCTACCAACCAGGGACTGAGTATTCAAATATATGAGCCTATGGGGCCATCCTCTTCAACACATTTAACTCCTTCGACCCCATAGTTTTGTGGCCATATCATAAAGTAAAATGTGTTTAGTTCAACTTTAAGAGTCCCTATATAATCTTTTGGCCTCAAATCTATTTAAAAATCCGAAGTATTTTCCAAGATTCAAGGAAATCTTTTAATTGTAACTCCTGGTGAAATTCAAAATATAAAAGCAGATCACATACTTCTAATATAAAATGGCACAGAACATAAATTATTATTCCAAAAATAGGGGCATGGGAGCATAATGAGGAAATTATGGACAACGCAAGATCAAAATGTGGAGTGGCAAACTCCAAATCCTGTAGTTCCACGTCTGATGTTAAAGGGTTTATGTGCTTCTTCCCTTCCAGCTTTGCTGCTGACCACACTCTTCTCTCTCTTGGGCTGGCTCCATGCCCTGTCTGCAGCTCTTCTTGTTAGCTGTCCCACGGCTCTGGCATCTGCAGCATCTTGGGGTCTATAACAAAATCCTGGCTTCACTTTCACAGCTTCATGCAATGACTTCTCAGGGCCTCCATGTAGTGACTTCCTTATTACACATCTCGCCTCAGCTGTTTTCCTTAGCTGCACAAGATTCCACCCCTTTACTAGGGTAGCTTCCAGGATTCTAAAGCAAGAACCACTCAAGCCACACTGTCAAGTTTGACTTTTCAACTTGACGTGAAGCCTGGTCCCCTTCTTCAATCACATTTGCATAAGCTTTCCATTGTGGGTTATTTTTTCTTTCTTTCTTTCTTTTTTTTTTTTTTTTTTTTTTTTTTTTTTTTAGATGTGGTTTCTCTGCACTTTTAGAGCCTATCCTGGAACCTCAAACTCACAGAGATCTGCTTGCTCTGCCTCCTGAGTGCTGGGATTAAATGCATGCGCCACCACCGTCCAGCTTGTGGTTACTTTCAGGCGCAGAAATTTCCTCAGGCTTTTCCATTTTTACAGTTTGGAAGCTTAGCTAGGATTTATCCTGAGAGTTCTCTTCCCTTTATTCCATTTCTGATCAGGCCTTTTTCTTTAAACTTCTTCTATCTTTCAGTACAAGCCATGGTTCCAATATTAAATCTTCTAATGTTCCTTTTTATTCCAAACTGTACATTGTGTACAGTTTGCTTTTTTGTTGTACATCTTCACAAAGAGTGATTACTAACAACTACAGGGCAGAGTCAACATCAGGCTGTCTGGAAATCTCCTCTACAAAAGAAATTAGTTTATTACTTTTCCATTTAGCCTCAGGCAGATTCTTAGGACATAGATAAAAGGTAGCCACAGTCTTTCCCAAAATAGTACATGAATATTTTTTATCTCAGTTGTTAATATTGTTTCCATTTGAAGCCTCTTAAGCCGGACTTTCATTGTCTACACTGCTATCACCACTGTTCTCCTCCAAACTCCCACTAGGACGGCTCATTAAGTCCTGCTTACAATGTTCAATCTCTTTCCTAGATCAAACTTCCTAAAGCCTTCCACAATTCAACATAGCAAGGCTAGTAACTCCCTACTCCTGGTACCAATTTCTGTCTCAGTCACCTTTTTATTGCTGTGATAAATGTAACGACCAATATAATTCATAAAAGAATGTGTTAAATTTGGTACTTACCATTAGAGAACTAGAATTCATTCATGGCCATCGTAGAGAGGAGCATAGCAGCAAGCATGATCCTGGAGAAGAAGCTGAGAGCTCACGTCTTGAGATACAACTGTGAGGCAAAGAGAGAGGAGTCCAAATGATGTGAGTGTTTTGAAACCTCAAAGCCTGCCCTTACTGACAACCTCTTCCCACAAAGCCATGCATTTTAATCCTTCCCAAAATGTTCCATTAACCAAGGACCAAGTATTCAAATATTTGACCCTATTGAGGCCATTTACTTTCAAACCACCATAGCACCTTTGGAAGAAAATTGCCATGGTTCTCAACTGCTCTCAGAGGTATAGCCTAAGCTTTAAGATACCCCAGGGAATACCCCACACTCTAACTTTAGCAGAGAAAGGGCTCCTAAGACTTCATTTTCAATCCCATTTTCTGATGCTCTGACTTAGCAAGGCAGGGACCTCAGAACTTTGACATTATACTCAGCTGATTTCTATGTGGTGATCCAGAGACCTTGCCTGGGGGAATTTATACTCATGCCCCATGCCAGTTGGCTCTCTAGCCTTGAGCAAAAGCAAGATGGACCCCAACGTCAAGGCTCTGGAGAATCTGGGCTACTGGCCTGGCTTCATCGAGTCTGTCTCTTTCCTTATAAATGGAGATGGGCAATGCTCAGCCCTCCGGCTGGTGATGGGATGTAATGCCAGTGTGATGTGACTTCACTGATTTGACTGATTGTCGGTGCTGTGGTTATAGGGTTATGTGGTTAAGGACCAGAGCCTGGTCCATTTTCCTCAAGGCTGAGCAGTAGGCCTCTCATGGTGGGCCCAAGAATTCTTTAGGAAGCCATTAAGCTCTTCACCCCACACCTTCAGTTTGGTGTATGCTTTCTTGGCCTTCTAGCTGAGCCTCTTGAGAGTTGCTTAGAAGCCAGAGGTTCCCACAATTAAAGTGAGGAAGGTGGACTCTTTTATTTAAAAAGTGGCATAACAGCCTCTTCTATCCTTTCTGGACAAGCAGATGGCAAGAACAGAAATTCATAAGAATCACTTCCAGACAAATTCTTAGACAACCCATTCATCCAACACACATTTATTGAGGGCTCACTGTGCCTAGGACTCAGAAGTGGCTCAGAATTAGCTCCTTAGTCCTGCCGCCATCTTTCTACTATTAGAAACACATTGAGATCCTGAGTCTGGAAGAAAATAGAGCAGCAGGTGGAAATTTTGGCCCAATTTTCCCTTTCTCCTCTTTCTGTAATTTTTCTTCTCTAGGCAATCAGGCAGCAGGCAATTGCCCCCATAAGTTGCTGATTGTACAAACACCCATTGTCTTCCCCTTCTGTTCCCATACTGAGGACACACTCAGGGATAGTAATCTCAACATTCTCCAGCCTCAGTACAGTGCTTCACAGTCTGAGGCAAGATGCCCCAACTCATTTGAACCTGGCGAATGTGTTAGACTTTACAGTAGCACAAACTGAAGATTGTCCTTATTGATCATGGATTTGCCAACCTAGTCCCAGTGAGCTTGAAGACAGCACTGTAGATTTTCACACAACCCCTTCAGGAAGATACTGAAGGAAGATGGGAGAAGGATGTTCTACCATGTATATCCCCAGTCTATGCTGTTCACCTGCACTTCCCAATAGCCCTCAAGAAAAGACAGAGAAGGCTCTTGTCCCTTGTATTGAAAGAATCTTGCATTGTTTGTTCTCAGCCTCTTCCCTAGGCCATTTCCTTTTGGGGTAGAGAAATTGTACTTGTTTTTGCAAACTTGACACAAACTAGAGTCACTTGGGAGGAGGGAGTATCAGTTGAGGAACTGCTTCTATCACGTAGGCAAGATCGTGGGGTATTTTCTGCAGTTCTACTCGTGGCAGGTGGTCCTGGATTATATAAACTAGCCAGCTGAGCAATCTATGAAAAGCAAGAGAGCAAACTGTATTCCGCTGTGGTCTCTGCTTCAGTTTCTGCCTCCAGACTCTTCCTTGAGCTGCTGAATTTGCATCCTCAGTTGTGGACGGTGTGTTGTGGAAGTGTAAACCAGTTTGGTTTGGATGGATGTTTTATCACAGCAGCAGAAATCAAATGAAGGCAGCCAACTCCTGTAGCTTTAATTGATTTTTGTTTTGTTTTGTTTTGTTTTTTTTGTTTGTTTTTGTTTTTTTTTTTGGTTTTTTGGTTTTTCGAGACAGGGTTTCTCTGTGGCTTTGGAGCCTGTCCTGGAACTAGCTCTGTAGACCAGGCTGNTATCCTCTCTGCCTGCCTCGCTATTGGCTGTTCAGCTTTTTATTAGATCATTGGGTGTTTCAGACAGGCCAAAAAAAAAAAATCACAACTTCACAGAGATAATCAGATGTGGCCTAAACAAAATACACCTTAGAATAATTTTGCACAACAATGTGCCACCCGTTGCTCAAGCTTCAGCCCAAGCCCTGCCGTCTCCCTTTCACTTGCAATAGAGACAGTGTTCATGGTGCACTGTTTCAGAATTGCATTCATGGACATTAATTCCCATCAGTGGCAGCACAACCCCGCAGTTTTCTCCCCTCTAGCCTTTTTTCGTGGTGGTGGTGGTGGTGAAGGGATTGGTTTTTCGAGACAGGGTTTCTCTGTGGCTTTGGAGCCTGTCCTGGAACTAGCTCTGTAGACCAGGCTGGTCTCGAGCTCACAGAGATCCGCCTGCTGGGATTAAAGGTGTGCACCACCACCACCAGGCTTCAAGTCATATTTTTCATCCTGTTCCTTTTTGATATCTTTCAACTCTCTCCTCCAGTTCAAAACTGGCCATAGTGCCAACAAGATTCTGACTAAAGTCCAAAGGAGCAGGGACTATGTCCAAGAGACAACTGGACACAATTTTAAACAGGTCTCTGGATGCTGTTGCTCTTTGGACAGGCAGCTCAGTTAATGTCTCAGATGCAGCCATCATGCCAGGGGCTGTCACAGGCTCTGGAGCTGTAGCCAAGTTCTCCTAGGTGCAGGGCTTTGGGGAATGTCTCAAGAAAGATGCATAGGTGACCAACAGCCTGTGTTCCTGGAAGAGGCTTTAAGGGCTGGGAGATCTGGGCAGATACTGTGGCTGTCCAAGACTTTTCCCCAGATTCTGTACTCCAAGCCTCCCTTCTTCTAGAATGCCACTGTGGCACTCTTCCTGAGCCTATGCTGTTCAGGTCACCTGGGTGCCATTCCACCTCTTCTCCTCAAGGCCATGTCCCAAGGCCTTGCCAGTAAGCTGTCTCCTGCTGCTGCCCTGCACAGTGCTTCTTGCTTGCCACCCTACAGGTCCCAGAGCTGCTTTGCAGTGAGGCAGCAGTTTCCATGACCCCCTTTCTTAGGCTTTATTTCGTCATTGTTGCTTTATTTTATTTGTTCGTTTTTTGAGATAGGCTCTTGTTGCGTAGTTGCTGACTTCAAGTTTGGCATTCTGCTGCCTTGCCCTCCGAAGTGCTGGAAATTCATTTGTGCAATACTGCTCCCCCAAAAGCTTTTATTGGGGGGCATGTTGGGGACAGAACCCAGGGCCTGGCATGTGTCAGCGAAGCACTCAGCCACCACGCTGCATCCACAGCCCACAGGACCATCTCTCTTGTTGAGCTACTTTGCCACTTCCCTTGAGAGGAAGAAAGCAGTTTCATTACAGATCATGTGATTGCTGTGTGCTTGTTGTTATTCCTAAGAGTGTCACTTCATCAGTCTGTCCCCTTCGTGATGCAGCCGTCATTGACATTTTCATTTCACAGACGACAACTGTCCAGGAAAAACAGAGAGCTAGCGTTAGGATTCAGACTCACCTGATGCCAGTGCCATGCCCTTGCAGCATGTGTTCTGAGTCCTCGGGTCTCCTTTACTTTTATAAGCAGACATATTAGTAATGACCTTGTATATGAATGGCACCCAAGAAAAAAATTTTTTAAGTGGATAACCTAGTCTCAGAGCATAAAGAGAAAGCAAACCAAGGATTGTTAGTGATTTAAACTTTGGCATAGCTTCATAAAGAAAGAAGTTCGTGTGTGTGTGTGTGTGTGTGTGTGTGTGTGTGTGTGTTGGCAGGGTTTAGAAGATAATGAAATATTCTCCAATTGGTAAAAGGCAGGGATATTTAACATTCCCCCATCCCTCTACTTTCCTTTAATAACAGAGAGGACACATCCCAGTTGGGTAGAATTGGCATCCAGGACCACACCTCCCTAGCCTAGGCTGGAACCTGGGCTGCCCCCCACCTATGCTCAGGTTTTGGTGGGGTTGTAGCCAGCATCTTCCATCTTGTGTTAGCTCAGCTGTATTCTGGGCCTGCATTCTGGCAGAATAGATGGCCAGAGCTTCTACCCCAACTGGAGAGACCATGCTCTCTCTGAGCCCTTCTGTTCCTGCCACTGGGGCTCTCCATACTTTGCAGCCTACTATAGAGTGCCCCTTCCACCAGCACAGAATGGTGGCAGGGTCCCTTGCCTTTCTCTGGTGTTCCAGGAAGGCCCATTGCCAGCTGACTTATAATCTTTCTAAATATCGCCTCCTGGCTGCAAGCCACAGGACCGCTCCAAGTGAGTCTGCTAGAATTCTGCCTTATCAAAGTCAGAGGCTTCACCCACCAACTGCGGGGGACTACGGCCATTTGACAGATATTTCTGAGACTTGGATTCTTTAAACATCTGTCCCTTAGCTCTCCCTCTGAGTCACAACTGAGCTGGCCATGAGGCCAACTCTCCAACATTAGTTCTCCCAATTTGGCTTTCTGCCTTGACTGACCTTGACACAATGATTGTTGGCAGAAGCTGGGGCAGAAAGCCTGGAGGGAGAGACTTTGAAGCAGAAGGCTTGGGCTTTGCTTCCGGTTTCACTGTCCATGGGAGAAGACTCCACATTGGCCCACTGACCGCACAGAGACTGGCAGCCCGACTACTCACTGTGACTCCTGGCTGGAAGCCGCAGGCAGCTCTCTGGTTCGCTTCCAATCTGTGCCACACACAGGAATTCTCCCCTAACTCTGGAGAGCCAGAGACACATGAGAAAACAGAACTCTTCTCCTCGTACTAGAAACAGTTTTGTTCTTGGGGTCTCGGGATATGGAGATAAAAGCAAAGAGAGCTTAAAGCAGGGCTACACGGATAACACATGGCTAGCACATGAGGTAGAGAAAACACATTCAAAATATGCCTGACATCTCTGTGTTGGCTGTGACTTTGGGCCAGTTATTCAACTTCTCCAGATCCTATTCTGTTGATAAGGGTGCTGTCATAAGGAATAATTGCATATGTATGTATATATATATATTCCTTGGCTTCTCTATTTTTGGTGTGTATGTGTGTGTGTGTGTGTGTGCACATGTGTGTGAATGCCAACAACATAAAAAACCTTAAAAGTCCTAAATAACCCTGTAGCACCATGCTATGGATGGCATTAAGTGCCTCATTCAAGAGCCAAGCTTGCTGATACTTTCCATTTTTGCAGAGAGTTAACAAGAATTATAGCTCTATTGTTCGGCCACCCTCCTCCATTCTCCAGCGCTTACCCTAGTCTTCCCTTCTCTAGACACCAACAGTTTTTGGAAAAGCTCCTCGGGTTGTTTTTCTTTCACTGCAGCAAGAGAGACATAGCAGAATTTTGTTACTCATCCATCAGCAAAAGTGAGACAAACAGGAGAACGTTTCTGTCAAAGCACTTCTCTCTTCCAGGGAAAAGCGATATGGGAAACAATAGCACTCTGTTCTCAGTGTGCCCGCTTTCTGGCTTAATCCAAGCACACAAATATGAAAGGGTCAAAGGAGGTGGGGCCGGAGAGAGAAGGCACACGTCACTGGGGAAGCTGCAGGGTTAGGATGTGTACATCCACGAGAAACAGTAGGACAACGGTATGAGAAAGGAGTCCCTCTTCATAACCAGCACATCACTACATCAATACAGATCAAATGCTCTCATCTCAGGGCGGGGATGGAGAGGGGAGCAGGTGACAGTCCCCAGAAAGTCCTTCAAACAGCACACACCTAATTTACCCACTCCCTCCTCACACACTGAAATTCCACAGAGATCTCATCCTCCCACTGGAGAAGTGGCAAGCTTGGGATGAGCAGCATGTGTTCTCCCCCAGATGACCTATAATATCTATTCATGAAGCAGAGCTGAGGAAGATGAAAGTCTCCTACTTCCTGCCAATCAAATTCTTCCCAGGACCAGGTAAGGGTGTCTTGGCATAACTCCTAGTGCTCACTGTCTTTATGAATTTGAACCTGCTTTTTTCGTTAGAATAAATGGCATAAGTGTCAACACGATGTTAAATTTCCAGTAGTCACAGGAGACCACAAGGTCATGGGTAACTGATATTCACTAATGCTGACTTTTTTTTTTTTTTTTTTTTTTTTGGATTGGTCATTTCAACTTTTCCTCCCACACAGCTCTCACTCGAGCTGCTAACGCTGGTCCCTCTCTTCACTGGTTTCTGCCCTATCTCTCATCCTTGCCTCAACTCAACCTCCAGTTTGGGTGTTAAGTGGTGAAGAGGGCATAGGTCTGCCAGCAAGTCAAGGAAGGAACTGTGAGGGGTTACCATGTCTACAAACAGCATTATAAGCCCAGTGAATGCTGAATCCTCTAAACCTTAAAACTGATGAGTGCCTGAGTACTACCAGCTAGGGTGTATCACAAACTCTCTTATTTCATAATCAGACTCACCATGCGATTCTTTAGTTCAGTGGTTATTAATTTAACGATGAGTTCTTAAACACCCTTTCCTTGAAATATTGTGTTCACACCCTTTTGCTTATAATTTCACAGAACTGCTTAGCAGCTTGTAGGTATGGTGCAATATAAACAATAAATAGATACACTCCATCTCCCCTACTAGCTTACTAAAAAGGAAAGAACTGAGTGCCAAGCAAGAGTATGTGTCATAACGAAAGGCACACAGTAAACTGGTAAAATGTATGCACACACTGATTACATAGATTTGTCAAGGAGATAAACATTAGCTATACCCACTTGAATTACTTTAGAAGTCCCTGTCCTCATATGCGCCAGTCCTCTAAGGTACCCACATACGCTCCCTACCTAAGATCATCTGGAGCTCTCTGCAGAACTACTTCGGTGGTAGACAGAGCAAGCAGCAAACACTTCTGACAAGGATGAGGTTGGTGGGAATATTATCACAAACACTTTAAAAGAAGCTCCAGGTAGGGTTTTAAAAGAATTTTAATAGTTGGAAAGACATAACATTAATGTGACGGGGATCACAACCAATGGAAAGGTTATGCATTAAATGCAGCAGTAAATACAGCAACTCTGAAATGGAGTGTCTTTGGCAATTGCTGAAAGTTAGGGGCAGGTAGGATCGATCATGCAAATGCATAAGTAAAGAACTTCCTTGAAAGCCGTTTCTCCTGCCTCCCTTGTATCCTCATGCTATCTAAAGAGATCCGCTTTCTCCACAAAGGGAGTCCTTGCAGCAGAGCCCATCTGGAGTTCTTGGTTGGTTCTTCGGGCCATGGCTACCAGAGGCTGGTCCCATAGCAGGGAGCGGAAATGGAGTGCCAGGCAGACATAGATAGATGCACAGGGAGAGGTGTATTTTACAGGAAGCAACAGCAACTTGGCGAAGATATTCCCAGGTTAGAAGATCCAAAGATGTGGGTTGCCACTTTGCAAAAGTCGACACTGAGCCAGGTCATCCCTATAGAGCGGCTTTAAAAGAGCAATTTCTTTTTTTTTTAATATTTATTTATTTATTATGTATACAATATCCTGTCTGTGTGTATGTCTGCAGGCCAGAAGAGGGCACCAGACCCCATTACAGATGGTTGTGAACCACCATGTGGTTGCTGGGAACTGAACTCAGGACCTTGGGAAGAACAGGCAATGCTCTTAACCACTGAGCCATCTCTCCAGCCCCAAGAGCAATTTCTTGAATGCATAACAATTTAGAGTTGCAAGAAGTTTCAGATTACTTCTCTCCTAACAACAGGAAGTAACATTCTTTGGACTTAAGCCTCTTTTTATTGAAAATGTATTCTGAATATTTTTAAATATCTGATTTAAATTAGATCTGTTTTTTTTTTCCTCCTTAAATATTTTCTTTTTTTTGGCTGTGCTGGTAATGGAACCTAGATGCTTATCTTAGGTACTGTTCCATTGCTGTGAAGAGACTAAAGCAATTATTAGAGAAGAAGGCATTTGATTATACTTTCAGAGATTTAGTCCATTATAATCATGGCAGGAAACATGGTGGCAGGCGTGCATGAGGTTAAGAGCTTATATACCCACCCACAGGGAAGAAGGGAGGGAGGGGGAGAAAGAGGGAGAGAGAGAGAGAGAGAGAGAGAGAGAGAGAGAGAGAGAGAGAGAGAGAAGATATTAAGGAAACGATATCTTCCAGACGCAACAGAACTGATACACATATGAACTGGCAGAGACTGTGCCAGCACATATACAGCCTGCACAGGTCTAAACCAGACAGGGTCCAAACACTGAGATGAGGAAATCAGCACTAGCTCCCATCTCCAACCAAGAAGCTATCTCCAATGAACAAATGCTTACAAAAAGAAAGTGGGGGGGGGGGGGGTTCCAAGGGACTGTCACTGGGTATATAGTGTTTCGGAGCAGGCCCCATGCCCAGCAGTAGATTGACAACACAAAGTGAATTCGGAGGTATTTGGGGAGATTATTTGTCTCAGATTGTTTTATTTGGGTGTTTGATTTTGCCTTAATTGGTCTTATGTTTAGTATATTATGAAGTATGATTTTGAGTTTTTATGGATTTTTGTGTGTATAGGGGTGAGTATCTGTGTATAAGTGTGTGTAAACATTTCTCATACTCTTTCTTAGTTTTATTTTTCTTGCTTGTTGTTTTGTTATATCCTTGTTTGTCTGCCTTTTTATTTGCCTGTTTTTAAATATTATTCAAATTTTATTTATTATGTATTGGTATTTTACCTGTATATATGTCTATATTTCATAAGTGTGGGTTGCAGATAGCTGTGAGCTGCTGTATGCAGAGGCTGCTCTTTCATTTCCCAGCTGCCCAGACCCGAATAATCACACAGAAACTATATTAATTACAACTGTGGTTGGTCAATGACTCAGGCATATTCCTGCTTAATTCTTATATCTTAAATTAACCTATTTCTATTAATCCGTGTATTGCCATGAGGCTATCACCTACTGGTAAGGCTTTCCACCGTCTTTCTTCTTTGGCAGCTACATGGCATCTCCTTGACTCTGCCTACTCTCTTTTTATATCTCCATTTGAATTTTCCACCTGGCTTTGCCCTGCTAAGCCACTGGCCAAAACAGCTTTATTCATTAAACAATGGTAATAAGACATAATGACAGCATACAGAGAGTAATAACACATTATCTCTCCTTTTCTGTCTAAATAAAAAGGAAGGTTTTCACTTTAACATAGTAAAATTATATATCAAAACAGTTATCAATCAAGAATTATAGTAACAATATTTGTTCATTTATATTTGGCAAATTAAGGAAAATACTCTATCATCTATCCTATCTTTGTGAGTCTAAAGTTTTATACCTAATTAATTTTTATCATAAATAAAGGAAACTATAACTATATGTCTTCAACTCTTCAAAGACCCCAGAAGGATATATTACCTACATAAACAGGAAGTACATTGTAAGCAATTTCCAAAACTCTAGAATTGATAGAGACATCTCACTGCTTGGACAGTCCCCCAAGTTCTTCTATAACATTGGAACATCCATCTTCACCCTATAGGCCAATAGTATCTTGCAGACTTTTCCATGAGGCAGGAAATTTCAAAGACTGTTTCACCTACCTTGGCAGTTTGTAATTCACTTTCTCACTTTCTTCTATATCTTGCAGAATGTCTATAGTTTCTTCTGTGAAGCAAGACCCCTGAAGGACCATTCCATCTTTTGGAAAGTTCAGCAGTTACTTTTCTGTGGGTCCTGTCTGTCCAGTTCATACAGCATACCATCAAGCAGTCCAGGCAAGAGCAGTTTCTTGCCCAAATGGCTAGCAAACTCCATAAGGAGTCTCTTCAATGCCAGTCATCCTCTCAAAGTAATTGGTGCTGCCAGAAGCAGACATGTCTCACTGTTGAGAAAAGTCTAAGTTCTTAAAACATTTTAAATGTCATATTCTGTAGGTCATTGGAACAGATGAAGACTACCTATCTATTTGAAATATATCTCTGTACATTTAGAAAGCCTAACTAACAGGATTACAGGTTTGATTACTATAAATGACTATCTATTAATCTCTATTTCTTAATTACACATTATATTTTTAAATGAATTGCACAAACACAATACCTTAAACAAGAGCGAAAATACATATATACACAGTGTAACAAAATCAACCTTAAATTTGTATCAACAGACCAAGATCCATACCAATGTAAAGTATTCATTTTTTTGTTGTATCCCCCTTTAAATGTAAATAAACATTTATAAACAATCATTTTGGGAATTTTGGCATTGTTTTCTCCAAACTGCTTCCTGCTGTTTGTTGGACAAAGTATTTTTAGGGTTCATGGAGACCCTTTGTGGGGTCTTGCTCTATCAAACTATATTGGCCTAGAAGATTCAAAGGTTCTCATCTTCTGTGGAAGCAAAAACAGAACCTCCCAAAGCAACATATCCTTAGACCCAAATTTTGAAGTCAAGATACCTTTATGTTAGTTTAACTTAGCAGCCCCCAGAATCAAATATCTCTCTGCAGTCAAAAAATTCAAAGGAAACACAATAATATACATAATCCAGACTCTCTGTGTATTTTCCATTTTTATGTGGCTTATTTTTCTTAACTCCTTTAATCTATGACTGTCTATACTCTTTTATATTACTTTTACTATCTCTTAAAGACTTTGTTTTATTTTTGAAATGATTTATTTCTTTTTATAACTATCTATATGCTTTTTTCTTCTCCCTCTCAAGCCTCCATACATTTTTTAAACACACAGTGACCCATTAAGAAGTTCATTTCTGTTTGAATCTGTGTTTATTGCATATCTGTAATCATTTTCTGACTAGGAGCACTTTGGTAAGCAATGTGGTTGGGCAGCCATGGATGATGGCTCCACCTCTCTTGGCCTTCTAACATGGTAAAGGTAGTTCACTGCCAGCTCTGGGACCACTGGGAGAGAGCCATGCTTACGACCTCAATTCTGGGAAGCAGTTGGCCCATGCAGCAACCAAGTAACTTGAAGCATGTTTCTCACAAACCCCATACAAGTGCTCAGCCTCCTGAAAGAGCCAGAGCTGTTTGTGCAAATAGTACAAAGCAGGAAGACTTCTTAAAGGAGCCATACAGTTTTTGCTGCTACCACTGAGTCAGGAAACCTTCTCTTAAAGGAATTGTGCCTCTGCTTGCTTCTAGAAAACAGAGCAAATGTGAAAAAAAATATGGCTATCAAGAAGTTGTACTTAACTGTTCTTTTGTGTCTAAAATTTTTCCCAAGTTCTCTCAGGTTTTATGTAAATATAGTTGGCATACCATTTTGTAGACAGAGACTGATCATTTATTTCTTGGCCATCTAGCCTGAATAATCGCACAAAATTATATGAATTACAATACTGTTTGGCCAATGACTCTAGTATATTCCTATCTAGGTCTTACATCTTAAATTAACCCATTTCTATCAATCTGTGCATTGCCACAAGGTTGCTTGTGGCTTACTGGTATAGTTCCATCAGGCGTCTGTCTCCTTCAGCAGCAGCTACATGGTGTCTCTTTGACTCTGCCTACTCTCTCTCTCTCTCTTTATCTCTGTTCTGATTTCTTGCCTGGCTTTTCTCTGGCTTTGCTATCCTAAGCCATTGGCTGAAACAACTTTATTCATTAACCAATGGTAATAAAACATATTCACAGTATACAAAGGGGAATTCCACATCAAGCTATCATGTGTGCTGGGAATTGACCTGGGCCCTCTGGAACAGCATTCAGTGCCCTCAATCACGGAGCTATCTATCCAGTCCACAAATGTGGAGCAAAGCTGTTTTTGAACTCATAATTCTCTTACCTCCACCTCCTTCTGAAAATTCTACTGGTATGTGCCAGGACGACAAGCTTGTTTTCTTAAGAGGAGAGAAAGAAGAAGTGGAGTTGGAAGGATGGGGAAGTAGGGAGGATCTGGAGGAGATGGGGGAGGGAAAATAATGATCAGAATATATTATATAAAAATAACTTCCTTTTCAATAAAAATAAAATTATTTTAAAAATTATAGACTGAAATGGAATTTATTAGAATGTAGAAATTTTAAGAATAACTTCTAAGGCACTGACAAATTGTCTACAATGATAGATGAGTCATATTGTTCTCAGGAAAAAAATTAGTTTCATGATTCTCACATGGGACTGTTTGGAACTAGAAGATGGAATTTGGGGATTTCTGGCAAGGCAATTCAGTGGTTACTGTCAGTACATACAATACCGGACCACTACTGAAAACTTAAGGCACAAAAATTTGACAGGAATCCCAAGTATGACAGGATAATAGTAAAACAACTGGGAAACTGCAATAATAGTAAAATGGGTCCTGCAAGTTTAATTTATTTTAAAATGTAAAAAAATAAGATTCCCATAAAAAGGAATGCTGCCCTAGTGAAAGTATAGTAGCAAAGTAAGGTGGGGAAGGGAAAGAGAGCCTAGCACTCAGACCTCCTACCATGTCTCATTGTCTTTCATTCTTGCCACTCATGGTACAGTCCACAGGCAAGCCGCTAGACCTGTCAAATCTAGTTTTTAACTTTGGGTCTCAGTTCTTATTTTGGTAGTTACCTGAACCTTAAATCACATTTGGTTGTTTTCATTAAAATAAATACTACTAAATTTAATTGGTCTAAAGAATTTTCTGTGTAATACTTGTTTTGTATCATATCTAAGAATTTCTGGTCCCTTCATTTAATTTCTTGTAGACTTGGTTGGTTTCACATAACTGGTTACATATTCATTTAACTAAACAAGCAAATAGAATGATTCCCAGCTACAAAGAAATTCAAAAGCTCAAATCAGTGTCATTTTGATAAATTTTGCCTTAAAATCGATACAGAGGAATGCGACCTTGAGGTACTCAGAACGAAAACAGCTCTAGATAGCCCTCTAAGGTAAGACTTGATTCATGCAACTACCAAGCAAAACATGCAAATGAAATAAGCCCAATTCCGACTCTATAGGCCCAATAGCTAGAAGTTCTCAGGCTGGTGCTTATGGCTCAAGTCACAATGCATTCCCATGGTCAGTTCAGAGATACAAGACAAGGTAGGATGCAGGACCTCTGAAGAAAGATGCCACCACAACAACAGACACACACACACACACATGAAGTTTCCCCTTTTTATTATATCTGTCACTGTATTTTTTTTATGAAATAGAAGTACTGAAGTTCTTTTTGCTTAGATCAGTACATTCTTGTAAATCTATGTCTGGACAGAAACAAAAGGTCAGATATCAAGAGATAATAAAATTGTTCACGATCACAAGTAATGTCAAAGGCAATAAACCACTGAGGTCTATTTTAGGAAGACCAATCTTAGGCAGTAACAATGGAAATGTTATGTAATAGTTCTTCAAATGTCTGAGCTCTTTGCAAGAAAAGGCCATCCTACACTCAATTGCAACTGCCTGCTTTCCATGATGGACATATGGGCATCTTACTGGCTTTAAGTATGTGCTTCTCTGCAGCTGCTATGATCATTCTTGAATTAATGTCTAGATTAGTCACACTTAAGACTCTCCAAGTTGAAGAGTTGGGGGAGTGAGGGAAATATGATCAAAGCATGTATGGAATTCTCAAAGAACTAGTATTTTTTTTTAAAAGGGCACCTCAAGTTATCTGTAAGTGGAGTGAAGAGTCATTCAATAAGAAGATATGAGTAGAAACATACGGTACTACCACTTCCCTTTGGAATTAATTAATCAAAGACAGTATGCTACCCAGGGAGTATTCCAAAGGTTACGGCTGTCATCAAAGTCTAGATTCATAAGCAAGGCTCTCTATACTCCCTCTGACTCACAGAGAACAACTGTATACCAGTGTAAATTTGTAGTGGCTCCATAGGTGTTATTCCAGATACAGAAAATTTACTGGAGAAAATCAATAAAGTCCTAGAACTTGGTATCATATATCTATCAGTGGAAAAAAAAAAACCACTTTTGGGGGGATTAGAGAGATGGCTCAGTGAGCAAGAGTTCTTGCTATTAAAGTTGAAAACCATGTTAAAGTCCCCAGCACTCAGGTAAAGAGTTGGGCATGGTTGAACACGCTCTTAACCCCAGCATTGGCGCACAGACACAGTGAGTTCTGAGAGCTCGCTGGCCAACTCATCTGTTTGAAACAGTCATGAAGTAGAGAGTGATAAAGGAAGATAACCATCAGTTATAGTGAGATATATAAACTGGGTCTAACCAAGTCCTGAATGTGTGAGTCATTTGCATTCACAGCTTGTGTCGACTTCCACAGCATCATCTGCCACAGTACTGTCTTTCTTCCCGCTTATATTTATGTCTTCATGTGACAGTCTCTAGGCCAGATGACTGAGCAAGAAAATAATTTAATTTTAATCTGCAGATAGTTCTGCATGCAGTGTGAATTCCAATCAGAGAGGAACCACTGGAACATATGCCCTCAATCAGAGGTGGCCCTGAAGCAGAGTGGACAAGAAAAATTATCTAAAACGCCGAATTTTGAGGGTTACATATCATTTTCCACTTTGTCTGGAATGAAAAGAGGATGGATGAGTTGCACCAATTTGAAAGCAGTGCCTGAACATCTAGCTATGTTGCGAAATCAAACGTTTAGCTCAAAAAAAAGAGCATTAGAACAGGCAAGTTCATGAGAAAGGTTTGTAGAAAGAAGGCTTCAGAGGAGGAGGATGCTTGGCTCATGCGTTACTCACTGGAAGTCCCATTCAGAGACCCTGTCTCAGTTTCATGGCTGCTGTCATGATAAAATACACAGACAAAAGCAATTTTAGGGAGAAGGAGTTTAGTTTAGCTTACAGGTGCAGTTGATCATGGCACGAAAGTTTAAGTGACAGGGACTTGAAGCAGTCTGACACATTATGTCCACAGTAGGAAGACAGCAATGGATGCGTGGAAGCTACTCAGTTGGCTTTCTCCTACCCAGGAATGGTCCTTCCCCACAATTAAGATGGGCCTTTCCATACTAGTTAAAACAATCAAAATAATACCTCACAGGCATAACCAGGCCCATCTCCCAGATGATCCTTGTTGCTGTCACATCTACAATTAGTACTAACCATCACAGTTAGACAGGGTGGGTGGCTCACTCAGTGGATGTCATTCAGTCTCTTGCTTAGGATGCATACCAGAGAGGAACAGTCCCTCACCTTGCAACTGGCTAACACTGGATGCCTCTCAGCATCAGTGAGATCATGAGATTCTCACTGGAGTAGATAGGTTCAAGCTATGTATTTAAGTGTTTCTGTACTTCTGCAGAAGACATTGATTTGATCTAACTTTCATCCTCTGTTATTCTACATATTGACTTTCACCAAGAAATCCCATTTTACACCACGGGATGAGAGATGATGGTTTGCTCATAGGGTTCTTGGGCATTATCATGTGCCTTAGCTATTTTACAGTTGTTAGCTAAGCCAACATACAGAAGAGAGGGCTTATTGGGAGACCTATAGTTTCAGAGGATTAGAGTCTATAGCTGTCATGGCGGGAAGCATAGCAGAAGATTAGACAGGCATAGTGCTGAAGTAGTAGCTGAGATCTTATATCCTCAGGTAGGAGGCTGGCAGAGCTAACAGGAAATGGACTAGGTTTTTGAAACCTCTGATCTAAACCCCAAGGCCCCCAGTGACACACCACCTCAAAGAACCATACCTCCCAATACTTCCCAAACAATTCCAGAAACCTCCCAAGCATTAAAATAGATGAGTCTATAGAGGCCTTTCTCATTCAAATCACCACGTTATGTTTCCCATGTATCAGAAGTAATCAGGATTAAAGAACAGTAGTGAGGCAAGACCTAAAGTAGTAGGTAATAGACAATATGTTAAGGATACAGTGCTCTCCTAAAAAAGGAACTCTATGTTTTTAATGAGGGACCAATAGAATTATAATAAAAACAGTGGGATAGCACCTTTTATTAAGTGTCTTTAATTTTTTTTGGAATGTGTGTGTGTGTGTGATAGATGTTGTGTGTTCATATGCCTGTGTGCCCATGTATGTACCAGTATGCAGGTACTGTGTACATACATGGGTGTGTAGGTCAGAAGTCAACATCAGCTGTCTCTCCCAATTGCTCTCTACCTTAGTTTTTTGAGATGGTCTTTTCCTGAACTCGGACCACACTTACTGACTGCATTCCATGGCCAATGCACTCCACAGGTCACCTGTCTCTACTCCTCCCATACCCCTTTCCCAGCACTGGAGTTACAAACAAGTGATATCATGTCTAGGTTTTTACATGGGTGCTGGGGACCCAGTCTCAAGGCCTCGTGCTTGTGCAGCAAGCAAGTTACCAGCTGATCCACCCCCCATTCCCTTCCTATTATACTCTTAAAAGCCACTTGCAACTAGATCATTGTACTGATTCTTTTGTTGTCACTGTGATAAAATACTATGACAAACTTAAGGAAGTTTTTGTTTGGGTTTAAGGTTCTAGAGGGCTAGATGTGTATAATAGTGGGAAAGGCATGTAGGAGAAGTGGGAAACAGGAAGACCACATATCAACTGCACATAGAAGAAGCAGAGAGCAAACTGAAAGTGGGGAAGGCTATCAACCCTCAAAGCCCACATCCAGTTATGTGCTTCCTATAGCAAGCCTATATGTACCAAGGGTTTCAGAACTTTGCCAAACAGTGCCAACAACAGGTGACTAGTTGCATATAGGGGGACATTCTTCTTTCAAACCCCCATAGTCATATAGGTCCATCAGAATTCATACTGTGCCTACATAAAGTTTTCTGTCTCATTTACAGATAAAGAATTTGAACAGAGATTTCAGTTGAAGTCAGTGGAATAGACAATAGAAAGAAGTAATTGATAACACCAAATATGGCCCTCTAATTATTAAAAACTGGTATTATAGTAGCTATACATGTATTTTACCTGTTTCTGTTAGGGGTATGTTCCTGCCTACAAACCATTAACTAACTTGTTCTTTTCTTAACCAACCCTATTTCCTCTGCTACATTGTACAGAGAATCTTACCACTAGTTAACTATGTAATTCAATATTTGAGCTTCATGAAATTCAAACAGGATTGGGACTGACCTAAAGGAAATGAAATATTACCAGATGCTAAAGTGGTTAGGAGAGAAATTAGGGTTGTGCCCTCTAGGAAAGAATATGCTGAAGATAGCTAGAAAGGACAGCATGTTTGCAGATCGCTGGTAGCATTATAATGAGAAAATATCTCCACCGCTGCGAAGAGAAATGAGATCACAGAAACAGGGTAACGCAGTGGACACCAGTGGTACCACCTCTCTTGACATGCACCCCAGATCCAAGCCATAAAGGAAAGGTAAGTACACTACTACCGACCAATCCAATGCAGCCAGGCTGTACTTCACAACTGGACCACACCAAAGCAGAGGCAACTGTGAAGCGTTTGTTTGGGATACGGATGGTGTCAAAGGCTGTTACCAGCAACCTGTTCGGAGCAGCTCCCATCTGCAGCGTGACAGCTTTCTCAGTTGTGGCAGGGACTGATCGTCTATCCCTTTGCCTTCTAAAGCTTCACTGGCAAAGCTCCCATGTACAGGACAAGCAGTAAATGTTTGTCTGAAGACTGAGAGATGTTAATATTTCTATAAATAGCTTACCAACAATGGAGTGAACTCCTGACACCTGGCTCGTAGCCTTTCTCCCTTGTGAGCTGGAGATTTCCATTCTTCCCCAGGAGCCCTGGCGGATGTTCTGGGGATAAGAGTGGGGGTTGGGGACAGTGTTGAAAACAGAAGCCCTGAAAATGAAAATGTCCTTCCTTTAGGCCCGCTGATAATCTATGGACATTTACAATGACAATTAGAGGAATAATCAACTCTATTTAACTTCCAAAAAGTGGAGTGAGTCCTTGTGATTGTTTGACTTTGAAACAACTGTATGTTAGGGCTCAAAATAAATAATATATCTCTAAATGATGTGAAACCACTACAAATACAAATCTACCCTCAGAGCCTGAGAGCCGGTGTGTCACTCTGCAGACAGATGGATATTTGCCTTAATAATGGAACTGATGCTTGATGACTGTGTTATCATAGCAAATTAAAGGCCCTCTCTGGACAGATTCGGACACAAAAAAAAAAAAACTCTAAATGAGACACAGTATGTTTTAAAAATGTACATAGGCTTGGGGGAGAGAAGAAAAAGAGTAAAGAGACAGTAAATGTAATATTAAAGAATACAAAGAGTCATAGATTAAAGGAGTAAAGACAATAAAATAAATATTAAACTTGCAGAAAAAGTAATAGTGTAAGAAATATAAGCCACATAAAGATGGAATATACACAGAGAGCCTAGATTATGTATATTATTGTGTTTTCTTTGAATTTTTTTTTTACTGTGAAGGAGCTAAGTACAGAGAGATATTTTATTGTATGGACTAAACCAGCATAGATATTTTAAAGATATCATGTCTTCAGAATTTGGGTCTAAGGATCTGTTGTTTTGGAAAAGAGGTTCCTCTATTGTTTCCACAGAGGATAAGAACTTGTGGAATCTTTCCAGACTAATGTGATTTGATGGACCATGAGCCTCCGAAAGGTTGCTGTGAATACCCCCCAAAAAATTACTTTGCCCAACAAAAAGCAGGAAGCAGTTTGGAGAGAACTACTTCCAAATTCCCTAAATAATTATTTACAAATATTTGTTTACATTTAAAGGGGGATATGATATAGATTTGAATAATTTGCATTGGTATGGATCTTGATTTATTAGTACAAATTTAAGGTCAATTTTGATACACACACACACATATATATATTTCTGCTCTCGATTGAGATACTGTTTGTGCAGCTTATCTAAAAATGTAATGTATAATTAAGAAATATAGGTTAATAGAGAGTCGTCTATAATAGTCAAGCTTGTAGTCATACTAGTTAGGTTTTCTAGATGGCCTGCTCTCTTCCTGTAGGAAACAGTACTAGAGATGTGAGCCTGAGACTGGGACCACGCACCTGGGTTGTAAAACAACTTTTATTTCAGGCTCTTCCTTTTGAGCACATTTTTTTTGTGAGCCACCATCTTTGTCCCTATATCAAGATTCTCCAAAGTAGCAGAATAAAGAGAAGGAAGTAAAAGGGGGAAAGGGGAGGGAGGGAAGGAAGGAAGGAAGGAAGGAAGGAAGGAAGGAAGG
>NW_026067924.1:7055455-7089428 GCF_014885135.2 Alexandromys fortis | reverse complement strand
CTCTCTCTCTCTCCCTCCCTCCCTCCCTCTCTCTTCCTCTCCCTCTCTCTACCCCTCCCTTCCCTTCTCTCTTTCTTCCAATCCATGGACACAGGAGTTTCCCACTTTATAGTGACTTCTTCAGTTCTTCAGTATTTTCATTGTCGAAGCATTTCACTTCCTTGGGTAGGCTTATTTGTTATGATACGGCATGAAATTGAACCTTGGCAGGTGGGTCCAATCTACAGCAGGTGAGAGAGAACATCGCACAGCGTAAAGACTGTGTATGACAAGCCTGTAGTCAATGTTGTCTTAACTGGGGAAACCTGCTAAAATCAAATCAAGGCAAAGTCCTTGATTTGTGTCCACTTTCCACACTCTTAGAGTCTCTGAGCAATGAAGGAAAATAAACAAGATACAAATAAGAAACAAAAATCAAAGTAGCTTTATTTGTAGATGATAGGATTCTTTACCCAAAAGACAGTAAAGATTCCACTAAAAAACTCAGACCTTTTAAAATTATATACACTAACAAACATGCTGAGAAAGAAATTAGAAAAACAGTTGCATTCACAATTGCCTCAAAAATATGTAGGAATAATGTTAGCATCCAGGAACATCTAGCCCTGCCCTTAGGGGACCTGACAGAGTGCATCACACCTGTGTTTATGGCAGACAGTACCCTGTCCCCTTAAAAGATGGAACTCTACTTCTACCTCTTCTTCCTCTCCCTCTTCCTCTCTCTGCCTTTTTCTTTGCCTTTCTCTCTTTCATTCTTTTCCCACAAGGCTGTTCTACACTCCCCTTTTCTCTCCCCTCTCCCTTCCCTTCTTCCAATAAAACTCCCCACATAAGCTCTGTCTGCATGGCATGCCTGTCTCTACTGCCCAGTAATCCTTTCAGATCTGGTGGATTCTAATATCCAATATTAGAGGATTCAAAGAGGAGCTTCCCCAGTTGTCTTCAGCATCAACAGCAGCAGCAGAAGCAGCATCACTTTCTCTTCCCCTTCCTCCTCCCTCCTCTTCCTCCTCTCTCTTCTCCTTTCTCCCCCTTTTCTCTCTCCTCCCCCTTTCCTTTCATTCTTGCTTGTCTGTTACTTTTCTACATTTCTTAGTATTGCTTTTATTTTAGTTTTTGAAATCTTTCATATTCTTTATTTCTCTTCTTATCTTTATGTAGTTGTATTGATTAATCTTCCCTTTGTTTATAATTAGATTTTCCTTTTGCTCTTTTCCTCTCTCACAACCTTTTCTCTCCTTTCTTCAGGCTTTTATCATTAAGGGACGTTGTATTTTGTTGAAAGCCTTTTATACATCTTCTAAGACAATATGATTTCTCTTTCTCTCCTTGAGTCTATTTATACAAAGTATTTATGATATATATTGATTAGCATATTTGAAAATATTCCTATGTTTATAGAATGAGACTGACTTGATCATAGTGAATAATCTTTCTCAAGCTTTTTTTTTACTTCTATTTGCAAGTATGTTGTTAAAAACTTTCATATTTATACTCCTCAGGAAGACTGGCTTATAAGTTTCCTTTTATGTGTGTTTATCCGGCATGAGTATCAGATGATATTAGCTTAATAGAAAGAGTTTTGTAATGTCTTTCCTATTCTATCTTATATAGTTTGGGGAATGTCGGTGTTAGTTCTTTCAAGATCTGGTGGAATTCATCAGTGAATCTGTCAGGACTTGAACTTTTTTAGCTACGAATTTTTTTATTAATGCTTCAACCTCACTGCTTGTTTTATATCTATCAAGTTGCCCATCTTGATTTAATTTTGGTAGGCTGTAAATTGTAGAAATTCATTCATTTCTTTTACATTTACAAATTTAGTGGAATACAAGTTTTTTAAATAATTTCTTATTGTTGGAGCTGGAGAGATGACTCAATAGTTAAGAGCACTTGCAGTGCCTAGAAAGGATCTGGGTTTAGTTCCCAGCACTGACATGGCAGCTCACAACCATCTAATTTCACTCCAATTTCAGGGGATCCAGTGCCCTCTTCTGGCCCCCACAGGCACCAGACATGGCCAGACACGTATATGGTACACCTACATATGTGCAGGCAAAACTTTGATAGACATAGAAATTAAATATTTACAAAAATGATATGCCCTAGTGATGTTCTGAATCTCATTGGCGTCTGTTGTAGTGTCTCCATCTTTCATCTTATCATCTTATTAATTTTGGTCTTTTTATCTGGTTTCAGCTACAGATTGTCAGTGCTGATTTTCTTTTCTAATAACAAATTCTCGGCTTTGCTTATTCTTTGTATTGCTTTTTAAAATCCCCATTTCATTGATTTCTTCCCTGATCTTGATTGTTTCTTCCCTTTTACTGCTTTGAGGTTTGGCTTGTTCTTGTTGTTCCAAGAGTCTAAGTATATTTTAAGTTACTTATTTTGAAATCTCTTTGATATTTTAATATAGGCACTTACAGCTATGGATGTCTCCCCTAGTAATGTTTTCACTGTATTCTGTAGTTCTTGATGCATTGTGTTTTTACTTTCATTCAATTTTGGGAATTTTTAAATCTTAATTTCTTCAGTAGCCCACTCATCGTTCAATATGCATTGTTCTTTCTCCATGTATTTGTGTATGTCATATATTTTCTTTAGCTTTATTCCCTGTAGTCAGGTTGAATAGAAGAAATGATTTCAATTGTTCTTTGTTAAGACTTGCTTTGTGTCCTATTACATAATATATTTTAAAGGAAGCTCAATGAGCCACTTAGGAGTATTTGTACTTTGTAGTCTTTGGATGAAGTGTTTTGTTGATATCTGTTAATACATGTGGTCTGTGATGCCATTTAATTCAGATTTTTATCTGTTTGCTTTTTGCTGGGATGGCCTGCTTGTTGGTTAAAGTGGGCTGTTGAAGACACCCACTACTGTTGTGTTTGAATTAATCTGTGTTATCTCTTCTGAATGATTTTGTTTTGAAGCCTTTTGTCAGCTACTAGAACAGCTTGCCCCACTTGCTTTTTAGTTCCCTTTGCTTATAGTACTTTTTCCATTTTTTTTTCCACACTAAGGTTCTATTTGTCTTAAATGTTTGGCGTATTTCTTGGAAGCAACTAATAGATGAAGCCTTATTTTGTTTGTTCTTTAAAAAAAATATAATCTGCTAGTCTGTACCTTTTGATTGGGTAATTTAGTCTGATAATGTTTAAAATCATTATTGAACAAAATGTGCTAAGTCCTGTCATTTGTTGATTTTGTAGTGTTTCTTAACTGCTCGGGAGCATGTGTTTAACTTGTTGATATGCTTGCATTTCTCTTCAGTCTGAAGGATCTAGTTAAGTACACTCTATAACACCTTATGGCACAAATTTATTTGGCTAGGTTTTTATCACAAAAAGACTTCTTTCTTTTTTTATATATCACACATAGATTTGCTGCATGTAGTAATTTTATTGGCAATCATTGTATTTCAACACTAAGAATACACTGTTCCACACTTCCCTGACTTTTGGGGGTTTTGTTAGGAAATATGCAATAGATACTATCTACTGCCCAGTAATCCTTCCAGATCTGATGGATTCTAATATCCAATATTAGATGATTCAAAGAAGAGCTTCCCCAGCTGTCTTCAGCATCAGCAGCAACATCACCTACTTCCTTTTCTTTCCCCTCCTCTCTCCTCTTCTTTCCTCCTCCCCCTCTCCTTCCTCCTTTCCTTCTTGCTTGTCTGTTTCTGTTCTACATTTCTTAGTATTGCTTTTATTTTAGTTTTTTTAATAGTTCATAATTTTTATTTCTCTTCTTATCTTTATGTAGTTTTATTGACTCACCTTCCCTTTATAATTAGATTTTCCCCTTGGTCTTTTTCTCTCTCACACATTCTTTTTATTTTTCTCTTTCCATCTTTTTAATTTTTATTTATCTTTGCTTATCTTTTTCTTTCCTTTTCTCATATTCTTCCTTTAGTTTTTATTATTGTTTTTAACCTTTATTAACAGTTTATTCTATACTTTTGTCACTTATTTTCTAGTTATTAACTGTGTGCTAGCTGGTTAGTTAAGTTTTATTGGATTTCTGTATCTGGTTTGTCTCAAGGCTGTTACTCTCATGGCAGTTTGGTATCATAACTGAGTAGTTATGTTGACCAAGTCCTCAAGAGAAGGTTTCTTACTCAGAAGGCCTTCATACAATTCTAGAGAAGATACCCGTCCCTGTACATGCACAATTTGCTATGAAGACATGTTAGAAACATGAAAAATGAGGTAACATGACTACTCCATTTTTACTCAGTTAAATTCTTAACTGCATTTAAAATTTTGGAAATGGTTGAAATGTGAGACAAGGAATGCAGGAATTTGGTTTTGAAAGTGAGCAATGACCTCATAGAGGATGCAAACAAACAGATGAATAAAGTAGATAAATCAGTTCAAAACTTGAATAAGGAATTTAAATACTTGTACAAGAAATTCAACAAAGATACAGAGATTTGAAAATCCAGAAAACTTGGAAATGAAGAGCTGAGCAAGCCAAATAAGTGATGCAATGGGATGATGCAATAGGATGATGTGATAGATGTGAATGATGCAATGGGATGATGTAATGGGATGATGCAATGGGATGATGTGATAGATGTGAATGATGCAAGAGGAAGCATCCCAAGCTCACTAGACCACTCAAAAGAATACACTGAAGGCAAAGTTGAGCAATTACCACATTTGGTTAGCAATAAAGAAAACCAAAGAAGTCAGGACCTCTGGAACATGATTACATAACGAAACCTGTATATCTGAGACCTAGAAGAAGGAAGCAAAATGCAGAATAAATGCATAGAAAAGTATCCCATGCTGTTATAAGCAGAAATTCTCTCAATTCCAGGGAATGAAATAAATATTTAGATTAGTTTTAAACCCAGAAAATAACTTCTCTACATTGTATGATAATTAAAATGCCAAGAGTAAAGGACAAAGAAAGAATACCAAAATTCCATTGTCTGCAAGAGACAAGTGCCAAATTACATACAAACTCACACACACACAAAATTAGCTAACCTTTCAAAGAAAGAAACTCCCAAACCACTTGGTTTTCACCAGAATTAAATTATAAGATCCTATTGATACTACATCATTTGGTTTTGGGACATAGAGAATTCAAGCTAGAACGGAGCTGGAAAACTTCTTAGAGACCATCTTTCGTATGGGAGAAGTATCATCAGTGATTCTTACTAAGATATTAATACCATGTGTTTCAATACTGATCTGAAGGGTAAGATATGACCACTCATGCAAAAGTGGTTTGATTGTTATGGGAATAGACAACTGATTTCTGATTGGAGGTTTGCTCTGCAAGAGGAAAGCTATATTGAGTATTACAATTTGGTCAAAATCAATGTCTGGAAAGGCCATAGGTTCTAATACTGTTATTTTGCTAAGCAGATTCTATATCAAACTGCCTTCTAAATACTTATAGCCACAGATTAATGCTGCTGTAAGTTTTGGTCAGGAGTTTTTTTTTTTATTGTGGGTGGTAGTGAATGCTGACTTGTAACTGATCAAAATGCTGAGAACAGGACCGAGGAGATCAGTAAGAGCCTATGCTGCAAACATAGAAGGACCTGAGCTCAAATTTCCAGAATTCACAGCAAGCCAGTACCTATAAGTCCAGCATAGTTGGAGAGGGTGGAAACAGGAGGATTTTTTGGCTTGCTAGTCACTTATCTACTTCTAGGTTCAGTGACAAACCTATCTTAAGGAGGTTATGAATAATGGTTTTTCAGTGTCCTTATCTGGCCTCTTCATGCACCCTCCCCAACACACACAGGGAGGGGGTATATACCACACTCACACTCACACATGTATCAACAAAAAAGTGCTGATAGTAACTGTTCAATGCCCAGCTCTAAGTGGGGCATATGCATCACACCCTCCAAGAGAGCAGAGAATATCACGGATGAGCACACAGAAAGAGTGTAAGAGCTGGAGGAGGAGACAGAGAGAGTGCTGTAAAATGCTGTCCCCTGGACATGGCAAGGCTATTGCACTCATGAACTCATAGAAGCTATGGTTACCTGCACACTTTTGAGCCCATCAACATTCCATTATGGATGGGGAGGGACTTGGATAGTCTCCCAGGAGCTATTAGCAGTTCATGGCTACTAGGGGAGTAGGAATCATTTTCTTCAGAGGTGTAGCAACTGGTGAATTGCCCATACTTCAGCAAATAACCTCCAAGTCATTCTCAAGAAAGCAACACTAATTAAACTCAATGGGCCACACATACACACACAAGGACATGAAAGTAGCGGAAGAATTTATTATGAAGGAGAGGGTTCATCATGAGTAGAGGGGAAATAAGAGAAGGTAATGGTGTATATGATCAAAATACTTTATATATGTGTACTATGTCAAAGAAGAAACTTCAGAATAAAACTGCACCATAGATTAAATGGACATAACAGTTATCTACAAAATGGCTTATCCAACAGCTATAGAATATAGTCTTCTCAGCAGTCATAGAACATTTATTAAAATAGATTATATTTTTAAGCATTGAAACAAATCTTAATAAATAGAAAAAAGAAAAAACTCATACATATTATGAAGAATATATTTCATAAGACATATAGGGGAGAGGGGATTCCAAATTCAATCTGTCAAGTCAGTAGTACTCTGACTCCAAAGTTGGGTAATAACAAAAAAAAAACAAAAGAAAAATTATACATAAATTCACTTAACAAAAGCAGATGTAAAATTATATTTAATAAAATACATCCTGATCAGTTGCTTTATTCCAAGAATATAAGAAGTCTCAATATATGCAAGCCTAAACACAATGAATCACATAAATAAAATGAACAGAAATCATACTGTTACCTCAATAAAAGCAGAAAGTACTTTTGTTAAAGACTTTTTTTTAAAAAAAAGATTTATTTATTTATTTATTGTGTATAGAGTGTTCTGCCTGCATGTATCTCTGCATGCCAGAAGAGGGCACCTTTTGGCGGAGGCTGTTCATTCGTTCCCAGCTGCTCAGATCTGAAATAATCACATAGAAACTATATTATTTGCAATACTGTTTGGCCAATTGCTTAAGCATATTTCTAGCTAGTTCTTATATCCTAAACTAACCCATCTCCATTAATCTGTGCATCACCATGAGGTCGTGGCCTACTGGGAAAGTTTCTACAGACTGTAGCAGAGGTGTTTGTCTCCTGTGGCAGCTACATGGCTTCTCACTGCCTTTGCCTACTCTCTGTATATCTTTTCCAGCCTGGCTGAAAGCAGCTTCTTTATATATTAACCAATAAAAGCAAGTACTTCCCACACCAGGCACCAGGTCTCATTATAGATTATTTGAGCCACTATGTGGTTGCTGGGGATTGAACTCTGGACCTCTGGAAGAGTAGCCAACTGCTAAGTCATCTATCCAGTCCCCAGACAATACTTTTGATAAAATTCAACACCTCTTTATGATTAAAGTTTTCAAACAATTTGAAATAATGAGGTCAAACTGCAACACTATACAACAATGGTGTACCTAACAAATGGAAGTAGAAAAAAAGTAAGAAGTCTTCTTCAAAACTAGGAACAAAACAAGAGTATTAATTCTCTCTGCTCGTACTCAACACAGTACTTGAAGTCTTAGAGCAACAGGGAAAGAAAAAGAAATAAAATGCATACAAATGAGAAAGGAAAAAGTCAAATTATTTCTATTTGGAAAAAATAAACCAGGATCCTGTATCTAAAATATCATAAAGTCTCCATTGGAAAACACTTAAATTTGAGTAATAGGTTTGGCAAAATAGAAAAATAAAAAAATCAATATAAAATAATTAATCACTTTATTTGTGTAATAGTGGCATGAATATTTTAGGAGCAACCAATTACTCTTTAAAGTTTTGATTTAAGGCCTACTACACAAGAAGGAACTCATGGTGGGTACTGTAAAACCAGGAACCCATGTCTGAGGGTCTCATAAGCAGTAGGAAAACATCACTATTAGTTTGCTAAAATGACATAATAGGAAACTATCATCTAAATACTTACCTTTATCCCCATAGATTAATGTATTCTGAGCCCTCATCAGAGAAGCTACTTTTTGCAATGGGTAGCTGTTGATACAAAGATTCATAGCTGGTCAAAGTGACTAAGTGACCATGGGTGCTCAGCGACAAATGAACATCTGTATTATTTTCTTCCCAAGGGTCGGGGAACATCACAGAAGAGTCAATAAAAAATTTGTAAGAGCCAAGTGTTGGGGAGGTCATTGTTTTCTGGACATGACAAGGCCACTGCACATGAATTCACTGTATTGTGGTCACCTGCATAAGATCTGCACAAGGTCAAGACAGTCAGCATTCCAGCATGGCTGAGGGAGGGGCACACAAAACCCCACTCATGTCTGGGGAGCTATTGGCAGGTGATGGCTACTTTAGGGGTGTGATCCCTGGCAGATTGATTGCCCTTGCTCCAGTAGATGCCCCCATACCTGTACATATGGACAATACTAATTGAATTCAGTGGGATTTTTTAAAAAATGACATCAATTTAGGAGAGGGACATCTGGGAAGGGGAGTTCCAGGAAGAGTCAGGAGAAAGAGTAGAGAATGAATTTTATTAGCATATACTGTACACATTATGAATTTCTCAAAGAATAAATAAAATATTATACATTTTAAACATAATTTTCATTGATTCTTTGGAAATTTCATATCATTCAACCCAGTCCCACTCATTTCCTAGTCCTTCCATGTCCACCCTTGTGGTCTCCCTGCTCCCACCCCGAAAAGAAAAGGAAAACACTTCATTCCTCTGTCTTAGTTAGGGTTTCTATTGCTATGAAGAGACACCATGACCACGGTAACACTTACAAAAAAACAAAAAACAAAAAAAAAAAAAAAACATTTAATTGGGGTGGCTTACATTTTCAGAGGTTTGGTCCATTATCATCATGATTCAGCATGGTGGCATGCAGGAAGACATGCTGCTGGAAAAGGAACTGAGAGTCCTTCATCTTGACCTGCAGGCAGCATAAAATGAATCGAGTGTCACATTGAGCCAGATCAATGGAGACCTCAAATCCCAGCCCCACAGTGACACACTTCTTTCAACAAGGCCATGCTTCCTACCACAAGGCCACACTCCCAATAGTTTCTCCCTATGAGTTTATGGGGGCCAATTACATTCAAACTACCACCCTCCTCCAACTCCTCCCTCTTTCCCACACTCCATCACATATTCATTCATTGTAGTAGTATTGGGAGCTTCAGTGTGTTGTGCAGATACCCTTTTGTCCAAACACTTTACCTGGTAATGTTCATTGCAATGAGTTATTAGCCTGGTTCAAGGCCTCTGACTTCTAGTACACCATCAGTACTGGTCCTTCACCAAAACTCCTCTCAGATAGCCCAAGTCATTGAGATCCTGTGGTTATGATTCTACAGGACCAGTCCCTTCACATACTCCAGCAGGGCATAGATGTTGGGGTGGGCCAACTCAAAGATCTGAATGTATGTCTGAGTAGTAGCAGAGTTGGTCTGTCTGGGCCTTTACCTGGGCAGAATGCCTCTTTCAGGTGAGAGGCAAAGCCAGCTCCCACACCTAAGCTATCTTGCCAGCAGGTCAGGGATGGAACCAGCTCTCCCAACCCATGCTATGAGGGCCAGCTCTCCTGTGTTCATGGCAAGGAATGGGGCTAGCACTCCCTCACTGCTGCAGCCAGTGAGGGGTGGGGCCAGGTCTCCTAGGGCCAGTGAGGGGCAGGGCCAACTCTCCTGTACTTCTATAATCAGGGACAGCTCTACTGTGATGGGTGGAACCAGCTCTCCCAGGGCCAGCAATGGGCAGAGCCAGCTCAGTACAGTCCTCTGCCATCAATGTGGCTTCAGGGGGCAGTTCAGAACACAGAATCCCAAGGCCTGCAGCGGTCGGATTAATAATCACCAAAGATAATAGATATTTGAACAAGTTTAATAACAAAACCAGACTCACGAAACCAAGGTTCCAGCAGAGTAGCCGGCGGAGACAGGAGAGGAAGGGAAGGGGCGCGCAGCCTCTGCCCGCCCAATATATCAGTAAACATACGCCCGAGGGCAGCCCGCCCCCAAGGGGAGGGCTTATCCCTACAAAGGCCCCTTGTGTAAACACAATGCAATCAACAAAGACTCCAGCTGCAATAGGACCATGGACCCAGACATGGCCCTTAGCAGTAGCCTAGACCTGAACAGCGCCATGGCCCGAAGTGGCAGCACAGGCCACTCAGATCAGTATGGCCCCAGTGGCAACATGGCTCTTGGACAAGACTTCAGGTGGTGGCCTGGACTCCAGGTGTCAGTGTGACCTTCGGCGATAACATGGGCCATGGACATCAACATAGGCCTCAGCTGTGATAGAACCACAGACCCAGACATGGTCTTCTGTAGATAGACACTTCAACCACAGCTCAGGCCTAAACTTCACCATGGCTTTGGATAAGAGTGCAGGCTAGTCAGATCAGTATGAACCTGTCAGCAGCATGGGCCACGGACATCAACATGGTCTCAGGAGGTAGCCCACACCCCACCCAGGGACCTGTGTGTCCTTTGGTGGTAACACGGGTCACAGATATGAACACAGATCCCAGTTGTAGAAGAGTCAAGGACCCAGACATGGCCCTCAACTGCAGCACAAGCCCAGTACACTTAGCCACAAGGCATTTTGCAATAAAACATACATTTTTAATTAGTGCTTTTCTATCTACCAAAAATGAACATACAATAAAGTATGAAAACAATCTCATCTACAAAGCTTAAAACAAACAAACAAATAACCCAAGGATGCAAAGCTCTACAATGAAAATTTAAAAACATTAACAATCTTGGAGAGTACATTAAAAGATGGAAAAACTCATGTTCATAAAGCAGCAGAATCAATCTTGTGAAAATGGCTATGTTGCCTAAAGTGATCTATATGTTCAATGAAAACCTAAAACATTCTTCAAAGTCACAAAACAGAAGTCCTAAAATTTGTGTGGCAATGTGAAAGATGAGGAATAGCTAAAGCAATGCTGAACAAAACCAGCAAAGCTGAAGATATCAAAACACCTAATTTCAAATAACACTATCGAGCTACCGCAAGAATAGTTTAAAAATCAAACAAATTAACAAATGTAGTACTGGCACAAGAAGACTCATAAACCAATGGAAAGAATAGAGGGCTCAGAAACAAACCCACCCAGCTACATTCATTTGATATTGAAATGTGGCTAAAGCATACATCGGAGAAAAGACAAATCTCTTAAACAAATGTTCATAGAAAAACTAGGTACCATATATCAAAGAATGAAATTCAATGTTTATTCCTCTTACAAAACAAAACAAAACAAAAGGTTAAAATTAGACCAAAGACCCCAGTGTAAATAAATCTTAAAACTTTGAAGCCACTAGAAGAAAACACTTCAAGAATAAGGATAGGTAGAAAATGACTTTCTGAAGGAATCTGATAGTTCAAGAAAAGCAGCAAGAATTAAGAAATGGAGCCGGGCGATGGTGGCTCACGCCTTTAATCCCAGCACTCGGGAGGCAGAGGCAGGTGGATCTCTGTGAGTTCAAGACCAGCCTGGTATACAGAGCTAGTCCCAGGACAGGCTCCAAAGCCACAGAGAAACCCTGTCTCGAAAAACCATAAAAAAAAAAAGAAAAAAAAAAGAAAAAGAAATGGAACTACATCAAATTAAATAGCTGCTGATCATCAAAGGAAACAATTACAAGAGTGAAAATATAGCCTATAGAATGTGTGAAATCTCTTCCAAAATTTAATCAACAGGGGAGCATTATCCAGAATATAAGAAAACCCCCCAAATAAGCACCAAAAGCTAATCCACTCCAAAAATGGGCAAATGAACCTAGTATTTATCAAAAGAACAACAAATGGAAAATAAAAAAAAATATGCAACATGTTCAGCTACCAGGTGAATACAGATCATGACAAGTTGAGATTTCTTCTCACTCTAGTCATAATGACATATCATCAGGAAGAGAGAGCAAATCTACACTGGCAAAGATGGAAAAATATCAGTCAGTACAGCTACTCTAAAGTCATAAAAAAAACCAAACATGGAGTTTCCTCAAAGACTAAAAAGAGAACTACCATCACAGTTGTATCACCTTTGAGTTTGTACATGAAAGACTCAAAGTGAGCATTTTGTCAAGATATCAGCATCCTCATGATTATTGCGGCACTAGCCTTGATATGGAATCAGCCTGTAAGTCCATTAGAAGAGGAATGGGTAAGAAAATGTAGATATGTATTATGTTGGTGTGGGACAATGGTCTGTATTCTGTCAATTATATTTTAAATAAATGCTTCTTGGCCAGTAGCCAGGAAGGAAGTATAGGCGGGACAACCAGATAGGAAATAGAAGCAGGTTAATAAGAACAGGAAAATTCTGGGAAGAAGGAAGCTTTCTCTGCAGTTGTGACCTGGCCACAGAAAAAGCAAGACTGCCTCGCTGAATAAGGTACCAAGCCACGTGGCTAGCATAGACAAGAATAATGGGTTAATATAAGTTATAAGAGTTAATAAGAAGTCTGAGCTACTAGGCCAATCAGTTTATAACTAATGTAGACCTCTGTGTGATTTCTTTGGGACTTATTGACTGTGGGAACTGGGTAGGATGGACACCCCACCAACACTATGTAGTAACTCAGAAAAAAAAATGAGATAACTTTTGCAGAAAAATTAATGAAATTTTGAAATTAGGTAAAATAAGTCAGACCCAGAAAGACAAATTTCACTTGTTTTTTTTCTCATATGCAGAATCTATATTTAAGAGAAAATTTTATGAAAGCAGAAGCAGAACAGGTACACGGGAACCTGATTGTTCTTTGGGCTGATGAGGGAGGGGGACTTGATTGGGGGAGGGGGAGGGAAATGGGAGGCTGTGGTGGGGAAGAAACAGAAATCTTAAATAAATAAATAAATAAATAAATAAATAAGACTCACAAACAGTAAAAAAAAAAGAGAACAGGAGTAACAAATAACAGCAAGGGATTGAGGGTTGATATGATGAAGTGTATTGAATACATATTTGAAAATAAAATGAAGCACATTATTTGTACAATTAATAAATATCAAAGTTCTTTAAAATATATAAAGAAAAGAAACAAGCATACCAACCTAATGAAAGTACATGTTTCCGTGCAGTTACCCAATGAGCCCAGTCAACTTGAGAAAGCACTACTCAGAACAAAGAGAAAAATTGAACAACTCATCCATCTAGAAGATATAACAAGTCTAACTTTGAGTGTACTTCAAACACAGTTGAAAAATTGTAAGTCAGAACTCGAGAAAATTGAAAGTTATCATATAAATCTATGATCATAGTGAATTTAACATCTTCCATAGCTAGACACTACAAAACAATAAAAACCATCAGAGGAGTCTTTCTTGGGGGCAAAAGGAAAAAGAGCCAATAATTATATAAAAGTCCTGTGCATTGTGAGTTTTAGATAGTTGGCATCATAGTGCTGCATGGAGAACACTGAACCCCAAAGCAACAGCCCATCAGATCTTCCACTGCAATAGAAACAGTCACAAAACCTAACCAGACAAGAAAGCGAGCCATTGCAATGCTTTAAATCAAAGGACTGAAATCAGACAGAATGTAGTCTCTAGCTAAGACAGATTTAGGAAAGAAAACCATAGATGCCTCATATACTTCTAAATAGTCCACAGATGAGAGAGCGAGATAACACATTTTAGGATTTTTTTTTCTTTTCAATAGCGAACACTGAAAGGAGGGGGCTTCAGATTTGTGGGATACAGCCAAAGCCACAGGGGACAGGTATTGAAGGACTTGACTGTGTGGGGCCACAGAGATGGCTCTGTGCTTAAGAGCACGTAATGCTCTTATAGAGAGCCTGTATTCAATTCTCAGCACCCACGTCACAGGTCACAAACATCTGTAATGCGAATTCCACGGAATCTGAAACCTCTTCTGACTTTTGCAGGCTTCTGCACACTACATACATAACACACAGGCACACACACATATACATAAAATTAAATAAGTAAGTAAGTAATTTTTAAAGTCTTCAGTGCATATATTAGAAATGGGGAAAATAAGGCTGAAAAACATGATCTAAATGTCTACCTGGAGAATTGAAGATAAAGAGTTGAAATTATAGAGGGCACTCGGTCCTTGTGTTCACAGATAAGCACTAGGGAAACCAGGGATGTTAAACATCTCCAAAGGAAAGAAATATATACCTTTTTACACCCGGAAATCTGGGAATGGATGCAGTTAATAGCCTGGTAATCTGTACTATCTGTAGCACCAGATCACATTTGAGTCCCCAAGCCTATTGTGTTTGTTTATCCCAGACTCTTCCTCCTTAGATTGAGCATTGTTTCTCAGTCAATAAAACCCATCCTTATGGGGGATGTCATTTGTATTTTACAAGACTGGGTAACTTCTGTGCTAGCTTGAGAGCCAGGCCAGTCCTAACTTCCACAGGCTATTATGTTTACCTCATTCTCCTGATCCTTACTTTGAACGTTGTTTCTGAGTTAACAGAATCCATCTCTATGGAAGAGGCCACGCATACTTTGTAAAGAGTTTCATTGTACATATGTCTTAAGCTTTGTTGTTAATGAGATTGAATTACCACTCATAAGAAAATCTTTTCCCAACAATGTGCTGGTCTTAAATATGGGTAAAATAAACTACCCAGGGTCAAACTCTAGAAGTTTGAACCAACAGAGGCTAAGTCATGTTGAGCCTGATTTCCTCCTTGTCTCTCACAGATCATTGCTCTGCTGGCCTTGGTGTTTGTAGAGTCCACCACATAAAATGTGTTATGACTAAATATGAAATGAACACCCACCCCCACCCCCACCCCCGTGGGCTCATGTGTTTGAAACCTTGGTTCAGCTGCCTGGGAAAAGTGTATAACCTTCAAGAGAGGGAGCCTTACTGGAGGAAGCACATCATTTTGAGATCTTACAGCCTGGCACTACTTCTTGCTCACACTAGACTTCCAGATTGCTGATGCAATGAGATGGTCCACATCATGCTTCAGCCATCATGCCTTCCCCACCATGCTGGACTCTGTTCCTTTAGACCTCTAAGCAAGATAAGCCCTTTACCCATTAAGTTGCTCTGCTGGGGCATTTCACCACAGCAACAAAAGTAATGACTATGAGATACAGAATTAAATAAATCACAAGGGAGATATTAAAAAGATCAGAACAGAAACTCAAGATGTAGGAAGCAAAATACTGCAAAATACATAGAAAGGTTGTTCTAAAGGGTTTGAGGAAGCAAAGCCTCTAGCTGCCCACTGTGAGGGCCTGCATGGTCAAGGCAGTTTGAAAAGGACAGGCCTATGCAGATGGCAGGTGTCTGCTGTCCAAACTGGTGGTTGACGGGTGACTTGGTAGATTTATTTTCTCCACAGGCAAGGCTACCAGCTGGATGTGGTGGGTAGCCTGTAAGGTCAGTAAGAGAGAGGAGCCAGGGAAAATCCAGAAACAAGATTCAGAAGAGGAGGTGCCTCTGCGAAGATAACAATCCCCAAAAGGACCTATGGAAAAGTACCGAGGTTCCCTGGAAGAAGAGAAGGGAAGCCAGAGTGGAAGTCATTTCTGACAAGGGTCACTACTGGCACCTTCATTGCAAGGATATAGAGGTCCAGCTCAAGCACAGGGCAGCTGAGTAGCACTCACTGTGGTGCCATTGCCCCCTACCTCTCTCTGTGCCTGGTGTAAGCTTGGCTCTGCAGTTGATTTCAGAAGGAATGGAGATACACACAGACCAAGGAAGAGGAAAAGGAATATATCAAAGCTGATCTTTTGGAGGAAGGAACCAGTGTCCCCGAGAGTAAGACAATATGTTATAGGAAAGGGAAGAAGAGAGGCCAGGGTGCAGTTTGCTGATCTCAGAGAGATAGAGGAGATATGGGCATAGGATATCTGTGTAGAGGAGCCTGGTGCTGGAGTCCATTCCATTGAAACATTAGTTCTTTCCCAGTGATGAGGTTAGCGGGCCCAGACAGTCAGGTCCATACATTCCCAGTGATGAGATTAGCAGTCCCAGTCAGTTAGTTTATGGTGGGTACCCTTGATAGACTTATATTTGATGTGCGAGATGTTTGAAATAAATTTAATTTCCTGTGTTGCTGTCATATCCCACATTTGCTGTGGTAGCCTTAAGGGTAAATGGAAAGGGTTCTCTAGAGGAACAGAAACACACACACACAATATTATATATATATATATTATATTTATTGTGTACATATAAATGTAATATATATTTGTAATGAATATTCATATATATATATTACATGACCTACATGATTGTGTCTGGACAGTCCAACAATGGCCATTTCATACTGAAGAGACTGAGAATTGGTAAATTTTTTGTCCACGAGGCTAAGCCCCTCAGCGGTCTCAATCTGGCACTGATAGCCTGGAAGATTCCTGGGGAAACTCTAGCCTTTGGTGCCTGCTGGAAGCTTAAAGAAGCTAGATTCTGAAGAAAACAAAGGACAGCAGCATTCTCAGCAACAGAACAGATGAACCCTCTAGGGAGACAGCAAAAACAAACCAACCTTGGATCACCTTGTATCTGGGCCACCACAGGAAAGGTGTCACTCACATTCAGATTGAGTCTTCCACTTAAATTAACCTAATCAAGAAATGGTCTCACAGATGTGTTCTCACAGATGTGTCCAGAGGCTTGTCTCTTAGCTTCAGATCCAGGCAAGCTGACAACCAATCCTAGCTATCACAGTGATTTAGATGGATAGTAGGGTTTCAGCCTATCCTTGCTGTAGGGAAAGGAAACCACAGGCTCTGTGATCGGTGTGGGATAGGTTTGATAGTCAAACAAGCAGTGTATACAGTTTTCTGAGAATTGAATGGACCTGATAACAGAAGTGCTTCTATAGGCCTCAAGTCCAGAGCCTTGAGTCCAAAATAGTGCTATGGAGGGGGGGAAATGCAGTGACCCCAATAGTGATAGACAGACCAGAAGACAGAACAGCCTCTGTTCCTATTTCTTCCCCTAATGTTTCAAAATAATCTAATTTGATGTGTATCTTACTTAGGGTTTATATTACTGTCAAGAGATACCATGACCACGGCAACTCATATAAAAGAAAACATTTAATTGGGTGGCTTACAGTTTAGAGGTTCAATCCATTATCATCATGGTGGGACATGACAGTGTGCAGGCAGACATGATGCTGGAGAAGAAGTTGAGAGTTCTACATCTTGATCTAAAGGCAACTGGAAGTAAACCATGACACTAGGCATAGCTTGAGCATAGGAGACCTCAAAACCCACCCCCACAGTGACACAATTTCTCTAACAAGGCCATACTTATAATGCCACTTCCTATGAGCTTACGAGGGGCGGGGGGGGGGGCAATTACATTCAAACTACCACAATGCACAGATCAGCTTTAACTTGTTTTACACAAAATATAAAAACATGAATTTTAAAAACAAGTTGTTTCCTTTGGGAAAGGCCCAATATAAAGGAGAAGTTGTTGGCAAAATGATCGACAAAAGACAATACAGAAATTATCAGGAAGAAGCGGCACTACGGGAAATTTTACAGCACCACATTAAAAAATAAAAATAGAATGAAAACATTTCTAGAAGACATAATTTACCAAAACTAACACAGACTGAAGTAGAAAAGCTAAAGCATCACAAATGTATTAAAGAAATTTGAGTTGAGTTGTCATTTAACTCTGACACAAATAACACTCAGTGCCCAGAGCTTTTACTGATGTGTCTTCCAAATAGTTAAGAAGAAAATGAACTAATTACTCATCTAGAGACCAAAAAGGAGGAACTATTTCTTAGTCCATGTAATGCGGACAATTATCCTCTATGCCAACATCAATAGCAAAACCAAAACCTTGTAGGTCAAGATCGCTCACAATATAGAGAAAGGAGAAATATAAAACACTATTAATCAAGTCCAGGAACTAACAAGAAAGATAGTGAAACAAGAATGAATTGGATTTATTCTACCAAAACAAGTTTGATTCAATAATCAAAAATTAGCCAATGTAATTCACAACAATAAAGGAAAATCATTTAATCATCTGAATAAACGCAGAAAAAGCATCTGATAGAATTTAATAGTCATCTATCACACAAAAGAAAATTCTTAAAGTAAGTGTCTTAGTGTTACTATTGCTGTGATGAAAAACCATGACCTGATAGGGAAACCCACGGAGACTGCTGACCTGAGCTAATGGAAACTCATGGACTCTGGCCTGATAGCTGGGGAGCCACATAGGACCAACCTAGGCCCTCTGCTTGTTGATAATAGTTGTATATCTTGGCCTGTGTATGAGGCTCATAGCAGTGGGATCAGGACTTGTTCCTGGCACATGAGCTGGCTTTTTGGAACCTATATTCTCCAGGCAGGGATGCCTTGCCCAGTCTTGATGCAGGGGAAGGAGCTTGGTCCTGCCTCAATGTGATATGCTTTTTTTTTGACTCCTATGGGAGGCCTGTCCCTTTCTAAGGAGTGGATGGAGAGGTGGATAGGTGGGAGGTGGGGGGAGGGAACAACAAGAGAGGAGGGAGGAAAAACTGTGGTTGCTACATAAAATAAGTTTAAAAAAAGAAGGAAAAACCATGACCAAAACAGCTTGAGAAAGAAAGGGTTTGTTGCACTCACAGTTCCAGGTGAAAATGTGAAGGCAGGAACTCAGGCAGGGCAGGAAACTGGAGGCAGGAGCTGATACAGAAGCCATGGAAGAGTACGGTTTCCTGGCTTACTTCACATGGCTTGCTCAGCCTGCTTTCTTATAGAGCCTAGGACGACCAGCTCAGGAGGGCACCACTTGCAATGGGCTGGGCCCTCTCCATTAATCACTAATTAAGAAAATGCCCGTCAGGCCTTCCTATACAGCCTGATTTATGAAGACTTTTTCTTTTAAATTGAGGTTTCCTTCTCTCAGATGACTTAGCTTATGCCAAGTTGACATAAAGCTATCAAGCACAATTGACCCCTTGTCAGCGTGACATATAAGCACATCATTGTAAACCCACAACCTTTTCTTCCTTGTTCATCCCCAAGACCACACATGCATATAAGCATCACAATCTAAAACATTTTATGAACTTAAAAAGTCTTACTCTTTGAAAATTCAGTCTCTTAAAAAAAATCCAAAGTCTCTTTTAAAATCAAAAATAATTAAATACTTTCTTATTTTAAGAGGGAAGAACCAGGGCACAGCCATAACATGAACAAAATAAAATCAAACTCCAACAGTGTTAATGACCAATATCTGCAATTCACTCACAATCTTCTGGCGTCCTCCAGGGGTTTGGGTCACTTCGCTATCTCCATCCTCTGCAGCCTGTTTTCTCTCCATTATAAAGATGCTGCTCTTCGTGGTGATCATCCTATTGTTCTGGCATCTCCAAAATGCTGGGCTCTTCTTCTTCAGTGAGGCTGCACTTTTGTCGATAGCCTCTCCTGAACTCTCTTCAGGGACTTAAACTCTGCCACACAATGCCAAGCAAGTTTCAGCTTGACCCCCTCCACACTTTCAAAACCAGCACCACCTGGGTGACTCTTGCAAGACCAAGTTTGGCTGCCATCACAAGGTACAACCTTGGTTGCTTCTGAAACAGCTTCTGTGTGCTGACCCCGAGGAAACACTTCCCAGATTTCACCTCAATAACGCTGGTCTTAATCACAACTGATCCTTCAGCCTCAGCTGAGCCGCATTCATTATCCCAGAAAAGCAAAGATTTACTTTAGCCATCCTGGCCGTTGGTTAAGCACAGTCGATTCTTTAGCTCCAGCTGATCAGACACAACAGATGGTTCACATAAATGGCCTGTTAGAGTCTTTGCTTCCTTCTGAAACTTCTCAAGCCAGGGCTCTGTCATCTATGCTTTTCTCAACATTCTTATCTTCTATGTTCTTAGAGAACATCCCACTAAGCTCTCAACACTCAATGGATTTACTAACCCAAAGGTCCAAAGTCCTATCACAATCCTCCCAAAGACAATATGGTCAGGTCTGTCACAGAAATACCCTACTTATGATACCAACTTATGTTATAGTTAGAGTTACTATTGCTGTCATGAAACACCATGACAAAAGCAACCTGGGGAAGAAAGGGATTATATTAGCTTATACTTCTAGGTACCAGTCCATCACTGAGGGAAGTCAGGGCAAGGGCAGGAACTCAAGCAGGATGGGAACCTGGAGGCAGGAGATGAAGCATAGGTCATGGAAAGGTGCTGTTTGCTGGCTTGCCCTCCCTGACTTGCTCAACCTGATTTCTTATAGAACCTGTGACTACCAGCCTAGGGATAGCACCACCCACAATGTGCTGGCCCTCCCTGACTAATCAGTAATTATGAAAATGCTCTACTGTGTTGCCCATAGCCTGATCTTATAAAGGCCTTTTCTTAACTGAGGTTTCCTCCTCTCAGATGACTTTAACTTATATCACGTTGACATAAAACTATCCATCACAGTCATTAGATGCAAAAGAAGGCGACATTCTTATCTTAAGCTAATCAAGGAATTAGGGAAATCTTGAAATATTGAAAATTTTTCCTTGAAATCATAAGTCAACAATGCTCAAAAACTCTGGTGCTATTTAACATTATAGCATAGGCAGTTGTGAAAATAAAGAAGAAAATCAACAAAGGCTGTAGATGCTGAAAATAGGGATAATTAAAGTCATTATTGTTTGCAAATAACATGATGGCATACATCATTTTTTTAAAAAAAACACAGAAAAGATATCAACAAGACATAACATTAACAGGTGAATTCAGAAAGAACAGTACAGTTTTACTACACAAGGTTTGACTAAATTTCTATACTTCAGCAAATAAAACATCAATTTAAATGATACAATTATCATGGCAAACACTAAAAATGAATCTAGGATGTGTAAGACCACTATATGGGAAACTATAAAATGTGTGTGAAGAATCGAGGTCTGAAAAGGTGGAGAGATAAGCCATGTTGGTGGATTGGAAGACATATTACAAAGATCTGAATTCTCTTCAACAACTGACTCAGTTCATAATAAAAATACTAGTGGGAATTAATGGAAATTGGCAAATGAATCGAGGCCTTATATGCAAGTGCAAAAGACACACAATCACTAAGACAAACTTATAAAGAAGCTGCAATATATGTTATAGTGGCAAATTTCCACTTAAGGATTAAGCTTACAGAAAAGTTGGTTCTAGAAGCAGGATAGATCCTCTCCTCTTCCAGACCAAAGTTGACTCTTTGGCCCTATGCCAATGAGAAAAGATAACTCAACAGTTCAAAAGTAAAAATTCCATACATGCCTCAAGATAATTTAGAAGCTAAGCCATTGCCAACAGAAGTCACTGTTTTTTATCCCCTGGTGCAAAAGTACTAAGTGGGAATTAGAATCCAGAAGCTCATCCATGGGGGGAAAACTCAATCTGAACTCCAGCTGACAGACCCGACTTTCCCAGTCAATCTCTGTTAGAGGTTTGTAAGCCTGCAATCTGAAGATATCACTTTGGTTTACTCTCAGTCAGGGTACACCAATCGTATCTACTAGATATTGTAAACTCCTGACTTGATGATATTTGCTACCTGCTTCTTCTATTTATCTCCATCAGTTTGACCTGGCATAGTTATAGGGCATTTTCCTCATTGTTAATTGCCATAAGAGGGCCCAACCCATCCTAAGCAGTTCTATGAAAGAGGGGGTTGGGCCTGGGCTGTATATGAAAGATAGCTGGCCTCCTCCACCTGCCACAGCCTCTCTAGCCAGCCTGCAAGCAAATTTCCTGAAGGTAGGTTGATACAACATCCCCACTCCATCAATCAAATCCTGTAACTTACAAGCCCCATTCTGCCCCTAAGCTCCCATACCCCCCCCAACAAGATAGACAAACCCTTATCCAAACTAATCAAAAGGCAGAGACAGAACATCCAAGTTAACAAAATCCGAAATGAAAAGAGGGACATAACAACAGACACTGAAGAAATACAGAGAATCATTAAGCCATACTGCAAAAAACCTATACTCCATAAAATTGGAAAATGTAAAAGAAATTGACAATCTTCTGGATCGGTAACACATATCACAATTAAATCAAGACCAGGTGAACAATTTAAATAGACTTGCAAGGAAATAAAAGCAGTTTTCAAAAGTCTTGAAACCAATAAAAGCCCAGGGCCAGATGGTTTCAGTGAAGAATTCTACCAGAACTTCAAAGAAAAGCTAATACCTATACTCCTCAAAATGTTTTACATAATAGAAACAGAAGGAATATTGCCAATCTCTTTCTATGAGCCTACAGTTACCCTGATACCGAAACAACACAAACTCAACCAAAAAAGAGATTACAGAACAATCTCACTCATAAACATAGATGCAAAAATACTCACAAACTGAATCCAAGAACCATCTAAAAAAATTCATCCATCGTGATCAAGTCAAATTCATCCCAGAGATGCAGGGATGGTTCAACAAATGAAAATCTACCAATTAAATCCACCATATAAATAAACTGAAAAAAGCCATATGATCATCCCATTAGATGCTGAAAAAGCGTTAGTCAAAATTCAACACCCCTTCATGATAAAGGTCTTGGAGAGATCAAGGATACAAGGAACATATCTAAACACAATGAAAATGATACACAGCAAGCCAACAGCCACCATCAAATTAAATGAAGAGAAACTCAAAGAGCAAGGAAAGAGATATTTCAATTGAGGGAGCATTATGAAGCTAGCAAGAAACCTGACACTAGAAAAATTCCTAGGAATCCACAAGGATGATCTAGCTAAGACTCTAAACAATAGTGGAGAGGGTGCTTGGAACTGGCCTTTCCCTGTAGTCAGATTGATGAATATCTTAAATATCACCTTAGAACCTTCATCCAGCAACCAAAGGAAAGAGAGGAAGAGACCTGCAGTGGAGCACTGGGCTGAGCTCCCAAAGTCCAGTTGAAGAGTGGGAGGAGTTAGAATATGCGCAAAGAGGTCAAGACCATGATGGGGACACCCACTAAAACAGTTTAACTTAGCTAATGGGAGATCACCAATTCCAGCCTGACAGGGAAGGAACCCGCATAGGACCAAACTAGACCCTCTGAATATGGGTGTCAGTTGTATGGCTGGAGCAGGCTGTGGGGCCACTGGCAGTGGAACCAGGACTTATTCCTACTGGCTGTTTGGGAGCCCACTTTCTTTGGATGGATACCTTGCTCAGCCTAGATATAGTAGGGAGGGCCTTGAACCTTCCCCAAAGCAATGTGCCTTACCCTCTCTGAGGAGTGGATGGGAGGTGAGGTGGGGTTTAAGGTGGAGGGGATGGGAGGAGGGGAGGGAGTGGGAACTGAGATTGGGATGGAAAATGAAAAAAAGATAATTTTTGTTAAATAAAATAAAAAATGGTATAAGTTAAAAAAAAAAGGTAACTGGGCAAAACGGGAGAAGCGAGTCAATTAATGTATTCTTGTTTTAGTTCTTGCTTCTAAATTCCTGACTTGAGTTCCAGCTGTAACGTCCCTCAATTGACGGACTGCCATCTATAAGCCAAACAGACCATTTTCTTCCAGAGTTGTTTTTGGCCATTATTTCATCAAGTATTTGTACACGCCATTTAAAAAAAGTGTGTCAACATGGAAATTAATGAGACTAGAATAAAATATTTTATCATTATATTCCCAATTCCCCACACCTGGCACAAAATTAAGACAGCTGCAATCGAGACAGCAGGCTTTAAGGGCTTACGGAATTGGTAGCGCTCTCTGGGGCCCCGCACTACTCCTGTAGCAGTAGGGTGTCCTTTGCAAGTGAACTCAAATTGCTTGTAAATGTATACTGCAAACTCTTGGGAGCCACACTAAACATTTTTCAAGTATAAGTAATAGGCTAAAAAAAAAAAAGGCTAGAATAAAATAACCTACAATGCTCAATCAAAACCGTAAGCAGAAAAAAATGAAAGGAAAAGAACATAAAGACACCTAATGATTAGGAAAATAACAAATATCAATAACCACTTTAAGTATATAAATGGTCTAAATACAGCAAACAAAAGACAAAGACTGCCATAGTAAATTTTAAAAAATAAGACCTATATGCATCTATAAGAAATCCATTTAAAAATCGAAAACTTTCTCTCAAGCTATGTATGTTTAGTATGCATACTTCCCTTTCCTCCATTTTCTCGCCCTTCTTCCCTCCATTATTCCCCTGGACAATTACATCTTGATTTTACCTTTACTTTACACACATACCTGATTTTATATGACTATATAGGATCCAGGAAGCACACATGAGCGAAAATATCTAGTATTTGTCTTTCTGAGACTGGTGGGTCTCTAGTTAAGTAGACATAAGACGCCAACTTCAAACCACAGAAACCGAGATCATCTTTAAAAAGAGACCAAGGGCAGAGGGAGGAGCAAAAAAGAAGGGAATAGTGGGCTACAGGAAAAATGGAGGAGAGGATTTGATTAAGAAGAGAAGATCAAAACGTAAGAAGAGAGGATAAAATAACAGTAGGGGTGTCTTAAAAAAGTCACAAGTAATTACCTATTTATCTAAAATTACATATAATACATGTAAGTCTCTGTATGTGTGTCTATGTGTGTGCATACATACATAGACACATATAGTTTAAATGAAATTTACCCACATGAACTGAAAATTCTCACCACTAGAGCCATTATATATAACAAAAACCCCAATCTAAGTCATGAAAAACCCCCTTTGAGCTACTGGTCAGAGAAGTAGAAGAGATTCCCAAACCATTATAGTCTATTGTTCTTGCCCTTGGTTGCCTGCCAGAAGTTGACGGTCCCTATTGCTGAAGATATTATGGACTTTGAATGTAGGGCCATAAGGACTGGATCTGGATCTGGCTTGAAAACCTCCTTCCTGAGGACTAGCTTTCATGATACCATGATGCTATGCAATGCAAGCTTCCAAGGGAGGAAAGTAAGAGCAGCCCTATCCAGCAACAATGTCCATAAACTATAAAAATGACCAGCATGGAATGATATCCATCAGGGTAAAATAGTGGCACTCATATGTATGTGTTAACCAACAGCTCACTAATTGGACTTAATATGGACTCAACAAGAGGAAAATCTTGCCTGGAGTTGGAACCTTAGTCAACTACCAGAGGCAAGTGACGTCATGGATCTTGGAGAAGGTGCTACAACTGATACTTTACCAAACCAGCGTAATTTCTAATTGCATTTTAAGTATTTATCCTTATACTCACAAATAAGAATAGTTCTCACCCCTCATAAAGAGGTTTTGCAGCAGAGACCATTACAGAAAATACAACTGAAAAAAAAATCCAGAGAACAGCTGATCGTGTAGTGCTCAACCACAACTGATACATCTACACCATAGTTCTTGCACCTAAGACTCTGGGAACATCTCAGAAAAGAAGGCCAAAAATATCCTAAGAGCCAGAAGAATAGGAAGGGAAGTATTCTGTGAGATTGAGTCTCTGTGAAATGTCAGGGCAGCTAGATCTAAGAAGTCTCAACAACATAGCTGCTTAAACAGGACTGGAACAAGGACAATATTAATAGTCATGCTAACAATGAAGGGGTACATCTCGCCCAGGCCACAACCCTAGAAAAAGAACAACAGGCAATTAAAGAATATTAAGAACAGAAGATATACTTTTCTCCAGGGAAAAGTCCCCAATTAGTTATCTAATACCAATGGTCAGCCTTGAAGTCATATACATACAAGCAACATTATTCAGACAGAACAGATTGTGTTGATATATTTACACACACACACACACCACCACCACCACCACCACCAACAACAACAACAACAACAACAACAATTAAGCAAAAAGAGGCCATGAATTTGAGAGATCCCAAAAAATCAGGAAATGGTTCAGTGGGTAAGAGCACTGGGTACCATTCCCCGAAATCCAGGGTTTGCTTCCCAGCACACATATGGTAGCTCACAATCCTCTGTAACTCTAGTACCAAAGAATCCAACACCCCTTTCTGATCTCCATCAGCACTGCACACATGTGGTACACAGACATATATGTAGGTAAAACAGCTTTACACATAAAAGGAAGTAATGAAAATGCTAAAGAATCCTGAACATCTTTACTGAGGTCAGATAGAAAGCAGCACCATGGAGTAATGAAGGAGCCAGCTGTCACAGATGATAGCAATCCTTGATGCATACAGGCCTGAGCAGTGTTTAAATGTATGTGAAGTAGAACCATAAAATGTGAGAACTGCAGACCTAAACACCACCCATGTGTAATTAACAGACATAGTGGCAAAAATTCAGTAAGAATATGGATAGCTGAGCTTCTCCACCAATTAATAGACCTTGTTAGCATTTGTAGGAATCTTCACACAGCAGCAGAATATAAAATCTTCTAAAGTTCATATAAAATATCCATCAAGATCCCCTCCCGGGCCACAGATACTTAAGACCATTAAAATAATGGCAATTATGCAAAGTATTCTTTCAGAGCACAATGAAACTGATCTGGAAGTCAATAGCAGAAAAGCAGCTGGGAATGGCTCAACTATGTCAATATTATAATCTCAAGAGAAATGTTAAATAGTTTGAATTAAATGAATGACAGTACAACATGTGGGATGTAGATTGTGGAAGCCATTCCTAGAGGGGAATTCATAGCATTAAGAATAAATATAAAAACAGAAAGACCTAAAATCAGTAATCTATATTTCCACCTAAGGAGATTAGAGAAAAATAAATAAATAAATACAATGTAAGCCTAAGGAAAGCAAATTGAAAAATATATATAATAAGATTTGGAACATCAATCATTGAAACTAAAAACAGATGATCAATAGAAAAAAATTAGCCAAATCCAAAGCTGGTTCATAAGATCAATATAATTCATAAACCTCTAGCCATCTAATCAATAATAAAAAGAGATGATAGAATATATATCTAGCAAAAGAGGGCTCTTCACTACTACCCCACAGACATGTAAAAAGACAGTAAAGAAATACCATAAAACTCTATGTCAATAATTTACAACAAATGAAACAGATAATTTCTTTGAAAGACAGGATTTATCAAATTCATATGTAAGTAGATGACATGAACATGTTCATGTTTATTTAAAAAATGAATCAAAAATTAAGAAGCTATGAAAGGAAATCAGAGGCATAGAGAGAACCAAGCCTTCATGACTCTCCAATGGAGAACCCTACTATATATCAAATGGGAAGAATTGTACCAATATCTCTAGTCTTTCAGAAAATAGAGTAAAAGAAATACTTTCTAATTCATTCTATCTATAACCACAAAATAAGATAAGAGCATTATAAGGAAAAAAACTGAGGACCAATATTTCTCATGAATAAAGATAAAACAAGTTTTAAAACAGAATATTATCACATAGATGTAGCAATCCCTGCAAATAGTTATGTCCCATACCCAACTTGATTTATTTCAGATATACAGCAAGTTCAATACTTGAAATTTAAGTAATCTCATCACCATGTTGGCAGGCTAAGGAAAAAATCATATAACCGTATCAATAGATGCAAAAAAATTATTTTTATATGCTAATGAAACATGTTAATATACATGTCAATGTCTGCAACCTAGGACAACAGTTGTTGTCAACACCAAAAAGAAAATCTACAAGAATTTCAGGTTCCAATCATATTTAATGATTAGAAAGATGTTCTTTCTCTACAACACCAGAGACAAAGACAAGATGTCTTCCTGACCTCTCTTATCCAAAATTGTACTAAAAATCAATAAAAGAAGAAATGAATGATAAAAGGCATACAGATTAAAATGGAAAAAATTCTAAAGAATTGACCAAAACACTCCTGAAACTAGTTAATAATGATAATAAAATTACAATATAGTTACTAGATAAAAGTTAATTGACTTCTTATATGAACAATTAGAATTTGACATTTTAACATAATATTATTTGTAATTACCAAAGTATAAACCTTAAAAACTACTTACAGGGACTACATGAGGAAAAACTGTAAACCTCAGTAGTGTAGGAGGTCCTTCTGTCTTTGTGTTGCTTTTATTGGTTAATAAAGAAGCTGCTTTGGGCCTGTTGATAGGGCAGAACTTAGGTAGGCAGGGAAGACAGAACTAAATTCTGGGAGGAAGAAAGCAGAGTCAGGGAGACACCATGGATCCACCTGAGACAGACGCTGGGAATTTTACCGGTAAACCACTGCCACATGGCGATACACAGATTAATAGAAATGGGTTAACTTAAGATGTAAGAATTAGCCAATAAGAAACTAGAGCTAATGAGCCAAGCAGTGACTTAATACAGTTTCCATGTGGTTATTTCGGGGCTAAGCTAGCTGGGCGGCAGGGACGAATGAGCCCCCTCCTTGCAACTGGCTCTCCTTCCAACAAACCTCCAATGATCTAACCAAATCAAGAGATGTTCTATGTCCATGGGCAGGAAACTTCTGTATTGTTAAGGTGTCAGATCTGTGCCAAACTGATCTATAAATACAACACAGTCCCAGGGAAAATTCTAGCATGCTCCTGTGTGGGGAAAAAAAATTCCTAAGTTTCTATGGAAAAGTAAAAGACCCAGAATAATCAAAATAATCCTGAAGAAGAAAGTCAGAACTGCTATTATTCAGCTACAAAATGACAGTAATCAAGGCAATAGAATATTGGCAGAAAAATACACAACCTGATCAGTAAAGCAGAATTGAGCCTAGGAAGAGACCCACACAAATATCATCAAAGGTTATCTTGGCAATTCAATGGGAAAAGGATTTTTTTTTAACCAAACTAATGTTAAGATAACTAGACATTTATTTTTTAAATGGGGGATAACTGTTAGAACTTGGGCCTGTACTTTGTGACTGACTGCTGCCATTTTACTTCCACATCATTTAACAGTAATTTAACTCAAAGCCTCCCAAAGTTTGTTACTGGTCTTAGAGACTTTTCTGAGGGCAATTTGGGAAGGAAAAGGGGGGAGGTAGGCAGTGGACACTAGAAGTTGTTTTGCTGTGTATGGTGCAGTTAGAGTAGGCAAGTCATGAGGAGAGCTGTATCTTTGCCCATGTTCCTGTCTCCGAATGGCGTCTTTGATGACTCCACTAATGTCTGCACTCTGCAAAGCTCTCCCTGGTAATCTGGTATTACAACAACTCACTCTGGCCTTGCTGAACTTCACTCCTTGACCTGGGACTCACCACTGGCCCACTGTCTTCAGTTTTATTTAAGTTAATTACACTCATCTATGTGCCATTTTCTTAACAAATGAATTCTCCATACTTGACTTTAATAGAGCACCAGATAAAGGAGAAAAGAAGGCAACACAAACTGTGTCTATGATACCACACAATTGCCTTCCCTCCCAGGAGCAGCAGGCTGACAGAGATAGTGCTTGCTGTCATTCCAATTCCTTTAGTCCTGGGGTCATGAATAGTAAAATATGCAAATTGACTAATCTTGTCCTGCCATTGGTTAGTAATCTATTACCAAATACAATCTTCCTGGAGCCTTCTGGACCACCCCTCGTGAGTAGAGGAGGCTTTCCAACCCTAGCTTTGTATTTCTCTAGGCAAGCCCATCCTTTGAAATCCAGATTCCTGCCCAAACAGCATTCTGGCTGAAGACCCCTCATTGGGAGCTTGCTCTTTAGACTCCCTGAGCAAAAATTCTGTTTGTCCCAAGGCAGTGGAAAGTTGGTGTCCCATTTAGCACTTGTATTAAGCAACCTCCCGACTCCAGAAATGCATTCCAGTCTCTTATTTGCATTTATAAGTCATGGAACCAAAAACAGTTCTTAGTTTTTCCTCTTTAAAAAAAAAATCTCTGGAAACCTTCAGCTGACATGACTAACAAGAAAAAGCTGGGAGCGAGGTAAAGTTTAAAGTTGCTGTTGCTTTCATCACTAAGCAGCTTTGAAGTCAGGGGACTAAGCTTTCCTGAAAGAGTAAATGTCCCTTAGAGAGGACTCACTGATGGCTTGAAGGCTGAAACTTTGTAGACCTGCAAATGACGCATATTTCATTTGCACAGTTTTGGGACTGAGGGTGGAGGCTAGGTCTCAGGTTCTGATATCATAATGGCTCAAAGACTGGAGACCCTTAAGACCCTATAAGGGCTCTACTTGTCAAGCCCCAAAGGGGGGGGCAGGTGATTTGTTACACTTTGGGTTTCTAAGGTATGAAACTCCTCCTATCCCTCCTACGAAATAACATCTCATTAGATTGAGTGGGTCCCAGGGGCGGCCACTCTGGCTGTGTCATTATCACAGGACCTGAACTCCTGGGAGCTGAGAAACAGGTCCCACTGGAGGAGAAGTTCCTCTTCTAGGTCACGGTCTTCCTAGGTGGCTCAGCTGCAGTTGTTCACTAGCAGGGGTCCGAGCAAACTGTACATACCCTGATGGGACCAGAGTCTTCTCAAGGCAGAGGGGAGACAGGGAAGAAAGGTGGCCACATAGGGAGTGTCCTCGAGTTGTAGAAGCAGCCCCCACAAATTCCATCCCAAATGAACCATCCCTTTTGAAAGCAGCAAAATCTCATTAAGCGAGAACTACACTGGACCATGTAAGAAAGAGTGGTCTGAATAACTGAGGTGCTTCTCTTATGGTGCTACCAAGATGAATTTGAAGAGACACAAGACCAGAGCAGCTACCCACTCAACTATAGAAGAGTCCAATTTGGGTCTCATACATCACCAGGAAGGCTTCCTCTCTTAGCTTCCCCTCCCCTTTCTTGGGACTCTTTACCTTGTTTTGGGATCAATTTGCTTTTGATTTAGTTTACTTTGTTTCCCTCTATCATCTGAGGGTTGTCTGAGACTCCTGGTCTTTACATTGAGAAAACAGTGCTTGCTTCAATATAAACTGTGCACAATACTTAAATATAATAGTGTTTAATACTAAATATTAAAGAAAATGATTGTTGCTCTCAGAAGGGAGAGCATCCAGAATACCTGGAAAATGCCTAAGTGGACTGGAGGTAAGCATGGAGGGATTACACATTCCGGCTGATGTGCTTATGCGGAAGATCCTACCAAGCTTGGTGGTGAATGGGGAATGGATGGACGACTCTCTGCCAACAGAGCATCACCCACCCCCTGGCACATGCTATCTTTTATTTAAGAAATGGAATCTTCCTGTAGCATAGACAAGAGAAGGAAAGACCTTTGGTAAAAGACAGATTTCATTGCCAGTAAAAGATGACTATCACCATCAGGACCATTGTAGTAATGAGGTGCGGACTCCTTGTTCTGTCCTGCCCGGCTAGCGTACAGCGGAAATAATTACACAGAAACTGTATTCACTTAAACACTGCCTGGCCCATTATTTCTAGCCTCTTATTGGCTAACTCTTAGATATTTGTTTAACCCATTTCTAATAATCTGTATCGCCACTTGACTGTGGCTTACCAGGATGAGTCTAACAAGCGTCCGTCTGTCTCATGCAGGAGAACCATGGCATCTTCCCGATTCTGCTTTCTTTCTCCCAGCATTCTGTTCTGTCTACTCCACCCACCTAAGGGCTGGCCTATCAAAAGGCCAAGGCAGTTTCTTTATTAACCAATGAAAGTAACACATAGACAGATGACCCTCCTACACCAGAACCTGCTATGTTTCATCCACTTCCTAAGTATGGCCAACAAAAAAGTGGCTGGGGATGTTCTCCACAGTGCTCTTTATTCAGAGGTGAGATTTTTCATGTCAAGATTCAGCAAATCCAAGACCAGGTTTCTCAAAGTGTGAAATCAGGGTGCTACTGGATGCAAATACCCCAGAATCCTACCTAGCCCTGGCAAATTAGACACCTCTGGTCAGCAGCTCTGTAGAAGACAAGCAAGGTCAGCATCATGGATAATTCTCAACCTTTGCTCCAGACCTCCTAAATTAGACATTCTGGGCCTGGGATCTAAATCGATTTTAATATACCTTACAGGGGGTTCAGGAGCAGAGCAGAGGCTAGGAGAATGTCTCAGCAGGTTTAGAGTGCTTCCCACTGAATTCAATACATAGGTAAAAGGAATATAGAAAGAAACATATAGAAAGCATGTTAAGTTAACAAAATCTGAGCTAGGCATGTCTGGGTCATTCTCCATGATTATATCCTGCTTGGCAGTTCTGTTCAACCCTAACCCTAACCTGACTTCTTCTCATATTTCCCTGTCCTTACTCATAGAATGTCATGTCTAAAATCCCCACTGACAAGGACCCCTTCAAAGCTTAGACCCTTTAGGTCTACACCAAGTTAGACCGAGACTTGTGACTTGCCCTCTTGTTCTGGTATTTTCTAGATAGGCCCTGGAGAGAAAATAGCAGGAGATATGTTGCACAAAATAATAGTTCCTAGTCATGTCTTTGCGTGTGCTTTCTGGAATCAACATGTTTTCTAGTTTCTATATTTGGGATTTTGATAATTTCAAGCCACACTGACCACGGATAGGCTGTGTCTCCCAGGGTTAGCCACTTCCTAGGAATAGCAAATCTCCCGTGAGCATACCTTTGACATGTGGCCAACCCAAAGCCTGCACCCCCAGCCACTTCTGTGTATGTTGGTGTGTGCATATGCACCAGTATTGTGAGGATGATGGGACCGTGGCCCTCCCACACGATTAGAAAGTGCTCTGTCACTGGCCTAATATTTCCCAGCCCCAACTGCTTCTAATGGCTCTCACACTCTAGGCCACTAGCCATCACATCATCTATCCCAGTCACTGCAGACTAGGTGTCAGACAATTAGTAACAGCCCTTTGCCTTATAGCCCATGAAATATTTTCAATCTTAAACCTACTTTCCCTGCCTCTCCTGTTCCTTGGCACAGAAATCACCATTTATGCCACTGTCATAGTTCTCCCCTTACACTTTAGCTTCAGATGACTCTGGCACTTCTTGCACTCCATGCTCCTTCCTTATGTGGAACTGTGAACCACCACCTTTACAATGTCAACCATCTCTTGATCTGACTGTAGTAGTTAAGTTATAAACACTTTTCCCCTTCCTCAAGAAAGGATATGAAAGCTTTTTAATTAACAAGCCTTGGCTATGCCCAAGGTGCCAGAATGGAGGTGTGGGCATGGGTGCACCCTGACCACCAGGGGAGTAGAGGAAGATTTATCACCTTACCTTAAGTGTTGATCCCTTTCTCCCTGGAATGATCCCAGTTGATACCTCCTTAAGTACCTAGCATCTCCCATAGTAATGGCATGTTTAGTTGAGCACATGACCACCTGGAACAAAGACTGAATTTTCTAGCTTCCTTTGCAGCTATGAATTGCTTTGTTGGTTCTGACGTATAAAATTTAAGTTTGTGTTCTGTGATAGTTGGTAGGAATCTTCTATGGAGACAATGCAAAGGTGCATTTCGCCTTTTTTCTACTTTCTGTCTTCTCGGATAAAATATGAATATGATTATTAAACTAAACAAACTGTTTGGCCACACAATAGAAAAATTATATGTTTCTTATAATGAAGAATTTAGAGATAAAATAGGTTCCTCGTAATCACGGTCTTGCCAAACCAACTTTCATTCACTTAACCTACACTGATTTGAAAGAGAAACTAATATGTGTTGCATAAAATTTTCTCTCCTTTAGCTCAGAATCAAGTCCCAATACCTAATTTGTTACTAGGAGTAAAGTTATAGAGGCTTTTTACTAAACATTATATACCATAAGGCAATATAAACTTAATATTCCAGATTGGAAAGCTATCATTGCCTATTATTTCAGTTGAAAAATGTTAAAAAAAAAAAAACAAGAACACTGCCCTTAATGTCTGTGCTGCTGGGGTTATACATAGGAAGCGATCGCCTGTGCCCATCTGTTGTAGGGTACTTCCCGCTTTCTCTTCTATCAGGTTCAGTGTGTTCAGACTGATATTGAGGTCTTTGATCCATTTGGACTTGAGTTTTGTGCATGGTGATAGATATGGGTCTATTTTCATTCTTCTACAGGTTGACATCCAGTTGTGCCAGCACCATTTGTTGAAGATGCTTTCTTTCTTCCATTGTATACTTTTAGCTCCTTTAT
>NW_026067924.1:6843233-7054538 GCF_014885135.2 Alexandromys fortis | reverse complement strand
TTTCTTTTTTCAATAAAAAAATTATATTAAAAAAAAAGACAGGTTAATGGAATTCACAAAAAAAAAAAAAAAAAGAACACTGCCTGCAGTGATGTGTGTTAGCGCACACTTAGGATCTCAGCACTCAGAGGCTAAGGCAGGAAGATAACGAATTTGAGGCCAGTCTGGAGTACCCAGAGTTAGAGGTCATAGCAAGACGTCGTCTCAAGAAAGCAAACAACAAACAAAACAACAAACTGTAAGCAATGATATGTTAAACCATATTACAGCCAGAGGCAAAAGAAAAAATATATTTTATTCATCATATTTTTGTTTGTTTTATTTTGTTTTGAATTTTTAAGGCAAGGTCTAATATATATATATATATATATATATATATATATCACAAGCTTGCCTTAAATTCATCATTTTCTTGCTTCTTCCTCTTGAGTACTTAGATTACAAACATGTATCATCACTCCAGATTTTTTTAAATATCTTAAAACATCTTGATTATTGAAGGATTCGTGTGTGTGCATGTGTGTGTGTACCCTTATATTTTGTCCTGAGGCAATATCTCATTCAAGCCAGTCCCCTGCCTGTGAGGTTTTGCCATATGAGTAGGAGAGATTTGAAACACTTGAATATGTTAGCAACCTCTGACTGCTTTGACATAGCTTGTAAGATATAATTAACTTTAACCACAGCTATCTATTCTGCAGGCAGAAGAAGAGGATAAAGGTATAGCCTAATCTGTGCTCTGAGATCTAAATTCACTGAGAGTTAATCATTTAGACTTTCTGAGATGAAAATATCAAGTGCCTCTGTAGCCCGGTGTTACACTACTATAAACAGTAGTAGTAACTTCAAAGGGACAGCCTTTGGCCAGTCTTTTTCAAAGCAATTTCTTGTAGTTTAACTCTGCTGGACAACAAGAGACTCCCCCCAGCAGCAGAGTCAAATTGAGGTTTTTGTCTTCCCACTTAAGTTTATCCATCAGATGACTTCAAGGAAGACACCCCTGAGTTGAAAGAGGTAGATGGCCAAAGCACAGAGGATCTTAATTTAGTCTTTAGGAAAAAGAAAAAAATTGTCTAGATAGATATGCAACTGTGGCTGTTATGTATAAGCAGCCTATTGAAGCCAGATAGAAGATGTGCCTATACCTTTGAAGAAATCAAGCCACTAATAGGAAACAAAGAAGACAGAAAGTAGCCAACTAAGTCTTTGGGACCTCCTACCTCTGCCTAGCTGTAAGTATTTGTCATCCATTAAGAACGCACTTTCCCCAAAATCCCCTTGACGATAGAGGCTGTCCATTTCCTACCACAGAGCTACTAATTGCTTGAAATTTCCTGCTTGTTGGGAATATCTTTTGTTTTCATGAGTCCACTTTTGGTGGAACCCTAGGAAGGAGTCTGTTCACTAGAGAGACCAAGCACTGATTGAGTTGGGACCTCAGTTTTACTCATTTCCTTGAGGAAAGGAAGAGCTCGATTTGGGTTATAACAGTCCCTGACACTGGGATTTGAACAGCCTCTGGGATTGTGGCAGACAGGGGAATACTCTAAAAACTATGTACCTGGAGAGGATGTGGATATCCCACAATCTTTCCCACATAATTTCTCCTACAAATTTTCTATCTTTGGGATGGTTACTCTTGGTTGTCAACTCAATGGGATATGGAATGATATGCCTCTGGGTGGGTCTATAGCAGCATTTCCTGGAATTATTAACTGCAGGGAGACCCTCTCCCAGGGTGGTCAGCATCTCTTGGCAGTAGACTAGATCTAAAATGATCCAAGGACAAATGAGGGCTCATCATCTGCCTGCCTTTGATTCTTGCTGGTGAGTATCGATCACTGCTCTGCTAGCCCTCCCTGACACCAGGCCCAGCTTCTTCAGGACCCAACATGAAACCAGCAGTCCTCCGGGTCCTCAGCACTAGATTGGGACTGCTATATGATTAAATACTGTCTTAAAAACAAAGAAATTTGGAAGTGATGATCAAACCTTTAATCCCAATCCTAGGGAGGTAGAGGCAGGTGGATCTTTATGAGTTTGAGGCTATCCTGGTCTACATACAGAGTGAGCTCCAGGACAGTCAAGTCTACATACTGAGACTCTGCCTAAAACAAACAACAAACAAAAACCACATAAATAAAACCAAACAGCACACTGTCTCAAATTAAGAAATCAACTCTTATAAAAAATACAAAAATTAGAGTAAGACTTTTTTTGGCCAATAGGCTAGTTGTTTGCTATTGGGTAATCTTAGTAACAACTGAGGTTGATTGATTCAGTTTCTATACTAAACACTAGTATTCTGAGAACAGATGCACAGAAGATAAATATATGGGTCTGGTATAGGAGTTGAAACAAATGTGGAATTAAAGGACATCAAAACAAAGCCAGTAATCATCTCTGGGACTATGATAATTCTACATATGCCAATTATGCATCCCAAGATGCACCAGATTTGTTAACTATCATGAGCCAATTCAGAAGGCACCAATTCTGGATGCATTCCAACCTAATTGGATATTTTTGTTTCTTCAAGAGATAATTACAAAGTGCTTATCATGTTTTATATACACACGGAGACCACATTCATCTGAAAATAGAGTAATAAGAATCTTGGGACTTACTGAACTTGAGGAACATCTTTCTCTGTAAAAATGAGGTATGAGGCTTCCATCAGAACCTGCCCTTCCTGCCAACACACAGATTCCTTTTACACCACACCCTACCATGACAGAACTCCCACATCTTTCTCCAAGATCTAGCTTGGAAATTTTCCCTGAACTTCTCTGCCCATTCACTCTCCCTAAGCTGCTACATCTAGCCCTGGTCCCACATCCAGTGCCCAGAAATATTCTGACCACCCCTTGTCTGCACTGTTACCAATTTCTAGACTTCTGAGAGGATCTTCCCTACCCACCCCAAACCCACAGTACCCTCACATGCTACATCCAACCTTCTGACCCAGTCAGATCTACCCTACACTATAGTCATAGATCAAGAGACATATCCTGTACATCAGCCCAGTCCCCCTTGTCCATCTGCCTTCATTCCACCCAAGTCATTTCTAACCTCTAGGTCCCACCCACCTGCACACCCTCTCTTCTGCCTCAACCTGCTATCCGTATCAAACTTAGAAGACTAGCAGGAGAAATCCATATAGCCAGGTCTTATCCCAAACATACAAACAACAAGAAAGATCAAGCCAATATCTTCTCTCCAAAACTATTAGTACTATAGAAATGTTTGCCAATAAGAATTATCTAGATGAACCCCAGGATACAGAGTTTAAAAGAACACTCATAAACTTCATCAAAGAATTTAAGAAGATTAAAGAAAACACAGCAAAAACAGGTCAATGAAATTCAGAAGCAAGTACTTAAGGAAAATAAATGCTTGAGAGATGTCCAAGAAAATACAAACATAAGGCTGATGTAAATGACTAAATCAATTCAGAACTTGAGAATGGAATTCAATAAAGAGCCAAAAGCATTGAAGAGGAGTTAAACTGAAATGATGATATTAAAAACCAAATAATTAAACTAGAAATTTCAAAGGAAACCTTACAAGAATAAGAATATCAGATCTTGAAGATAAAGTAGAAGATCTATATCAAACAAGAGAGTAAAATGAAAAAAATGAAAGGAAAATGTAGAAACCATGAGATATCATGGAAAATTCTTGAGATTATAGGCACAAATAAGAAGATTACCAATCCATGGCATAGACCAGATCTTCAGCAAGACTATTGAAGAAAATTTCCCCAAACTAAAGAAGGACATACCCACTCAGATAAAAGACACACACAGAACATCAAGTAGATAAGACAAGAAAAGAAAATCCTTACTGCTTATTATAGTTAAAACATTATGTATACATAATAAAGTGTATTGAAAGCCTCAACGTAAGTCACATATAAAGGAAAGCCCATCAAGACAGCAGTTGACTCTCCGTGGAAACTTTGAAAGTCAGATGAGATTGGAGCTATGCATTTCAAGTCCTAAACGTCTACAAAGTACAGTCCAGGCTCATATATGCAGCAAAAGCATCCACCATAATCTTCTTGGAACATAAACACAGCTTTAAAAATTGTATCAAACAAACCAAACCTAAAGAAAATACGGCAAGCAATATTTCTGACTGAAGGGAGGCATGAGCATAGTAGAGACTATGAAAAGAAAAATGAATCCATAATTAGTGAAGCACAACGTATCACCGAGATCACAAAGAACACCACCAAAAACCAACAAAACAATGATCACAATTAACACACATATTTTGGTAATAACTTCACATATCAACGGCCTCAATTCTTCAAGCAAAAGGCACTGGCTCATTGAGTAGATCAAGTAGCAAAATGCATCTATTTGTTGTCTACTAGAGAAACATCTAATCTTTAACGATATGTGTTATCTTAGAGTGAAAAGATGGAAAACGTACTAGAAATAAATAGGATCAGAAAACAAGCCGGCATCATTATCCCAATGTCAAACAAAACAGACTACAAACTAAAACTAATCAGAAGAGATAAAGAAGGGTGTTTCATTCATATCAGGGGAAGAATACATTACAATCCTAAACATATGTACAACAAACTCAGGGGTACCCAATTTCATAAAAAAAAACCTACAAGATTTAAAGACACGGATTAATATTAATCCTCCAATAGTAGGATATTTTAATACTTCATTTTCTCCAATAGACAGGCCATCTGGGAAAAATTAAACAAAGAAACATCAGAATCAATTGGCAGCATACATTAATGACCTTAATAGACATCTACAGAATATACAACATAAACCTTGAAGAGTACACATTCTACCCAGCAGCACTTGCAAACTTTTCTAAAATAGACCATATCCTGGGACACAAATCTTTACAAATTCAAAAAGATTGAAATCACTCCTATTGCCCTATTTGACACAATGTGATAAACTTTAAAATGATAGCAAATAAATTTCTAGTAAATATGCAACCTGATGGAGACTAAAGAACTGATTACTGAGTCACTGATAGTGGGTCAAAGAAGGAATCGAGAAAGAAACAAAATAAAAATTCTGAAACTAAATAAAAATGAAAAAACAACACAACAAAACCTATAGAAAGCAGTCTTATGAGGTAAAGGTCAAAAATCAGAAAGACCACAAAAAAACAGCTTAATGATTCAACTCAAAAATTTGGAAACCAAGAGTAAACTAAATCTAAATCTATTCAATAACAAGAAATGATAAAAATCCAAGCACAAATCAATGAAATTGAAACAAAGAAAATAACACAAAGAATCAACAAATCTTAGAGGTGATACTTAGAGAAAATTAACAAGAATGACAGGCCCTTACCCAAGTAATAAAAAAAAAAGAGAAGACCCAAATTAACAAAAACCAAAATGAATAATAAAAAACATTTATTTTTAAAAGCCGTTTAAACTTCTTTTTATAATTCTCTATACTATTTTTCTTCCCAAGCCTATGTACTTGTATCTAACAGTGTGACCCATTTAGAAGTCTTTTTTTTTTAATCTGAATCTGTCTTTATTGTGTATCTATATTTTCTGATCAGAAGCATCTTCTTTTTTTCTTTTCTTTCTTCTTCTTTTTTTTTCTACGCAGGCCTGGCTAGGCACAGCAACCAAGGCCTTGCCTGTTGGCTCTGCCCAGTACAACATGGAGGAAGCATGTTTAATGCCTCTGAGACTGCCTTATGCATGCCATCCTCACCACCTCAACACTGGGAAACTCCATGCAGCATTTTTATCTGAGCAAAAGCTAAATCTGCCATGCAGCACACTGCATGGCCTGAAAATATCTCTGTGTATGGTGGTGGGAATCTACCACTCTTCCTGCCTATGGATGTCTAGCAGACCTGATTCTGCCACCTGTGCAGGTGGGGAATGCTGAGCCAGGGGCATGGTCTCAGCTAGTTTTCTACTGAGCCCAAGTGAGCACATAAGCGTTCAACCTGAAGTGAGTGGTGGGCATCAGCCCCAAACGTTTCAGACCATGTTGGCATGCCAATTTGTTGTAGGAGGCCGCTTTGTACATTTCCAGCTGCTTAGACCCAGAATAATCACACAGAAATTGTATTAAATAAATCACTGTTTGGCCTCTTAACTTATGCATATTTCTAGCTCACTCTTATCTCTTAAATTAACCCATTTCTATTATTTCATATTTTACCATGAGGCTCGTGGCCTACAGGCAAGATTCTGGCAGGCTGCATCTTTCTCCTCTGGCAGCTCCATTGCGTCTCCTTGACTCTACCTACTCTCCCTCTACATATCTTTTCCAGCCTGGCTATATTCTGTTAAGCTATTGGCTAAAAGCAGCTTCTTTTTCATTAACAAATAAAAGCAACGCACACCACATTACCAAGTTTCTTTTTCCCTGAAATTCAGGCATGGTTCAATGTACACAGTTCAATAAATGGATTTAAAGAGAAAAATCATATAACCATCTAAATAGATACATAAAAATTCTTTGACAAAACTGAGCACGTCTTTATTATAAAAGTTTTTAAAAAAATAGTAGAGGGAACATACCTCAACATAATATAAACTATATACAAGAAACACACAGTAAACACCATTCTAAATGGAGAAAAGATTAAAGTAATTCCTCAAAGTCAGAAAGGAGACAGAGATGGCCACTTTGCCCACTCTTTTCCCAATATGGTGTATGAGTACGAGTTGGAGCAATAAGACAAAAGAAGGAAATTAAAGGGATACAAGTAAGGGAAAAAGTAAAGCTCTCACTCTCTGCAGAAAACTTGAATGATGCCAAAATTTTTATAAATGATAATAAACTCAGCAATGTGAACAGAATACAGATTCAACTTGCACAAATCAATAGCTTTTCTATACACCAATAACTAACATAGAGAGGAGATAATGGACACACTCCCATTCATAATAGTTTTAAAGAAAATAAAAATCAAGGAATCAACCTAATGAAGGAAGTGAAACCTCTACAATAAAAGTGTTAAATTTCAGAAGAAATATTTAGAGAAATACACTAGAAAATGGAAAGATATCACATGCTCATGGATCAGTGAAGATGACCGTTTTACTGAAATCTATTTACAGATTCAGTGCAATACCGATCAAAACCCCCTATCTCATTCTTCCCATAAGTGGACAATTTCATCCTAAAATTTATATGAAACCACAAAGACCCTGTGTATCTCAACAGTCCTAGAGAATTGTGATGGAGAGATTATAATTACGGAGCCATCGTGATAAAAATAACACGGCACTGGTACAAAATGCGACATGGAGACCAATGTTTAACTCCAGCCCCTTAATTTTTTACAAAGACGCCAGAAACATAAACTGGAGAAAAGAAAGTATCTTCAACAAATGGTGCTTGGACAACTGGATGTCCACAGGAAGAAGATTGAAATGAGAACCACAGCTATCTCCTTACACAAAAACTAACTCCAAAGGGATCAAAGACCAAAATGCAAAACCTGAAACACTGAAATTGTTAGAAGAAAACATAGGCAGTACCCTACATGATATGGGTGTAGGAGAAGACTTCTTGAACAGAACTTCATTTGCCCAAGAAATAAGGCTAACGGTGGACAAGTGGGACTTCATGAAACAAAGAAGCTTCTGCACAGCTAACAAAACAGTCAGTCTGGCTGGAAGGTGGTCCACTACTATAATCCCAGCAGAAGCAGGCAGACCTCTGATTTTGAGGCTATCCTTGTCTATAGGGGGTTTCAGGGAAGCCAGGGCTACACAAAGGAACCCTGTCTCAGAGAGAGAGAGACAGAGAGAACGAGAGGGAGGGAGGAAGGGAAGGAGAATGGAAGGAAGGAAAATAGGAAGGAAAGAGGGAGGGAGGCAGGGAGGAAGGGAAGGGAAGGAAGGAAGGAAGGAAGGAGGGAGGGAGGGAGGGAGGGAGGGAGGGAGGGAGGGAGGGAGGGAAGGGAAGGAAGGAAGGAAGGAAGGAAGGAAGGAAGGAAGGAAGGAAGGAAGGAAGGAAGGAAGGAAGGAAGGAAGGAAGGAAGGAAGGAAGGAAGGAAGGAAGGGTGAAGAGGAAGCCCATAGAATGGGTGAGTCTCTGCCAGTTATACATTTAACAGAGGATTAATAACCAGACTTTATAAAAATCTCAAGAAACAAAAAATCAAAACAAAACAAAAAACCAAGTAACTCATTCAAAAAAAAATGGGCCTGGAACCTTAATAGAAAGTTCTCACAAAGAAGAAAGGAAATGGCTAAGAAACATCTCAAAAACTTGTCAACATCCCTAGCAATTAGGGACATGAAAATGAAAACAAGTTTTGAGGCAGTGAGGGTGGGAAAAGTGGGACTGTCATTTCTTGACTTTCTCATTAGAATTCCCTTGCACACTCCTTGTGACTGTTATGAGGTCGTGCACATTATCATGTTTTACTTAATGCTATTATAATAGTGACTTCAAAAGGTCCCCATGAACAAAAGATAATCTTAATAGTTCAGCTATAAAATAAAAGCAAGGCCTGGGTGGATCAGCAGCGGTCCTAGCATAAGCTTTTCAAAAGCTGCATCTCAAAGGCAAGCCGTGACAATACAACCAGGTTTGACAAAGGCTTGGCCAGAAGTCCTCATAATCATCAAGAGAACCTTCCAGCAAGAGGCTATCTCTCCGCTATCGCCAACAATAAGCTGCTCGCGCATATGCTGTGGGTAAGGTATTAGGTAGTCATAGCTATGCCCTTGTGTTTGACTAGGGAGGGAATCCGTTGCAAGAAACTTAATCGCTGGGATTTAAGACAGACTGGGTCACTTGCAACAAGAAATTTCAATGTGAGCAGTCCCCTGGAAATAATGCCTACAGGATTTATCAAGAACTGAAACCTCTTCTGTCTTCTAACTCGACCCTTCACCAGGTAGCTCTGTCCCCAACGTTGTGAGACAGCTGCTCTTGTGTCATAGATCAGCATCTATTAATAGACTTCTCAGCTGCATTGCTGACAGGAAGAAGGGCAACGGAGGAAGGATGGGATGACGAATAAGATGCAATTATCTGCTCCAAGCAGCTTTCTTTTTCAGTGGCTGTCCTCATTTATTTGACAATTTTTATCTTCCTTCTCATGGGAATTAAAAGCCCATGTCTCCCGGAGGGTGTATGCTCCAGGCTACACATGAAGAGCCCTGGATTGCTTTCTCTTTAAAAGTCATTTAAAACATCCCAGCCATGCCTTGCTGTGAAGATTACTAGCCACCATTCTCATCATGTCACTTTGTCATTGTTAATAAGATACTATTAGTTTTATAATTCTTAATGTACCATAAAAACTGTACATCAACTCTTGTGCTAGCCCCCCCCCCAACCACCAAATCACCAAATGTACTGGCGATGAGAGAATGCTAACTCTTGTATATTGCCCTTCAGTGATATGTTATTTGGTTGACACAGTGTATTTTAACATCCTTTGAACAAGGCATGTGTATGTGCTTTCTTCATGACAAGGTTGTCACCTTCTTGATGTCTCTTAGTGTGGCATTTTCTTTATGCTGATGACTGCACAGCCATGCTAGGAGCTTCTGAAGAGCACAGCTACTAACAGTTCTAAGGTGATTTCTGGGCATTTTTCTTTCTATAGAGGAGAGAAAAATGTAATTTAATTGCTGGAAAAAATAGCCTATTTGTGGCATCTGTAAGTGTAAGTATGAAATACAAGTTCTTAGTTATACATATACATACACACAGTGAGCCCAAATCTAGGCCTGAGTCTCAAGTATACAACGAATACTTGATTCCTCAAGCGATTTTATGTCCATTGGCTCCTGAGCCATTAAGACACATTGACCTCGGTCTTAAATGGTAGATGTGTGAATGGTTTCAGAATTACAGACAGTGGCACAGCCTGGAAACTGCTTCTTCGGGCATGTGTTTACACGCGGCTGTGAAGGATGTTCCCCATGCCAGCATGAAAGCTTTTTCAGGTCCCAATGCCGTCTCCTTTTCCCCAGTTACGTTTGCAATGCTGGGAAATTTTCAGGCTCGCTCATTGGCCTAGAATCTGCCCCATAACCATCATGCCTGCTCACTGCTTAGCTAAACCCATGCAAATCATTTTTCTTGCCTGGAGGTAGGAAAATTCCATGCTCTCTATGGTTTCTGGCCAGACATTTTACCTATGTTCCGTATCTTCTAACCAGCTCTGGGATTCGACTTTAAGATACTAAAATAACAAAGACTGAGTAACATCATCAAGATGGCTGACCAGTGGTTCCTAGAAAAACGGGGGGAAATCATATTTCGCAGGAGAGTTTGAAGCAGAGTGTACACGGGAATGTGGCAGAATGGGTACAGGGTATGGAAACACGGGGTCCTTATACAGAAGGAGCTAATCACGGAGCACCTGTTTGGCCCTTGAGGTCGGCCTTTGTAATGTCACAGACACCCAGCCGTTTGCTGTTGGAAAACCCTGATGCACTCATAGGCTTTAGTCCCAGTGTGAGGTCTGCCTAGTAACTGCAGTGTTGCCCCACCCCGGAGAAGCAGGCAGCACACATTGTACCCCTAAATTGAGACCATCCCACTCAGGTCCTGGAAAGTAACTGGCAGCTTCCTGGCAGCTCAGCTGACCCAATATGTAAGGCATCCAGGAAGCTTCACCCTCCCTCCCAGCCCTGGAAAGTACCTGAGTAAATCACCTGCATGACTGAGCTGCAGAGGCCCCCAGAAAACAGTTCGGTGGCCGCGGTCACCTTCTTAGCCCTTAAAACACCCAAGCACTTATGCTCACTATCCTTGGCCTTAAGAAGCGGCAAGGTGACCTGGAGCATGCGCCGCTCGGCTCTGAACGTAGCTAGGCAGCTTGCCCTGTGCAGCTCAAGCCAGAGAAAACCAAGGAAGCAGATGACATAAGCAGCTCCACCCGCCATCCCAAGGCTCAGGGAAGCACTTAGACGACCTGTTCTCAGAAGCTCCGCTGACCGGCCCCAGCCCCAGGGAAGATCACCTCTAGCCTCAGTCCCTCCTGCCTGAGAACACCCCCCCCCAAATCAGCTGTGTGAAATGAAGACACTGAAAGGTACCTCACCTCGGTTCACTGCTGTGGCCTGACCCCAGGGCAGTTCTCAGACACTGACAGGCACCTCACCCAGGCACCAGGCAGGCTATACCATATATACCTGGTGGGCTCCAGAGGGACCTCGCTCTCACACAATCCAAAGGGAGTGTTTGTCATCCCACACCTGTAACCAGATACACCACACCCAGAGTTAACACACTTTTAGTTAGATTAACTCAGATAAAAAGAGAAAAGACCTAAATAAACAAAATCAGAGATCAAAAAGCACACAGTCCATTAATACCACAGAGGAAAAAGGTTATTAAGGGCCTGTTGAGGGCTGGTGTGGGACTCTTTCTGGAATAAGCACCTGGCCACAATGAGAGTGGAAGAGAGGAGAGGCCACAATGCAGCAAAGCCAGAATAGCCCCTGAAAGGCTCCAATCATGGGTGCAGTTTGTATTCTCATTTTATATTCAAAAGCCACAAGGTGGTACAGGGAAGCAAGCAAGTTCTTACAGAACTGTATGTAGCAATCAGCAGGTTGTAAAGGTCAAAAAAAAAAAAAAAAAAAAGACTCCAGCTATTTCTCCAGTTTATTCTGTTTCAGGCAGCAAGTGAAGTCACACTTGGCACATAGGCAGTGCAAACGGTGCTTTAGGTAAACTACTAAATAAATCAATAAATTGGTGTCGAATACTTGGTCTTTTCTACCTCACTCTGCTTCAGGAGAAACTACACACCTTCCCCAGTGTTGGAAAACTTAGGTGGCTATTCAGAACACATTTCTGGATATATCTGACCTACCAAAGCAGGACCACGAGGAGGTAGACAAGCTCATCTGCCGAATAACAAGTAATGATATAGAGTTTGTAATAAAAAGTTCCCAGCAGAGAAGCGCCCATTGCTGGGTGACTTCAAAGCTGAAATCTACCAAACATTGTTTAAAAAAAAGGACTCGGGCCAGTTGATTTAAAGCTGCCCAGCAATATTTGCCATGGTTTTCTTTGTCACCTTGGTGGGGTTAATAAGATCTAGGAGGCTAGAAAGGCACGTGCTTGAGTGTCTGGGAGGTGTTTCCAGGGTCAGCTAGATCCTGAGGATGCTGACCTGCTCAGTAGAGTAATCTGCTGATGAAGTCATCGTGACACGATGGCGTCATGGAGAGGCGGGGCCTCTGGAGGAAGTAGGCTACATGGGGCATCTAGCTTGCCCTGCTTTCTTCCTATATTCCCCTTTTCTATGCTTACTGATCACCCAGATGTGTACTGTTTTACTTCAGCACACCTTCCCAGCCGTGATAGACTAACCTGAAGAAACTAGGAACCAAAATAAGTTCTCCTTTAAATGGTTTTCCTTGGGTGCTTGGTCACGTGCACCCAAAACTCTGATTAACACGGTATTGAAAGAGAAGGGGCCTTTCCAACCTCATTCTGTAAAACCAGATCACCCCAATTCTAAAACTATATAAAAACACAATAAAAGGAGATACAGACAAATATCCCTGATGAACATATATGCAAAAGTTCTCAATAAAGTAAAAGCAAATAAAATTAAATGCACATAAAAGAGATTGCACACTGGAACCAAGTGGTATTTACCCTAGGGATGCAAAACTGGTTCAAATATGCAAATCAATAAATGTAACACAGTATGTCAGCAGAATGAAAGCTAAAACAATATTTCCACAAAAATATAAAAATAAAAAAGTGGTATAATTCAACACTGCCTCATGAAAAACCACGAAAAAATAGCTATATAAGAAATACACCTCAACACAGTAATAGCTACCTATGACAGACACATAACCTATGTGATGTCTAGTGGTGAGAAGTATAAATCATGTTTGTCTAAGAGTGAGAATAAGAGAAAAACATTCACTTTTACCCTTCTTATTCACTATATTAGAAGTCTTAGACAGAACAGTGATGCATGCCAAAGAAATAAGAGACACCCAAAACAGAAAAACGAAGTGTGCAAATAATCTATTTATACATGACACAGATTTATATATAAAAACACTAAGACTTCACTAAAAATTATTAGAATTGATAGATTAATTTAGCAAAGTTGCAAAATAAAGAATTAACACACAGCACAAACCCTGCAATTTTTTCCACTAAATAACAAATTCACTGATAAATTAAGAAAACAATAACATTGGCAAAGGCTATAAAAATTTCTAGTAATAAATTAACCAAGGAAGTAAATGAATTCAACAATTAAAATGCAAAATAATGAAAGAATAGAAGGGTATACACAAAGAACATATGAAAAGGTGTCCTGTGTTCATGGACTAGAGGAATCAATGTTGTTAAGTATCTCCCAGAGTGCCACCTATAAACATCTCTAAAGGGTGACAACCTTTAGAACCTTGTTCATAGATGTTGACATATTGTATCTCCACCAAATCACCAAATATCATTGAAGGATGGTGCTAAGCTAATATTAACATTTTTGCATTGTCAATGTGTTTTTACTATCAGTCTTAGCTGGGTTTCTATTGCAGCGACAAAATACCATGACCATAAAGCAAGTTGGGGAGAAAAAAGTTTACTCAACTTACACTTCCACATTGCTGTTCATCAATGAAGGGAGGACAGAAACTCAAACAGGGCTGGATCCTGGAGACAAGTGCTAATGCAAAGGCCATGGAAGGTGTACTGTTTACTGGCTTGCTTGCCCTGGCTTGTTCAGCCTGCATTCTTACAGAACACAGATCCAACAACCCAGGGATGGCACCACCCACCATGGCCTGGACCCTCCCCGTAGTTCACTAATTGAGAAAATGCCTTACAGCTGGATCTCGTGGAAGCGCGTCCTCAACTGAGGCTCCTTCCTCTCTGATGACTCTAGCTTGTGTCAAGTTGACACACAAAATCAGCAACAACACTATCAAAATACCAATTATATTTTTTACAACAAAAATGGAAAAATAATAATGATACTTGTATAGAATATAAATGACCCTAAAATATCACATCAATACTGAGCAAAAACAATAGATTTGAAGACACTGCAAAACTTAACTTCAAAACAAACTCTAACATAGTAGAAACAGCATGGTATGGCATAAAAACAGACATACAAAGCAATGGAACACTTCAGAGGATCAAAAAATGAATTCACTTCTATAGGTGACTGGTTTTCAACAAAGGCCACTGTAAGATCATATAATTAAAAAAACAAAGCCTCTTCAACAGACGGTCCTAGGAAACTGGACATACTTATACAGAAGAAAGAAGTTAAAGAGATTTAATGAATCAAACCCTGTTGTGTGTGGTGAAATGAAGAGAAAACATTATGTTAAACGAAATAAGCCAGATACAGAGGACCAAACATGTCCTCGCTGCTGTGTGGAAGCCTAAACGTTGATGGCCAAAAAATAAAAAATAGGTGTGAGGAGATTTTGATGGCTACTTCTGCCTTACACGTCCCGACACATGCCTCCTCTCAAACAGTAAAACAAAAGTCAAACAAGACTGAATTATCAAAGTGAAAGAACGGTTAAAGAGAAAAATAACTTCTAACGCCGACCAGGAAGAATAATTTCCAACATTGTACAGCATGGTGGCCTTTGTTATAGTTGGTAATAATTAAATGATTATATCAAAATCACTAGTAAAGAAAAACTCTGAATGTTCCTCAAAGAAACGATGACTCTAATGTGATAGATACGCCAATTATCAAGTGATAAATATACAGTGTATGTATTAGAATAATACATCAGTTCATAAATGTGCATAGCTATTTTTAATTAAGATGAAATTAATTAAAATAAAGTTGACTTGGGTTACTTCTGCTTTAGATCCCAATACATCCCTCCTCTCAAACAATGAAACAAAAGTCAAACAAGACTGAATTATCAAAGTGAAAAATGATAGCAGCAAAGTTCAAAGAATATTCTCCTGGGCAGGAGATTAGGGCTCACTGATTACCATCACTTGCTGCTCTTGCAGAGGACTCAGGTCCAATTCTAAGCACCCATCCACTGGTTCAACACCATAACTCCAGTTCCAGAGGATCTGAGTCCTTTTTCAGCTTCTATGGGAACCAGGTACAGATGTATATACATGCAATATACACACATGTAAAACATTTGTACACATAAAATAAATTTTTAACATATTTTCTCCTGATATATATTCTACAGGTTATATATTGTTTATGCAAGAGTGAGCAAAATATCCTAGTTAATATCCCATATTAGAAGTGAATTTAAAATTTTAGATCATATTTCTATTTTTTAAATATCTTACAATGTTTTCAAATATGAGAAAAATAGAATGTATTGAAGAAATGTGCCTTGCCTCTTGCCTTCAATTATTCTTCCCTGAGTGAGGGTTCAGTTATATAAATGTACATTTAAAAGATAAAGAAAGAAAGAAAGAAAGAAAGAAAGAAAGAAAGAAAGAAAGAAAGAAAGAAAAACAGGAAATTGCAGCAATCCTAATACACAAAAGCACATGTGGATGTAATCCAAACAACATACATCTTGAGCAGGAAGACTCTTAATAGTTAGCATTGGTAAATTGCTTTCTGTTTTCCTCACATGTATAATTTAATTTGATACTCACAATAGCTCTGCAAAATATGGTGGGATTATTATCTGCTTCGCAGATGAAAAATGCAATTCCAAACTTAAGTAACTCCTTCCAGTTTACACAATTAGTCCATGGGAATTGGAGCAGAGGTGAGGCCGGTGAAAAGTCTGCCCACATGACAGACTCCAAAAGGAAGACAGGAGATCGAGGAGCTGTGCGGATGTATTATAGAGAGACGTAGTTTGCATAATTGAAGGTATTGTGTAAAATTCTAGCCTGGTGAGTTGAATTGCTCAATACAGTGACTCTAAATCCAATTTAATTGGAATCTCTGGGGGTGAGACCCAGGCAGTGGTATTTTTCAGGCTTCCTGGGTGATTCTAATCACCAGGCAGGTTTGGGAACCACCAACTTTTGTTGCTTCCCAAGCAAAGAATAGCTGTGTGAGTGGCAGAAGACGAAAACAGCAACTTTGTGGGCACAAAGAGGAGGAGCGGGCAGAAGAGAGCAATCATTCAGAGCTAAGGGGACCACTGACTCTACACCCCATTAAATCTTTACCAGGTTTAAAGTTAGGCTTCACATTGGGTTTTAAAACCTTTAAAGAAATCTTTAGAAAGATTTACCATTCACATACCCCAGTAGGGAAGTTTTATTTCATTTTAAAATGTTTTTTTTAAATGTTTTGATGTATGAGATAGAACTTCAGATTTGTGCATATGTAAAATAGTAATTATAGTTATACACAATGGAGATGGTTAATATAAATTGTCGATAAAACTGAAAGTCAACTGGATGATGGGCTCAGGGCATGCCTGTGGGGGATTTCCTGAATTACTAGATTAACTGATGTGGCAAGACCAGCCCATTGTAGGCAGCACCATTTCCTGACTGGCATCTTTTACTGAGCACCGTAGAGAGGAGGTGAGCCATCCATTAGTGCACATGCGCTCTTTGCTCTTCTGACTGTGTGTATGATGAACCAGCTGCTTTAAGTTCCTGATTGCCTTGGCTTCCCCGCCAGCCTGAACTATGACGTCAAATAAAACCATTCTTCCTTAAGTTGCTTTTGTGAATGTACTTTCATCACAGGGACAGGAAAAGAAACCAAAACAATAGCTAAGAGTAAGGTAAGTAGAAATTAACATTGTTCAGAACCTTTGTATCTTTGATGAATTAAGAATTATCTCTCCTGGCCAGGGCTATAGCTCAGTAACAGAACTCTTGCTAGCATATGAGAGGTCCTGAGTAATATCCTCAGCACTTAAAATCATAATAAAATAATATCATTAATAACAACTTCCAAAATAAATTCGCTACCTTAGCTTAAAAATAAAAACTTCAGCCAAGCATTGTGCACACACCTTTAATTCCAGCACTTGGAAGGCAGAGGCAGGCAGATTTCTGTGAGTTCGAGACCAGCCTGGTCTACAGAGCAAGTTCCAAAACAGCCAGGGCTATTACACTAAGAAACCCTGTCTCAGAAAAAAATAAATAAATAAAATAAGAACTTCAGTAACTTCAGAAAGTCATGAAATACTGCTTGTGTAGGAAATGTACTCAGATATCATTTTAGAGCAACATTTTCAGAAATTTACATTGAATTTACAATAACTTAGTTCATTTTTTTCAATGTTTCCCAGTTGTCCAGGGATATTAACATGGGTACACTATCAGGTGAAGAATTCCTAAGTTTATTTCTAAAACCTATCAGTGATGTCAAAGAAGATATAAACAAGCAGAGGAATGAAGTAAAGAAATCAGTTCAGGACCCAGAGAAGAAAGTCAGCAATATTGACAAGGCGATTATAAACATGAGTGAGGAAGTCAGCAGAATGAATGAGAAAACTAACAAGGAAACATTGAGAATGAAAAAAGTAAGTAACATGAAAATCACAGTGGGAGTGTCATCAAGATATAAAACCAAGTAGGATGTCAACAAGTGAATGCACCTAAGAATCCACTGGGTAGAAGTAAGACCTGATATAAAACTAAAGCAAAGAAAATCTATTTAATGAAATCATAGCAGAAAAGTTCCTCAGTCTGCTATGGTAGAAAAGTGCCAACTCACATAAGCAAGCACATCAAAACAAAATGAAATCTTCAGCAGAAATATTAAAAATCTGGAATGCACAGAATGTTACATTTCAAGTTTGCCAATCAATCTTGATATCTCCAGCAAAATTATCTTTTAAAATCAGGAGAGAACCATTTTGAGATGTGCACAAACTAAAGCAACTCATGATCATCAACCCAACACTGGAGAAAAGACTTACAAGAGCTTTAAAGTAAAGGAGGAAGAAAATCTGAATCATGAGAGTACAGGAAAGAATAAATGTTATGAGAAGACTAGACTGGCAAAGGACAATTAGGAGTGGGTCTATTATGTTCACCACAGCAAATACCTAACATGGCTATGGGATAAAGAAATGCACAAACAGTAAGCTAAGCAAGAACACAAGAAATCAACACATGTCTCTCAACAATAGCTTTAAACGTGGCTGGGATGATGACTCTGTTGATCAAAGTGCTACACAAGCTTGAAGACCTGAGTTTGATACCCAGCACCCACACAGAGAGCCAAGTGTGGCACGTGTTTTAACCCAGTGTCGGGGCTGGATGGCTAACCAGCATATCCTATCTCATAAGGCCCAGGTCACAGCGAGAGGACTGTCTCAAGAAAATAATACCTGAGACTGACCTTGGCCTCAACACAGTTATACATACATACACACACACACACACACACACACACACACACACACACCAAAAAACCTTAAGTGTGAATGATCATAAATCGTCTACCAGAAGATGCAAACTGGATGACTAGAATTCTTTTAAAAGATCCAAATATCTGTTGTACCCAAGAAACACATCTCACTTGCAAAGACTGGCAGAAACTGATAGTTAAAATATTGAAGCGAATACAAATATATCAAGAAAATAAAACCTGAAAACAGTTAGGCATAGCTTTTCTTGTAGCTGCCAATATAAGTATCAACCCAAAATTAGTAATAAGAGCATTGCATATTAATAAAAGGAACACATAAATTTTATACACCATGAAATTCTCCTTTTTCTCTCCTTTTCTTTTCTCTTTTCCTGAGATGAGGTCTTGCTACAGAGCCCAGGCTGACCTTGAACTCACAACCCTCCTACCTCCACCTCCCCAGGGCCAAGACTCCATTCCTAACAATCCCTTCTCTCAAGGGAAGATATAATAATTATAAATATATGTGCATTGAACATTGGGGCTCACAATTTCACAAAACAAATATTAATAGCCATAAAAGAATAAAAAACTGAATAACTTTAATACCATATTTTCATTAATAGGTTTCCCAGACTAAAACCAAGTAAGGATGAAACAGAAAAAAATAAAATATGTCAGTTTTCCTGACAAAAATAGATGTAAACAAAATACATTTAAAAAGTTACATATGCACCATAATCAAGTCAGTTTTCTTCCAGTGATGCAAAGATGTTTCAACACACACAAATTAATAAATGGAATTCAGCATACAAATAGACAAATGGACAGAAATTATATGCTATCTCATTGATGTAGAAATGGCCTTTGATGAAGTTCAACATCTTTTATGATAAAAGTACTGAATATAAAAGGAATATATTTCAACATAATAAAGTCCTTACAAAACAAGCATATAGTCAACATTATATTAAACAGGGAAAACCTGAATAATTACCTCTAAAATCAGGCACAAGATAAGGTACCCATTCTTTCCAATCTTATTAAATAGTTTGCCTGAATTTTTAACTAATTCAACTCTAATCTTGCGGAACCACAAATCCCCAATACAATCTCTCTTCAGCAAGTTCCCTTGGTCATGGTGTCTTATCACAACAATCGAAAAGCAACTAAAACAGGCTATATAATCAACATACAAAAGCAAGTAGCCTTTATTTATGTCAATAACAGACTTTCTGAGGAGAAAAATTCCATCCATATAGCATTCAAAAATACTTTAGAATAAACCTAATGGTGTGAAAGACTTCTACAGTGACAAATTTAAAGCATTGAAGAAGGAAAGTGGAGATGACAGAGTAGAATGAAAGACCCCCATGCTCGTGGATTGGCAGAATTAATATTGTAAGGCTGGCTATGCTACCAAAAACAATCTACAGGCTCACATAGTCCCCATAAAAAGTCTAGTAACATTGTTCATAAAACTAGGAAAAAATGTTAAAATTTACATGAAACCACACAAACTTCAAATAACTAAAACAATCCTAAGCAGAAAGGGAAAAGATCAAACTATCACAATGTTTGATATCAACTCATAATAAAACATCAATGGAACAATCTCAAATATATGAAACATTCAACAAAGACACGGGAGTGGGAAATAGAGATGCTTATCTAATCTTAGAGTAAAACAAGTTTTAGATTAGTCTTAATAAAGCTTTTAAAAATCCATGAAGGGATGGATGGGGTTTAATTGTAAATAACCCAGCATACCAAAAGCCAAACTACTTAAAGAAAGACAGCAAAATCCATACAGAAACTGTATTAATTAAATCACTGCTTGGCCCATTAGCTCTAGCTTCTTATTGGCTAACTCTTATATTAATTTAACCCATTTCTATTCATCTATGTATTGCCACGTGGCAGTAGCTTACCAGGAAAGATTCGGCATGTCTGACTCTGGCAGCAGATCCAAGGAGTCCCCCTCTGACTCTGCCTCCTTCATCCCAGCATTCAGTTCTGTCTTCCCTGCCTACCTAAGTTCTGGCGTGCTATAGGCCCAATTATTAACCAATGAAAGCAACACATAGACAGAAGAACCTCCTACACCAGACTTGCAACACCAGAATTAATCATGAGATGGAGAAAGACATTTCATATACACCAATGGAAAAATATATCAAGATGAAGTCTCAATTTTGAGTATCTATGCCCCAAATACAAGGGCATCTACATTTGTAAAAGAAACATTACTAAAGCTTATTTCACACATCAAGTGCCACACATTAATACTGGGAGATTTCAAAACCCACTCTCATCGATGGACAGGTCTGCCAGATGGAAAGTTAAGAGAGATACAAGGAAACTAACAAATGTTATGACCCAAATAGACCTAACAAATATCTGCAGAACATTTTTCATCCAAACACAAAAGAATATACCTTCTTCTCAGCGCCTCATGTAACCTTCTCTAAAAGTGACCACATACTTGGTCATAAAGCAAATCTCAACAGGAATAACCTCTTATATCTTATCAGATCACCGTGGATTAAAGTTAGAGTTCAACAACAGCATATACTAACCACAGAAAGCCTACAAATCCATGGAATCTGAACAGCTCACACCTGAATCACCACTGGATCAAGGAAGAAATGAAGAAAGAAATTAAGGACTTTAAGAATTCAGTGAAAATGAATCCACAACATACCCAAACATATAGGACACTATGAAAGCTGTGCTAAGAGGAAACTTCAAAGCTCTAAGTGCCTACCTAAAGAATTCTCACCCCTTTTTCAACGTAAAACCACAACAAGCTTCATCTTGAAGGAAGTCATAGGCGCTCCAGTTACTGTGGTAATGACTGCTATATTCAGAGAACAGTGTCCCACAACAAAATGTTTTGAAAATCAATTTTCTTTACTTGTGAAAAATTTCCCCATGCTTTCATAAACATTCTCTTCTCCCACAACTGTGGGTGGAAATAGTTTTAGCCACTTTTTTTCACTTAACAATATACTATACATTTTTCAATAAGATTCATTCATCTATCTATTTGTTCAAAAACTCAAAAAAATATATAATAAAGTTTGCTTCAGCTTTCATGGTGGCTTATAAATGGATTTTCTCTTTCTACTTATTATAATGATGGACATCGTTGTCTTAAGTAGGCTTTGGAAAGAATGACTCAAATTCCCATTGATAATTATAGTTGCCAGTTTGAGATATGTAATCTTTATCCTGTTATTTGTCTTTTTCTTTTGAGTCTTTTAGGAAGTTCATTTACTTACATACTTATTTATTTTTAAGTAATGAATGACTATTGAATTGCAGCAAATTTCTCCTTGGTTCCAAAGTGCATTTGAAGTGAGGATGAGGTCTGAGATGAGAAGGTCAATGGAGGAGACTGTTGATATGTCTATGTCAAGAAAGAGGAGTAATCACCAGAGTGGAAGAAAGGCAAGAGAGCAGGAAAAGGTTGAGATGGCTTGAACCTGGCCTCCTGGGGGACCAATTCCATGGAAAGTAGAGAAAGAATAAGATTGATGGGGAAAATAATGTGGCCAGTGATCAATCATTGAGTTTCAAATGATTGAGACATTACTTGTGGAAGTGTCCAACCAGCAATCAAGACTTCCAGAACAAGCGAGAAAAAAAAGTTAGACTTATAAATTTACCTACCTAGCAATTCATGGAGGTGGTCAGGAGGCATGAGATGGCCAAGGCAAAGCCTGTAGGATAAAAGATTTGTTTAAGAAAATGGGATTTTGTGAAGCTCTTGTGACCCTCAAGTAGCCTCTTTTTATGGATGTTTCAGTGATGTTTAATCTGACTTAAAATGGCACAAGTTGAGGTTAGGAGTAGAGTTCTAAAGTAAAAAAAAAAATCTTTTAACTACGACAGAAAGGCAAAGGTCACATAAACAAAAAGAGGAGAGAATACACTGGGGAGCTAAGTGGAAAACCTTGGCCTCTGCTATAAAGTGGATAATGAGGTCTGGGGGTGCGAGAGAAGGCTGACTGGGATGTGAGAACTGCGGAAAGAACAGCTGTGCTCAAAGGTGTGTAAGGACTTGATGAGGAATGAGACGGAGGAAGCCGGCGGATTCTGAAAATTCACGCTGGGCTGTGCATCAGAGTTAGCAGCCCCACCCCTCACAGATCTACTGTTCTCGGCTCTCCCAAGTGCTTGCTAGGAGTTCTCTATGATAAGTCCTTTCACAGGGAATTTCTTACTTGATCTGTATAGGAACATTGCCAGATGGGTGTTGTGACGGATGGTAGAAGACGATGCTAAGGTCTGAACGTGTCCCTCAAAGCTTAGGTGTTGAAAGTTTCAGTCCTTTTGCAGGTTGGTGTCGGGAGGTGGAACCTAACAAGAGGGGATTATATCATGAGGGCTGTGCCATTGTGACAAGAAGGTATTTTGTTGGGAAAAGCAAATCCAGTTCTCCCTTCTCTGCTCTCTTGAGTTCTCTTGTCTTTTTACCTCCTACCACAGGGTCACACAGTATAAATGGCCCAACCAGGGTGAACATCTTGGGACTTATCAAAACTGTAAGAAATACATTCTTTTCCTTGCACGTTTCCCAGTCTGTGATAGCTTGTTTTAGTCCTGTTAAATGGAATGACAGAGACTGAAATCCAGCCCTCTTCTATAAGCAAAGCGCATGGTATCACCCTTCCCAACCCAGCCCACCATTTCCTCTGTTTTGCACGACACATAAGGATTTTTTATATGCTTTTTTATTTTATTTCTCTAGTTTCAAAGGAGAGTTTGCATTTTTTTTAACTGAGCTGTATATTTTTCTCTGTTCCCCTCCCTTTCTCCCTTCTCCCCTTCTACCCTCTAACATGGTTCCCATGCTCCCAATTTAGTTGGGACATCTTGTCTTTTTCTACTTCCCATGTACATTAGATCCATGTATGTCTCTTTTAGGATATTCTTTGTTGTCTAGGGTTTTTTTTTTTTTTTGGATTGTGAATTATAGGCTGGTATTTTTGTTTTTTTTTTTTGTTTTTTGTGGTGTTTTGTTGTTTTGCTTTGTGTCTAAAAGACACTTATGAGTGAGTACATATTATATTTGTATTTCTGGGTCTGAGTTACTCACTCAATATGAAGTTTTCCTGCAATTTCAAGATGTCATTATTTTTTTCTGCTGTGTAGTACTCCATGGTGTAAATGTACCACATTTTTCTTATCCATTATTCAGTCAAAGGGCATTTAGGCTGTTTCCAGGTTCTGACTATGACAAACAATGCTGCTATGAACGTAGTTGAGCACATGTCCTTGTGGTACAATTGAGCATCCTTTGGATATATACCCAAAAGTGATATCGCTGGGTCTTGACAAAGGTTGTTTCCTAATTTTCTGAGAAATCACCATACTGAAATCCAAAGTGGCTGTACCAGTTTGTACTCCCACCATTAATGAAGGAGTGTGTCCTTTACCACACAGCCTCTCCAGCATAAGTTGTCATCAGTGTTTTTGATCTTGGCCATTCTTACAGGTGTAAGATAGAATCTCAGATTTGCTTTGATTTGCATTTCTCTGATGGCTAAGGATGTTGAGCATTTCCTTAAGTGTCTTTCAGCCATTTTAGATTCCTCTGTTGAGAGTTCTCTGATTAGATCTGTACTCCATTTTTTTATTGGATTATTTGTTCTTTTGATGACCAATTTCTTGAGTTCTTTGTATATATTTGAGATCAGTCCTCTGGCTGATGTGGGGTTTAGGGCCACTATTTTTGTTGGTGTCGTGTTGTTCTTTGTGGTGTTGAGTGTGTTCTTACCTTACATACTCATCTTTTCCTCTGATTGGTGTAGTTTGAGCTGTGTCTCTAGTGATCGATTTTCCGGGAGCCAGTGGATCCAAGGCTCAGATGGTTGTTCCTCATGGTGGAGTCAGAGCCACAGATCCAATCACCCCTGAGGTCACTCAGTGTTCCTGGAGGTTGTTAAGTGTTCCCTGGGGGTCATTCTGAAGTCCCAGGGATTGTTAGGTCCTGCTCTCAAGGAGGTTGCTTGCTTGGGGCTGCTCCTACTGAGACTGCTGCTTTGGGTCTGTTCCTTCAGTGGCCTGCACCCTCCTTGTACTTTCCTGTGTAGGCTCCTGCCTCAGGTCTGCTTCCTTGGAGGTTGCTGACTCAGGCCAGTTCCCACAGATATCCCTGGCTTGGGCCAGGTCCCACAGGGTTCCCTGTCTTGGGCCTGGTTCTGCAAAGGTCTCTCTCAGGCCTGCTCCCTTGGCTGTTGCTCCCTTGTACCTGTTCCTGTGGAGGTTGCTGCCTCAGGCCTGCTCTGGTGGAAGTCACTGGCTCAGGCCTGCTCCTGTGGATGTCCCATATGAGGACCTTTAGGCCTCCTTTCAGCTGCATTTGGATTCTCTTTGTTTCTTTTATTGAAAATATATATTTTTCATACAATATATTCTGATTACCATTTCCTCTCCTCTAACTCCTCCCAGTTCCTCCCAACCCCCGCCCATCCATAGCCATACCCTTTCAGTTTTTCATTAGAAAACAGACATTCGGTTTATAAACAATATCCCGGATATGATTTACAGGCTTAGCTTCATTTCACTAAGACTAGAATGATAGCCACAGCTCTATCTCATTCACACCAGAGACCTCTGGCCTAGTTTCCTGAGAAATCGCTTACTGGTAGACTTCGGATCACTGTTTATCCTGAAGTCATCCCCTCAAAAATATGTTTTGTTTTGCATATGATGCGCTTTTTTTTTGGGGGGGGGGGGTATTGTGTGTTTTCAGTTTTCCAGTTTTCTGTTCTAAGGTTGGCATTCCTGCTCAGGAAATCTTGGTCACCAGTGAACTGAAAGATGTAAGCACATGTAATAGAAACTCCAAGGTGATTATTGACTTTGAGGAAGAACATCTCCAGAGTAATAAATTCCCAGCTGTGTGCTTCCTCTGGGTCCAAATTAAAGAGCCATGAAACTACCCTCTGGGGTTCCCCAGACACAGTGGGTTCAACAAAGAGTTTGGAGGCCCATCTGGTGAATGTCACAAGTAGTTAATGAACCCAACTGCTTGCTTTCCAGATAGCTTAAAAGAAAAATTGAATAGTCTCAGGCAGAGAATCACAGGCTGCCATTGCACACAACACCAATAATCCTAATCAGAAGTTTTAAAAAAAATGTACTGAGATGGGCAACATGCTACAAGATTTCATCTTCCATCCCAGGGCCAGCCCCTTGCACTTTGTGCTCAATCCTGACTTAAAGTGGTTCTCCTAGAGCTTGACAGTATGACACTAATTGATTGTTAACACCTAGCAATTCTCTCTCTCTCTCTCTCTCTCTCTCTCTCTCTCTCTCTCTCTCTCTCATTTCCATATATAGGGTGTGGTGTACTGGGTGGTTCTGTGTGTCAACTTGACACAAGCTAGAGTCGTCAAAGGAAGGAGCTTCAGCTGAGGAAAAGCTTCCTTGAGATCCAGCTACAAGGCATTTCCTCATTTAGTGATCAACAGGGGAGGACCCAGCCCATGGTAGGTAGTACAATCCCTGGGCTGCTGGCCCTGAGTTCTATAAGAAAATAGACTGAGCAAGCCATGGGAAGCAAGGCAGTAAGCATCACCCCTCCATTGCCTGTGCTTCAGCTCCTGCCTCCAGGATCCTGCCCTGATTGAGTTCCTGTCCTGATTTCCTTCAGTGATGAACAGCAATGCTGAAGTGTAAGCCAAATAAACCCTTTTCTCTTCAACTTGCTTTATGGTCACAGTGTTTTGTCAGAGCAATAGAAACCCTAAGACACAGGGATTGCAGAATATTGCCATTTTTCTGTAGGCACCCATCATTAGGGACTCCTCAACCATGATCTTAGTTCATTCCTCTTGTTATAACAAAGCACCTTAGATTAATGTATATATGAAAGAATTTTATTTCTTACAGTTCTAGCTATTGGAAAGTCCAAGATCAGATTCAGTGTCCTCAGTTTCATAGATGGTGCCTCTTGCTATGGTCTCACAGAGCAGTGGAGAACAGGGTGGACTCACCACTTTCAGCCATTTTATAAGGGCATTAATCCTACCCATGAGGGCGGGTTAGCTAATCATCATTTTCTAAATTTTAAAATTTAAGACTAAGTTCTAACCTTAAGAAGACTTTAAGAGGCTCAACCCGTTACTGCTGTTACATTAGGAAGTAAATTTATACTTCATCTTTGAAGAGATCTGAAAACAAAAAACGCAGCAGCCCCCAGCAGTTAGCAAACGCCACCACACACGGTGCTCGGTAGAGTCAACACAGACACAGAGCACGTCTGCCCTTGAAGACTGGCGATAGGCGAGGAGACGAATGAAGTGTGATTTTCTAGGGATATCGAACAAGCCTGGAGTGCCAGAGAGGTGTCGCAAGCACTAGGGAAAATAAGAACACCTAAACACCTTACGAAAGTGCCGTTTCCTCAGTTTTTGTCACTGCCGCCTAGGTTCCAGTATTAGGCGTTTAAACTCCTCATTAGCATCTCCAGATTCGTCACAGGTCGCCTCTATTCTTCCCCACAAACACTCCTGGTGATATGCCACTGGCACAAATGCATTCTAAAACAGTCTTCTCTGAAAGGGGAGACTGGAAGGAGTACACTGGGAAAGGAGATTCAGAAGACATAGATGTGAGAGTGACCGGTGACGACGTTCAGGGTAAGGAACCATTGTGGGGCAAATGACGGGCAGAGTTCGGCTTCTGAATTTAGGGTCATCTTAGACACAGGAGCCAGCGCATGACTGCAGCTTGTAGGACCCAGCCTGAACAGCAGCAGCAGAGGCAGAGGCCGGGCTGTCCTCACTGCACTGCCTAGTACAACGTGGTTCTCTACCTTCCTAATGCTACGACACTATAATCCAGTTCCTCGTGTTGTGGTAACCCCTAACCATAAAGTTAGTTTCATTGCTACTTCCTAACTGTTATTTTGCTACTGCTATGAATCATAATGAAACAGTTGCTATGCAGGAGATCTGATATTTGACCCTTATGAGAAAGGGTCATTTGACCCAAAGGTGTCATGACTCACAGGCTTGGAACCTAGTAGTAGACACTAGTCCTTCTATAGGGTAGGGTACAGCAGCGTGCTCTGAGCTTCCCTGTGAAGGACTGGCCCAAAGAATCACCTCAATCCATACAGGCCGACCACAAGTCCACCCTAACTCCTGAACCCCGTGTCTTGTGTCCCTGCTGCACCCCAGCCTCCATTTGCCACTCTGTGATGCCTGGGGGCTGAGTCCTGTCACACTTCCTTAACTTGGTTACCCTTCATTTCTATCTTTGCTTCTGGTACTTATTTATTCAGCATTAGGCAAGTCCCCTGTTTTGTCCTGGATGCTTCTAGATGGCCAGTCTGGATTAGCCTGCTTCCTCAGGAGAATGCGGGACTTCTTGTCCAATCAGAAAGAGGAAGGTTTCCTCTGCTCAGCTTGGCCATCCCCTGTGCATTATTCCCCTCATCTGCTCTGTCACTAAGGTAACAGGTGAAGCTAGTGTCCGTGCAACTGGTCATGCATTTACCTGGGGGGACCAAAGACTTTCTAAATGACACTCGTTTGAGAATAGCTATATGGGCATCTATGCCCATGCCTATTCTTTACTGATGTTAATCTGCTTCACAACAAGCCTCAGTTCAGGAAATACCTTTTCTCACTTTACGGAATAAAGGATTATCTTTCACCCACTCCAGTCTAGCTAGGATGCTCGACTCCGGTAGGGATCAGGAAACAAGGGGATAAATTAAAACAAATGACAAGCCAGGGCCCTGAGCTCACGAGGCTTTTTGGTCCTTGTCAGGCTTATAGATATTTCTTCAGGGAGAAGGACACATTTGTCCTCAAGAGCTTATAATTTATAATACCCAAAGTGACACAGAGTTATGATGCTGATCCTTTTGAAATAACTGAACTTTTTAGAGGATAGCTAAAATTGCAAACTAAAGCAAACCAAGTACACAAACAAAACCTGCACCTGCTCACACTCAGATATACCATCCTTTTGTGGAGGGAGTCCAAGAATCTATTTCGTCAGACAGTGTTATGAAATGTGTGTTCCTAGTACAGTCAAGTCTCACCTTTTGTCTCAAAGTAGGATGCTTAGCATTTTCTGTCTCCTATTAGCACAAAGCAAACTTAAACTAAGTAGGAAAGTTTTAGATGCCCACTTCCAAGTGTGTGGCTCATCAGAGTTTCAGAGTTCCTCCTCACGGCTCACTAGCACCTGGGGGAGGGCTCTGGGTCACAGTACGGGCTGTGAAGGGCTGTAGTTTCCATCAGGTGCTATCTAACGAGGGGGACACAGTCTGAGACCTGCCTCATTAGGCAATCTCATCATTGAACATTATGGAGTCACGGATTAAGGCCCGAGTCTCTGGGGGCAGTCACTTCATGTGGCCTCCTCATGAAGTCAAGAGATACAGTAAACATGAAGTGGGTAAGAATGCTGCCACACAGCAGACTGTATCACAGCAAACCTTTGCTTTTCCTTCAAAAGTGGGCCATTCTAAGATCTCAATTAAAAGCAGAGTACAGAAAGTATGTAAACCAATAATGCAATTACTATGATTTCAAGTATGGTGTGCTGGTATGTGCTGTGCTTTTATCCAGCTGGCAGCACAGTAGACTGGTTTACACCAGCCTCACTCCACATTGTGCTTTGTCATTACCAAGGCTACAAGGTCACTAGGCAACAGGAATGTCTCAGCTTCATTATACTCTCTTGGCAAGACTGTGACATGTGCAGTTGGTTGAGGACTGATATATCGTTTTGTAGCATGACTATATTAATCCAACACATGTTAAGTTCCTTCCTTGTGCTAGGCAATGCAGGTCTTCTTTAAAATAGGTGCATATTCAATTGTCTCATGAAGGGCTCTACTGTTAGTATGCTACCCTGAGAAATATGTGCATCTGACTCCTGGCCAGGTGCTACGACTTGTATGAGATATCAGTCCATGAAGACAACATGCTCAGTTACATAGTTCAGGCCTCACGTTCCCTGGTGTCAAAGAGCATGAAGAAGCAGTGATATGAGATGGATTGTAAAAGGGCTGGGGCAGGAGGATGTCTCTGTGGCAGAGTGCTTGCCTAGCACACATACAGCCCTGTTTCTAGCCAAGCACTGCAAACCATAATAATGAGATCCGCTGTTCTACAAGTGACCAAGTGTCATGTGGCTCCTTACAGAGGGGTCTAGTGACCTAGAGTCGAGACACAGCAAATAATGCAAAATTCACAGACATGAACTATACATATAGACTGGTGGAAGAAATTCAAATGTATCACCTCTCATGAGGGAAGAGAGCAACAAAGTGTGGCTCTACAATGTGAACCAGCCAGGAGATCGATGGGAGGAGGCTAACACGAAGCCTCAGCAGAGGAAGCTAGCACTTAGATGATGGATAGGACATGGGAGTTACACAGAAGCTGGGAAACTATCCAATAGCAATCTATCATCCCGACAGCCGTCGAGCAGCTGGCCTGTGGTTATCTCTACTCAGATCTTAGTGACTGTGGGTCTGGGATGGCTATCAGACCAGAAAGTGAGGCCAGACACAGACCTAGAGAAAACTCAGGTGATGAGGCAAAGTAGCATGTGCTGAGGCCTGAGCTCACAATGCATCGAACACAAGGTAAATTTGCAAGTGCCAAAACTCACAGTAGAGCATATGGGTCAAAGGTCAAATGGTAGGGTTAGGGGCAGCCTTCTATAGGATAAATTGTTAGATTGGAATTAGTAAAAGTAAGGAAGAGGAGGGAGAGGGAAGTGGAAAGGTACCCCATATTGAGCAAGCAGAAACGTGAAGTAGAGGTAGAAATGACTGCTACACTGGAAAATGATGTGGATGCTGGGAGGTGGGCTAGCCTAGGTAGTATTCTTCCCAATTGCCAGAGACAGATGAAAATTCTGCTTACTAGAAATTGCAGCCATGTTAATGAGGAAGACAACTCAACTCTGTTCTCCGTGGAACTTGAAGACACAGGAAAGAGGCTGAACAAGTGTTAGCATGTTAGCACCATAAGGATGGCTTGGAAAAGCCCGTGCAAAGGATCATGAATCATATACCATGGTTCCACTGCAACTGGAGAAGCAAGAAGAATCACGGAAGACTGATGAGGTTGAGAGAAGGTTTGGAATATCAGAGGTCTCTAAAGTCAAGGAAAAGCAATCACTCTATCCAATGTGTTTCACATGGCATGGTGAGAAGTCATCCCATTTAGGGAGGTGAGCAGCTGCCCATGAAGCCTCAGAAGATCCACAGCCTGGCAGTTTATGGTGCTCATGTGAACATCTGCATCCACATAAAGCCTGAGAGAACTTGGGAAGTAATTCTAGACAGAAAAGAATAGAGTAAAGCATGGCTTATGGATAGTAGCACTTTCTCAGGTGGGCTCTGCTTGCTAGAGGCAAGCAAGTGCTCTCATTTAAGAGAGGCTTCCTGAATCGACTTTAGCTGCAAAACTTTGCAGCTCTTTTAAAGAGGTCCTACCTCAAAACACTTAAATGGTGTTGATGAAAAACTGACCGCATGCTTTTTGGTTGTGACAGGGACCTTGAAATGCCATAGAGTTGTGGCAATAAACACGGCTCTGGCCAGAACCTCCACCATGAAGCTGGAATTTCAGAAAGCTAAGGAATGGGCTGGATCCAGCCGTCAAAGCCGTGGCTTTAATCCTAGCCATATTGCTTATCAAATTAAAGACTCATGTGTTCAGAAAAAGAGAGAGAGATACAGTAAAGACAGATTCAAAGACAAAGGAAACTTCTAAATGTTTTACTGTGTGTTTAAAAATATATATATAGGCTTGGGAGGAAAAAAGCATAAAGTCCTTAAAAGAAAAAAGAGAGTAGTTGGGTGTGGCAGCACACACCTTTAATCCCAACACTTGGGAGGCAGAGGCAGATGGATCTCTGGGAGTTCGAGGCCAGCCTGGTCTACAAGAGCTAGTTCCGGGACAGGGACCAAAGCTACAGAGAAACCCTGTCTCGAAAAACCAAAAAAAAAGAAAGAAAGAAAGAAAGAAATCCTGTCTCACAAAGCCAAAAATTAAAAATAAAAGAAATAGAGTTTAAAATAAAGCCACATAAAGATGGAAAACACACAGAGAGTCTGGATACTGCATGTTATTATGTTCTCTTTGAATTGTTTGAATGCTGAGGAAGGAGTACCAGCTGCTAAAAGATATTTGTTTATAAATGCTGCTGAATTAATCCAAGATAGGTATTTTGAAAATACCTTGACTTAAAATTGAAGTCAAAAGGTATGTTACTTTGGAGAAGAGGTTTTGTTTTTGTTTCCACAGGAAATGAGAGGCTGTGGATTCATTCCTGAGTAAGAAAAATCAGGTTTGATCAAGGAAGACCCCTTGAGAAATATCTGATAGGAGCAGATGACCCAGATGTCTGAGTTCTACATCCAGAACAGATTCAAGATGGTGCCTGAGATGATCAAGCCTCACAGGATACTCCAGTCAGGACTTGATCACAATTCAAAATTTTCTTTAGGTCACCTAAGGATTATCAGTGCTCCCAGTCATCAGGAAGTAGCCTGGAAAAACTATGCCCACTTTCCCAAAATATAGATTATAAATGTTTGCTTTTGTTTAGAATGTTGGTTACAAGTTGTTATGAATAATGATCAGTAGAAAAGCTAAACAAAGAAGATTTGATTCAGAATTCTTGTTTAAAAAAGGGAGGGGAGTGCTGTGGAACAATGGTCTTTTATCGGGGGGTCACTTGTATTATTTTTAATAAAATGCTTATTGGCCAGTAGCCAGGCAAGAAGTATAGGTGGGGCGATCAGGCAGGAAGTAGAGGCAGGGCAACGAGAATGCTAGGAAGAGGGAAGTGCAGTCTGCAGTGGTGACTCAGCCACAGAAGAAGCAAGATGTGACTGCCTCACCAAATAAGGTAACAAGCCATGTGGCTAACATAGAGAAGAATAATGGGCTAATATAAGTTATAATAGTTAATAAGAAGTCTGAGCTACTGGGGCAATCAGTTTATAACTAATGTAGACCTCTGTGTGATTTCTTTGGGGCTAAACAACTGTGGGACCTGGTGGGACAGAAAACCTCAGTCAACAAGTTTATATGATGGGTTTGGACTATGAAGATGGAAATAACTCAGGAGGAACAACACACACTACATCTGACAAACATCTAGCTCTGGAAGAGAAGATTTGTACCCTAGCTGTCTACCCAGTCAGAGCTTCAGCAGCAAGAGCTTCAGGCTCCCAGTTTGAAGGCTTGGGGAAATGTGTGTGTATGTTTGTGTATGTGTGCTTCTATATGCATATATAATATATGTGTTTATATATGCATGTATATGTATACATATATGTGACTGGATATGAGATAATACCAGTATTTTAAAAATAGAGTTATATTTCCCATATATTTTCATATCCTTGAGCTGGGCATGGTGGTAAATCAGATATCCCAGGTACTCAGGAAGCTTCAGGCTGGCCTAAAATCATGCATGATTTTCTCTTCCTGCTCCAAAATCATGTGGAATATTCCAGTGTATGGTTATTGCAAAAATCTTTATAATAAATGGATGCTGGAACGGCAATCACAGCCACTACAATTTGCCTCCTAGAGCGGCATGGTCTAATTCACTACAAAGAGTGAAAAGGAAGGAATGAGGCCCAGCCTTAATCTTCTCAGTTTTAAGTCAACAGCCTCCAGCCATTTGGTTGTATTTATTCCTTTCAGTCCCGTTTAAACGGTCTGTTTTTTAGGTAGCTGTTTCCAGGGCTCTTGGTTCCTGGGAACATCTGGGGCGTGTGAATAAGTCATCCTCAGCATAACAAAGTGCAGCTCAAATGAGACCCGATGCTCAAATGGCACAGCCGCCAGTTCTGTGGCAGCTGGCTGCACTGGGCAGCCTCCAGCCCACTGGCCCAGATGGCGTTGAGAAAGCCTGCGCCTTGTGCTCTGAAGGATTTGTTCCTACATGGCGCCGAAGCAGTCTGTCCCTATTCACTCGGCAGGAAAACCGAGCATGCAGGTTTGACGCAGAAACCGGTCAACTGGCACAGAAGAAAGCCATTCCTCCTCACAGATCACGCCCCCAGCCTGGCAAGCAAGCTGACGAAGGGAAGCCAAGTAACAATTGAATTGCGGTGTTCTTTTGGGGAAAACCTGAACTCAGCCACTCTGGGCTGAGAGTTGGGAATGTCTTCCTCACCCACAAAGAACACTGCAGGGAGTCTGCAAACATCCTCTGGAGTGGCTTCAGATCCCTCCTGGAAGCCACACTGCAAACGCAGACTGCAGTTGTTGGCACATTAAGAAGACAAGAGTCAGTGGGTTGATCAAAGGCTTGGACCCCGGTGCAGGCAAGACTGGCTTCCTCGCTGGATCAGTGGTAACTGACGAGAAAAAGGGAAGAAACACGTGAGGCAGAAACGGAGCTGGTAAGAATCATCTTAACCAGAGGCTGGAAGAACGTGAATGTGGTGCCTCCCACTCCCTCCCCGGGAGCACAGAATCAAGCAGAATGGTTTCTGCAAACGAGGGTCTCGGGTAGCAAGCAATGTTCCAAAGCCCTGCTTAGTCATCGCTGAATTACTCAAGGCTGTTAGAGCTGCCTTCATCCCACTTTCAGGCAAGCTTGTGATGAATGACAGGAACGGCTCTCTTCTTCCTACCAGGATGGAAGTCCAGAATGCAGCCATGATACTCAGCCTCCAAACTGTTTCTGACTGCCTGCAGAAAGCAGAAGATGCTCACCTGTTCCACAACCAATTGGTTTGGGCGTGGCTCTGTTTCAATGAAGACTGAGACATGCCACTACCGAGTTCTTGCTGATACAACATATATGCATATCCCTAAGCTGTTATTGTGTTCCCTAAAAGACAAAACCACACCTCCAAATGTCATCACGTTATGATGACGATGGTTTTATGAAGACCGCATCGACCATAATGAAGACATTCTGACTCACCTTCCTAGAATTCTTCCAACATTTCTTATCCTAGCTTCAAAAATGAGTTCAATCTTGATATATCTAAAAAAGATACATCTTTTGTGACTCAAAATTCATAGACTATAACAACAACAAAAACTCACATAGATCATTGCTATATCATCTTCATTATTCAAATACTTTCCAAGCTATTGGATACTTGTAGAAATAAAAAAAAATCTACATCAAAACATCAGCAAAAGTATTTGCAATCAATATATCTGAAAACTAATATTGTTTATGCATGTGGGGCTGTGATGATGGTCAACACTTTTTGACCTACAAACATGCTAACTGCACATGCCACAACTTTTACAGATAAGCGATCCCAGATTATTGCCTGAAAATACAGAGATGCTTAAAACATGGAAAACTGTTTTATCAAGAGTCTAATAAATGTAAATAACAAAAAAAGCAATCGATTTTCAGGCATCATAAGTAGTGGGGAATCTGCAGAGCATGGCCATTTAGCGGGCAGTGCAGAGAAGCCTCCTACAGCACCAAGAGAACACAGACGGGCACAGGTTTTGGGGAAAGCAGACCCACAGTAATGGGACAAAAATGCTAGGATTTTTTTTTAATGCCTAATAATGAATTTTGGTGATTCCAGTTCTGTGAGTTGATTTTTAGAGAAATCGAAAGGTTAAAAATCTCAATCAAAGGCGCACACCTCATTGGGTAGGACACTAGAGCTGGGATGCAGGTGAGACCACCCTGAGGGAATGAAGGCAGGAGGGCTAACCCCACCCCCCTCATCTGCCCTGCGAGAGCACGATAGCACGGGTGAGGGAAAGTTGCCCCCCTCTATTACTACCTCCGGCAGGTGAGAGAGCTGGCCCAGGGGACACAAGAGTAGAAGAGCTAGCCCTGACCTTCACAGGCTGACGCACACAAGAGAGTGGGCTCTGCATCCCAGCTGGGCAAGACACTAGAAATGACCCTGCTGTCAGGGAGCAGCAAGTGAGCCAGCCCTTCGGGCCTGAGGACAGAAGAGCTGATCCCTCCCCCTCCCCAGCCCCTTACAACAACTGGGAAGGAGGACCCTGTGCCTTGCCTGGGCAAAGCAGAAGAGCTGGTCTTGGTGGAGTGAGTGTGGGTGACCCAGATCTGAGGACCTGTGAGGAGGAGAGCTGGCCCTGCTCCTTGCTGCAGGCTACATTGGGTGAACTAGCCAAGGCAGTGCTGGAGCGCCTGCTTGGGTAGTGATGATGAGGAAAAGCTGGTGGTTTGATCAACTCAGTTACCACCAAGACTCAGAACCAGGGTTATGAGTCGGCCCACCCCAACATCCACCTCATCTGTGAACTGTTGGAACATGTGATGAGAACAAACCCACAGAATCAAAACAGCAGGATCTCCATGACATAGGACAACAACAGGCTATCCAAGAAGAATCTCCGTGAGAGCCCATTATTGGTGGCATAGCAGAAGCCAGAGGCCTTGAGCCAGACCAAAGACTCCTGGCAGTAACAGTTGCAAGTAAAGATGAATGGACTAGTGGGCTAAACTGTGTGTCTCAATGGGTCACACTACAGCTTCCAAAACATGATTCTTCTCCCCTGTGTGTGTGTGTGTTTCTGTTTTGTTTTGTTTCTTTGTTTGGTTTGGGTTTTTCTTCTTTTAAATTTGGTTTTGTTTTTGGGGGGAGGTTACAAGGGCAGAGGGCAGATGCAAGAGGATGGGGAGATAAGTGGGATCGGAATGCATGATGTGAAATCCACAAAAAATCAATAAAAGTTTGTGTTTTTTTAAGGTTTGACCAAAAGACTCACACATTGCACCAATTCATGTGGAAATTTTAACACAAACTGCTTGTCCAACAAAGGAAAACAAATAGTGATTAGAAATACAGGTGCTAGAATCAAATGGATGCATAGCTCCCCCCTCCCCTTTTTGGCTCTTTAATGATTGCATAATACAGGGAATGGGGAGATGGCTCAGTAGGTAGGGGCATTTGCTGCCAAGCCTGAGAACCTGAGATCCATCCCTGGGATACACAGGAGAGAACTTACTCCTGAAAGTTATCCTCTGATACACACACACACACACACAGCAAGTACATAAATAACTGTAATTAAAACTAATGATAATTATGTGATGCTGAATAAATTGCTGAAACTTTGTTTCTAAATTTTCTTTTTTTTTTGGAAGTTTTATAATTATATTTATGTACAGAAAACTCAGCAGTACATTTAACCCAGTTTAGTGGCGAGTTCTTTGGCCTTTGCCTTTTCCAGCTTGGCAATTCGAGCCACAGATTTAGGACCCAGGACGTTGCCTCCCCAGTGGCGGCGGATCTCATCATATCTGTCGTTGTAATTGGTCCTAATAGCTTCCACCAGCTTGGCCAGAGCACCCTTGTCTTCCGAGTTAACCTGTGTGAAGGCAACAGTGGTGCACGTCTTCCTGTGGACCAGACGCCCCAGCCTGGCCTTTCCCTTGATGATGCAGTAGGGGACCCCCATCTTGCGACACAGAGCAGGCAGGAAGACCACCAGCTCAATGGGGTCTACGTCGTGGGCAATCACCACCAGCTGAGCCTTCTTGTTCTCTACCAAAGTGGTGACTGTATTGACACCCGCTCGAAGGACAGGTGGTCTCTTAGTCGGGACATCCCCTTTGCCGTCAGCTTTCTTCTCAGCACGGGCCAGCAGCCTCTGCTTCTCCTGCTTGGTCTCTGGCCTGTACTTGTGGGCAAGTTTAAGCAACTGGGTAGCTGTTTGCCGGTCCAGGGCCTGGGTGAACTGGTTAATGGCAGGAGGAACTTTGAGCTGATTGTAGAGGATGGCCCTCTGCCGCTGCAGCCTAATGTAGCGGGGCCATTTGACAAAGCGCGTGAGATCTCTCTTGGGCTGGATGTCCTGCCCAATGCCGAAGTTCTTAGGCCTCTTCTCAAACAAAGGATTCACCACCTTCTTCGCCTCCTGCTTCACGACGGCGGGGGCCGGGGCCACCTTCTTCCCCTTGGCCTTCTTTCCCTTGGGCATCTTGCCGGGCTGGAGGAGAGAGAAAGAAAAAGGGGATTGTGGGTAATATGTAAGCAGCTTCGGAGATCGCGAGACCTAAATTTTCTTATCCAGATCCCTGCTGTATTGGATTTGCACTAGGATGGCATGGAAAACATGTCTGCGTGGTACTTGGAACAGGATGCGGAACAGAAAATAGAAGCTTCTAGGTGTTGTCATTTTGTTGTTGTTCCTCTTTGGTGTTGCACAGCTCTTTGATGAATATTCAGCAGTACAGCAAATATCTAGGATGCCATGTTAAAATTGAAATAGATCTAGATTATATGCAATCACACAGAGATGATGGACTAGACGCCACGGTGCACAGAAAGGGAAGAGAGGGGTGAATGAAATGAAAGTAATAATTTAACGGGGTCATCCAGCTCCTCGATGTGGAAGCAGTTTTATTATGAGCACTTCTGTGCCATTTCCAATGCTGAATAATGAACCTGTTTCTTTTCACCTTTGAAAGAGGGTATAGAACAGTTTCTTCTAAGACGTGTCATCAGCCTCTGGTGTTTGGTCTCCAGACAAAGCAGGTAGCTGTTTTTGTCCATGACTTCCAGGTATGGATCGGAGGCTGCCAAGTTGCAGTGTCGAGGGTGTACAGGAGTGCAGCTTCTGGCTTCTGAATGGAGTTCCATGCGGTGCTAGGCAACTCTAAGTAACTGTCAGTCATGCTGAAACAGGAAGAACCTGAAATGAGGTCACGATAGCACCTTCTGCAGGTGTGCACCCCACTTCTCTCTGCTGGGACCTCTGATTCCCCTTTGGTTCCCCGCTGCTAGCAGTTGGGTAGAAAGTCTAAAATCACCTGTCCAGAGTTGAATTCCCTACCACCCATTGAAAGAACTAATTCCCAGTGACCTTATATAAAGTTAATATGGGCATAATTAGTGAAGATGAGATCTTTAGATTGGAAATTTGGAAAAAGGAGACATACAGACATATTCTCCACACAGGGAGGATGCCTTCTAAAGATGTTCTCTGCCTCAAGCCAAGGAGGTAGGAAAAGTCGAGAAGACTCCTAGAGACACTTCCCAGCACCTTCAAAGAGAGAAAGGCTCTGATCACAAACTGTCTTTAGATTTCTGCCCTTCAGAACTCAGTCCATTGAGTCTGTGGGGCTCCTAGGGCATCCCTAGGCAGCACGCACATCCTCTCCTCAGTTGGTGTCAGGTCCTCTTCCTTTCACTGACAAAAATGAAAGGTTCCTAAACAAGGGTGTACCCTGTGGTCCAGGGACAGGACAGCACTCTGTGCCCTCCCCAGGGGGCACTGTGTAATCAGTGATTCTATAAGTTATTCACAGTCCAGTGGCATTTGCCTTCTGGGGAAAATATCCAGTCATGTGATGTCTGACCAATGGGGAAACATTCTGAGAATTGTATCACCGGCTAACTTGCCACTGTACAAGCATCACAGAATGCATTACACAGGCTCAGACAATCTAGATAAAACCCCAGTATAACCTTGGAACAATCTAGAGATGTGGTAAACATGAGCTAGGCAAGGCCAACATGCACAGCTTCCTGTTTTATAGTGACACTTCTTAGTAGTGCACTTTAAAATAACAATAAAGTTATTATGTAGAAAACACATAAACCAGTAGCAGCCACTTTACTCTCAAGTGCCATACTGAACATAATTTTGATACACTTGGCAGTGCTACCATGACCACAAGCACTTTGCCCTGTGCTATCTCAGCAGTCACAGCATCATTGATATGCCAGGAATTTTTTTCTTACTGTTCTCTTCTTATAGTACCAGTACAAGGTGGCCCAGCCCTGGCTGCAGTGTTATGGAGCTGAGAAGTGTGTTTCCTCATATCAGCAGAGACCGTGTTTAGCTCTCACATCTGAGACCTAATGCCTACTTATGACAAGACTCCAGAAACTTTCATGGAGTTTTCATAGCATTTACTCCAGGCACCACAGAAACAGCAAGAACAAACTTCAGTAAAATAAAATAAAAAAAAATCTTTCAATTATAATTTGGGCTAAATTATAAGAATGTGTGAGTCCAAATTCAGTTTAACAAGTGAAGGATTCACTTCTTAGTCACGGGGAAACCCTTTGCTCATGAAAATTATCATAGGTAGGGATAGAACGATGCACCCCCCTCAATATATATGTTGAAGGTCTAACCTGCCAGATGGTAGTATTTGGGGATAGGGACTCTGAGAAGTGTATTAGTTGGAGTTCTCTAAAGAGGCAGAACTGATAGGAAGGATGGATAGATAGATAGATAGATAGATAGATAGATAGATAGATAGATAGATAGATAGATAGATAGAGATGGACAGATATATAGGACAATATAAAGTTATTAATTTATTAGAATGGCTTATACAAGATGGCCCAAGTAGTCCAATTATGGCTATCTTTCATTGCAGAGGACAAGAACCCAGTAATTGTCCAGTTCACAAGGCTGGACATCCCAGCAGCCCTAGTCTTACGTTAAAGGTCCAGAGGATCCCTAGAGAGCTGCTGGTCTTCAGACTGGAAGCTCAAAGGTGCTAGATAGTTTAATTATCAACAAAGGAATGCTACAGTAACAGATTAGATGGACTTGCCAGCAAGAGTGTAGGCCAGCAGGCACAAAGTATGCTGCATCCTTTCATCTGCGCTTCCACCAGAAGGTGCTGCTGCCTACATTAAGGTACCTAGAGATGCAAAACTGTAATCCCAGCTACTCAGGAAGGTGAGGCAGGAAGATCTCAAGTTCAAGACCTCCCAGGGCTACAGAGTAGGTTCAAGCCCAGCTCCGGCAACACATTGAGACCTTGTCTTACAATAAAATGTATAATGAGGAATAGGAATGTAGTCAGTGGTCATGTGTTTATCCAGAAGACTCAAGGCCCTAGTTTAATCTCCAGTTTAAAAAAACAAAAATCACCCTTTTCTTTCTCAGCCATGTTAGGCAATTGCTAAGCTTATCTCCAGCCCTGTAGGCTTTTAGCTCAGTATCATTTCCCTAGGAATTAAAATTATAAACTATATGAACTTCACACAATTAACTCATTGGCCTACTTAATAATTAATTAGTAATTAATTTAAATTTGTGGAGAGAATAAATAAGGTCACTTTTCAGAATTAGTAGCTTAGACATTTTTAATAGCTTATTTATAAAAATCCACCTTATCTAACAATCAGTATAATTGTTGATTCTACAGCTGGTTCCAATCTCGTGTATGTGTAATAGGAGTTCATTCCCGGCTACCCAGACAATGAAATAATCACTCAGAAACTATATTATTTAAATCACTGCTTGACCAATAACTTCAGTGTATTTCTGGCTCACTCATATCTTAAATTAACCCAACTCTATTCATCTGCGTATCACCACTTGGCCGTGGCCTACTGGCAAGATTCCATCTGGCATCTGTCTCTAGAGGGGCTACATGGCTTCTTCTTGACTCCACCTTCTTTCTCCCAGCATTCAGTTTAGTTTTCCCTGCCTAGCTCTACTCTGTCCTACCACAGGCCAAGGCAGCTTCTTTGTTCATTAACGAATAAATGCAACACATATACAGAAGGACTTCCAACACCATGTATGTAGTAATGGAAATGGCCATCAACAGCAAATACATTTCTTTAGGCTTAAAATATTTTACTTAGTTTCTTCATTGTATTGTGAGTAATTTTATATTTTCTTTTCCAGATGCCTTCCTATTTGTTTGTTTGTTTGTTGCTTTTGCTTTGTTTGGTTTGGTTTAGGTTTGGTTTGATTGTTTGTTTTAACTTTAACCTACAGTTCACCATCAGTGGTTTGCTATTACATGAAACACCCTTCTTCATCTATGGTAATATACTTCCCTAAAAGGAAATAACATGTGATGAATGAATGACTCTGAGTGCAATAGTGCTAGATACTTAGAACAAAGACTACTTGGGAATGGGGTGGCATTGATGAACTCTGTCCTCACCTGAGGTCACCTGTACACTCACACAATTTTGCATGCCAGTTACACAGCATACATACAGCCATCCTCTTATTGGGATGATGGCTTCTCTAAACCCCAGATTTTGCATTCAAACATTAGAGACTTGCAAAGCACTGACACATATCAGTGTAGGACCTGCAATGAAGAAGACGGTGTCTGACATGACATTTATGAACTGGTATTTTAAGATAGTCTCTCATGGCTATTTCTACAGGAACAAACACAGCTGTTCCTACAGGCAGATCTGTAATGAGGGGAAAAAATTGTAAGAATTGGTAACTAAAGCATCAGTCTATAAATCTAACTTTACCTAAGCTGCCCAAAGGGATGCCATCTGAGTTACAAAGCTTAAGTTACTTTAGACGTTGCAGAATCTCTGACTTGAAGTGTGCCCAGGAAGTCTCCATGGAGCTTGTTAGTTCACAAGACTCTTTGACTAGATGAGACCTGGGATTTTGCATTTCTAGAGGCTCCCTGGGGGTGCTGCTAATCTGTTCATGGACCACAGCTGCTGTAGCAGATCTTCAAGCATTCTCTGGGTACCCCAAGGACACTGTTTCTATGTGTAATCACAAGCCAACTTGCAAAGTCACATTTTGTATCATTGTTCCATGTACATAAACCTGAGTGTCAGCACCCTCTCATTAGAGTTGGGAAAACTGAGAATATGAGACTCAAATAGCAGCCAGCAAAAGGCAGATCATCGGCCAACTCCTGCTTCAGACTGTCTTTGCTGAGTTTCAGGGTCTCACCACCTCTGGATATTCACCTGCCCAGCCCTCCTCAAAGGGTTCTCCTGGGATTCTGTACCAGGCCAGAAGATCTTCCAGGACTCCACAGTTCTGATCACCATATAAATAAGTCCATTAGCACTCCAGTCTAAAGAATGTGAATGTTTGTTTTCTCCAAGTGGAGATATTTGGATCATTTTGACTGATCAGGCTTTAGGGAAATGCTGAAGAATGCCTCTCAGTGCTTTCCCTTAAATAAGGGCCAGGCAGACAGTTCCCACTGAAGTTTCAACTCAGCACCAGGCATCACAGTAATATCAGAAATATTCTACATCAGCGTGTTTCAACTTTGGTACTATTGAAACTTAGGGCAGAGTAATAATTCTTGCCTATAAAGGGTAGATAGACTGTTCTGTGCAGTGTGATGCATTTAGCTGAATCTTTATTATGCATGTGTGCATGCAGGGGCACACAGAGGGGGGGGGAGAGAGAAAGAAACAGAAACGGACACACAGGCCGAGAAAGACAGACACACACACACGGGGGGGGGGGCATGGAGAGTTTAAAAATGTTTTCACAGTGTCAATACAAAAATAGCTCTCACCTCAAAGGGAGTGAAAGAGTTGATTCTGGAGTGACATATCAGTGATGCCATAGTTAGTTTTTATTGTCAATTTGGCACCTGTGAAAAGGGAACCTCAATGCCTCAATCAGATTGGACTGTGTACGAAGGCTAGCTGAGCATGAACCAAAGAGTGAACAAGCCGGTGAGTTGTGTTCCTCCATGCTTTCTGTTCCAGTCCCTGCTCTGGTTCCCCAAAGATGAACTGTTACTTAGAAGTATAAAATGAAACAATCCCTTTCCTCCACAGATTGCTTTTGGTAGTGGTGTTTATCATAACAACAGAAAATGACACCAGGAAAATGAATTATAGCCTCAAGCACATAATTTTCATTACTCAAGATACCATGCTCCAACAAGGCAGCAGTTTCGTGAAGCTTTATAGTCACAGAATGAAAAACGTTGTAAGTCAAGGAATTCTTGACATCATTGATGGGAACATACAATAGATGGGTTACAGCAAAGTAGGGAATCTTTGCCATAGGCTTCAGATGCTGCTGATGACATTCTGAGTCTTTGAAATGATGGAAACTTGGGGTCTGTTTGTACATTTTTTTAAAAAATGATTTCACCTGATAGTCACAAGGACATTGGATCAAATGAAGAGGTGGGCAACAAATAAATGGCTTTTGAGGCAGCTAAGGATAGATAACCCAAGATAATTTGACTTTGTAATATTTCATCTCTCCACAATCACTGAAGTTCCAATCAGTCAATCAAGACTTGTTGAATCTTTAATGCAGCTGTGGTTTTAGTCTGTGAATTTCAGTTCACAAGACATCATCAGTGTCCTCCAGGTATAAGACCACCCTCTCCCTGTGCCATGAACCTACACTCACATCTCAACATGCTGTAAAGTCAGGACAGAAAGCACAGGATGCCAGAAGCAAAGGCTGAGTGATTTAGGACCCTAAATGGGCCAGCACTGACTCACTCCTCCCAAACATTGGCTCACATTTGCAATACCAGGTAGGGTACTTGAGGCGACTTCAAGGAGAAGAAAGCAAAGCAAGGTTTCCCTTGAGTGGTACTGGAGTTACTCATATTGGGTATTAATTTGATGTGGGATTCTCCTCTATATGCTGTGAATCTCATTGGTTAATAAGGAAACTGGCTTGGACCTATAGCAGAGCTATAGGGGAACAGAGCTAGGCAGGGAAAACTAAGCTGAATGCTGGGAGAAAGGAGGTGGAGTTAGAGAGAAGACATGGAGCCTCTGCCAGAGACAGACACTGGGAACTTTACCTGGTAAACCACAGCCATGTGGCAATACACAGATTAATAAAAATGGGTTAAATTAATATGTAAGAGTTAGCCAATAAGAAGCTAGAGATAATGGGTCAAGCAGTGATTTAAATTAATATAGTTTCTGTGTGATTATTTCAGGGCTAAGCAGTCAGGAACTAACTAGCACCCTCCTTGCAACATTAATTAGCTAATGAATAGTCTGCTAAGTTCCTGGACAGTCTTTTTCTCTCCCTCCCCTCCCCCATCTATCTATCTATCTGGAGGGTGTTAGCAAGGAGATGTAGGAGCCATGCCCCCATTCAAAAGGAATAGCAATTTGCTCCCAGAAGGGACCTTACTAACAAAAGGCTCAGTTATAGCTACTGTGGAAGAAATGGCCCCCGTGCACATGGAAAGAGGATACAAGTGTCACAGAGTGGGATGAAACTGACAAATAGCTTATCAATATTTCCTTAAACCCACTGCAAAGACCCGCTAGGATGCAGCCCAGTTCTGTCTACCCTGGCATTTTTGTCTTTCCTTAGTTTCTCTTTCACACACTCCGTTTCACCCCTCAGCACACACCAGCACATCCACTGCTAGAAAATTTGGAAACAGTACATATCACCTTCTGTGATATTCCCATTGAAAAGGAAAACCCAACAGGTCGTTCAGGCTCAGAGCCCTGGAAGAATCTCCAGAGCTAGGACCTTGGGCCAGTCTGAGAGCACCAAGTTCAGCACTGTCTGATAGAGGCTGGGATGTGTCTGGAGTCTCCAGTGTGCACAATTACCAAGCATTTACTGTGAAGAGGAGATGCAGGCAGGCAGCTATCAGGGTTAAAAACAAACCCACAAAGATACAAAGATCAATCCATACTCTTGAACCATTTTGTCAAGCTCCTTTCTACTGGGGGTCCACGTGCTCCTTGAGGGCTGTCTGCTCTCTCCCAGACTGAAGGGCCCCCTCACAAGCCTAGCGCTCCCGCTCCCTTTGCCCAGTCTTCCTGCTTGACTTTCCCATCCCCAAGGTCACCTTGCTTTTTTTTTTTTTTTTTTTTTTTTTTTTTTTTTTTTTTTTTTTTTTTTTTTTTTTTTGCCTCTTTCCTTCCACTCTGAACTTTTGTTCTGGAAACTTTTATGTAATAACCAAGTTCAAATGTCAGACAATTGACCTAGAAACCTGGAGCAAATATCTCCCATTTTTGTGGAGCCTTAAGCCCAGGCATCTTGGGAATAATGCTTTCTTTAATAAATACTTGTGAAAAAAGAATGTTCTCAAGTGTAAAATAAAAACTTTTTTTTGGTGTAGCCTGGTCAGATTTGGGCTACCTTTCATTTCTGACTGATTTTTTTTTTTTTTTCTGCTATGGGCCTCAGGCCCTAATAGTTCAAGTACATCTTTTCCCAAAGCTTCAGGAGATTTGTGGGCTCTGAACAAGTGCTAAATGCTGTAAATTCATCAACATTATTTGTAATAGCTAAAAACTGGAAGCAAACAATATAAAAGGGAAAAGAATAAATCAAATTGCTGTGTATACACTCAGTGGAGTGCTGTAAGCCATATTCAGATTCATTTTCTCAAAGAACATCTAATCTAATGGTAATTTTTTTAAAAGCTTCTAAATGGTGGTCCCATTACATAAACAGACATAGATCGGAATTATAATGGTGTTTATCTTTGGGGGAGGGGTGATGCTATGCGTATACTTTAATTTTCTTCCTTGTCTATTACTGTAGAGTCTAGTGCCTTCCCTGTGGATTACCATGCTTTTGCAATCAGGGAAGAAAAGGAAATTTTCAGTTTTTGCCTTATGTGAATGCTGTATTGCAGCTGGTTTTAACGTCAACTTGCCACAAATTAAAAATCTCCTGAGTAGGAAGGCTCAACCGAAGAACTGTCCTGATGGCCTTGACTGACATAGGAAGACCCATCCTATGTACTGGGGGCACCTCCTGGGAGTAGTCCAGACGGGTTAGGGCAGGCACAGTAGAAGGACGGAAGGATGAGCATTCATCTTTTGCGTGCTTGCCCTTCCCTCTTAAGGCTCTCCAGGAACCTTCCAGGTTTTCCATGCCAAATTTGGACTGCTGAGGCAGCCAGTCTTCTGAATTGATTTTCTGCTTCTCCAGTGTGAGACAGCCACTGTGGAATTACTCTGGTTGCTGTACCCCAGCCTCAAAGACCAGGAAGCTCCCTGGATCTGAGCCTGTTGGGTATGAGGCAACTGTTGTAAACTATTTAACTGTAAGTTGATTTAATAAGCACACACACACACTAGAGAGAGAGAGAGTTCTAATATAGGCTATAGTTAATGTGTGTATAGATATGTTTCATGATAACCCCAAGGTGGATGTTTCCATGTATATAAGATAGAATTCCTTTCCCCAGAACAAAGGTAAGCCTAAATACAACAGAAGTCACTACAGCGGTTAGGTTAGGTAAGGCCGTAGAGCAAAAAGTAATGGGATTTTGCTGAAGTTTCTAGCCCATTGTGACTTTTAAAAGATTGACTTTGAAGTCTTAAGGTTGCACAAATGTGTATGTATGTGTATGGGTCTGTGAACATGTGAGCGCAGGTGCCTTCAGAGTCCAGGAGGACAATGTTGGGTCTCTGAAACTGATAGTTGTGAGCTGCCCAACGTGGGTCCTAGGAAGAGAACTCAGGTCGTCTGCAAGAGAAATACACACTCCAAACCACTGAGACATCTCTCCAACCAATTAATCAAATTAATTTTCAATTAATAAAAAGGAGGTTTATCCTGTTGGGCCTGAACTTGTCTAGTGCTCTTTAGAGATCCATAAGTAGCAGGCCTTCTTTCTCCTCTTACTGGCCTGTAAAAAGCAACTGCTGTGTGTTTGACTGGAAGAAAGGAAACCCTGCCAATAGCCTCTGTTCTTGGAAAGGACCTTGAGCTCTCAGGTGATCACCCCAGCCATCACTTTGGTTACAACTTCAGGACTCTTTAGGGTGATGACCCATTTAAACATGGCTTGATTTCTGACCCATGAGAACGGAGCCAATAAATGGGCACTCTCTAAGTTACATGATTTGGAGCTATTTTTTCACAACACTAGAAAATTAGCACAAATATTGTTTTAAGAATCCAAATGCACTGCCCCAATCATTACGCTAGTCCTCACGGCCATTGGCTGCAGAACTGGGTCTAGAAAGTGATTATGGATATAAGTGCTGGAAGCTGATGGCCTGGCTGTCTTGAGGAAAAGAGGACCGTCCTCTATCAGGCTCTCCTCTTCCCCTTTATAAGATCCACCCCCAACTACAGTAGATCCTCAGCCTGAAATGTCATCCATGACCCTCTTTGTTCACACAGGTGCATGAGCCTCTTCACCCTGTGGCACCCAGTCTTACATGGGAATTCAACATTGCCCTGAGTGCACCGTGTAACAAACTCTCATACAGTGACCCCCTTATCTGAGCTTACACCTTCCACAGTTGCAGTCACATGCATTCAACCACTATCTGAAAACGTTAAATGGAAAATTCTAGGAAATTGATTTACTTAGAACTGTACACTGTGGGGAGTAGTGGAGAGCTACCTCCCTCTGCTCTGCCCAGCATGTGAACGGCCCTTTGTCTAGCATATCCACTCCACACTACACACACTACCTGCTGCTTAATCACTTGGTCATTTTCTCAGATATCAACTCCTCTGCTGGGATCACACAATGTTTTGTTCAGATAACACTTATTTTCCTCAACAACGACCCCAACTTGTAAGACTAGTGATGTTGGCGATTAAACCCTACCAGATTGCTACCACCAATAAGAAGAAGAAAGACTGAACTAGCTGCCTAGTGGCTCTGTCTTGCCATGTGAAGACCTCCAGCTGCCAGCATTATGCTCCTGACCACCTCAGACTACAAAATCATAATCAAACAATCTTATCTTATTGCTAAATTACATGGCTTCAGGTACTTTGTCATAGTAAAAGAAAATGGACAGGCAGCTTATAAGCCTGTTTTATATGCTGGCTCCTTCTGGTACAACCCACTTCACAAGATGCCCGTGCTACTCCATATTCGCCTTTAGCTTCCACTTCATCTCTTCGTTCTTCTTTACAGTCTTTCATTTTCTTCTGGAGGAGAACTTTTGGGTCCATGATATCAAAGTGTTCAGCCATGGGTGCTGGGCCCCAATGAGCTGAGGTAGAACCATCATGGTGACAGAAAGATGAGGCAAAGGAGCTTTACCTCAGGGTGGCCAGAAATCCTGGTATGATGGAGAGGGAGGAGCTGAGAACGCCTCCAAGCTGCCCTGCCCCTGCTGGAACCTGTCCCTGTTGAGTGAGGGGCACAGAGGCAGGTGGCAGAGGCTCAGGGGCTCCTCAGCTCTAGGCTCTGCAGAGCAGGAAGCAAATCCCTGCTGGCCGTGGCCTCTGCCCCCAGCCTCACTGCATTGGAGCTCAGCTATTTCAGTTTCTTGGAAGAATTTTTATGCTGACTATTTTTTGTCAGCCTGGTGCAAGCAAGAGTCATCTGGGGAGAGGGACCCTCAACTGAGAAAATGCCTACATCAGATCGGCCTGTGGGAAAATCCATGGAGTATTTGCTTGATTAATGGTTGGTGTAGAAGGGCACAGTCACGATGGGTTGGCAGGGGTGGTAAAAGAAAGCAGCTTGATCAAGCTATGGGAAGAAGAGTTGGGAGGAATGTTCCTCTAGTCTATGGCTTCTGCTTCTCTTCTTGCCTCCAGTCTCCTGCCTCTGTTCCTGCTTGAGTTCCTATCCTGACTTCCCTCAGTGATTGACCGTGACAAAGGCATGTAAGTCAAATGAACCTTCTCTTCCACAAGTAGGTTTTGGCCAATATTTTATCACAGCCATAAAGAGCAAATAAAGGACAATTTTGTAGACCCATTTTTTTTCTATTTGGTCATCTGCCATTCATTCTTTTACACATTCAGCTATTTCCTGTCCCTACTCACATCTGTAAACACTTGTACCTCAATCTACCAACTGCCTGCCTTCAGCATCAGCTCAGAGAGTGCCGACACTGTCTTCAGCTCTCCTCTCTCACTGACAATCTTGCAGGGCTCTCTCTCTCTCTCTCTCTCTCTCTCTCTCTCTCTCTCTCTCCCTCTCTCTCTCGTCTCAGCCTCCTGGTTTCTCTTACGCAGGTAGCTCTTTATTGGCAAGCTTCAGGAATGGATTCTTGGCCATTTTTGTCTCTCCTATGTGACGACCATGGTACCAGCTTAATGTCAACATCCCCTACCTGTCAGTCAACCCCACTTCTAAGAATTCTTTAGCATCAACCTCTCCTTTGCCATGAATAGCCAAAATGCCTACATGCTACTGTTCCTAGTTCTAGAATATTTCTCATAGACTAGCTGGTGACTGGCTTCTCTTGGCCACTACTCTTGGCCATACTGTCATCAGTTGACAGCTGAGGCACTCTTTCATCTTCTAGACTTGGTGGTCTGCTGGCTCCTACCTATTTGAATAATCTGAGCAGTTTTCTAAACTTCCAGGCCAATAAAATCTTAGGGGAAGGAGAAAGCCACACACACTAGTGTTATTTGTTACAATTCCTTTGGGTTCCAATCTTCAGAGTGCTGTGGGGACACAGTTTCTAACTAGTCACCTACCTGTGACCCCTCACACCCATTTTTATCTTCAATCCAAAGGGATGATTTTGACCTGGAAACTAGATAACGTCACCCCGATTTAAGTGCCCTTTGGAATTCTGGCTGGGATCAATTCCAAACCCCTGCAGTGACCACAGGCCAGGATCAGGCTCCTTGCTCACCTTACTTATCCCACTCACAATACTGCCTCTCCTTTTCCCAGTACACACCATACCCTGCTTTCCAGTAGCCCAACAACCTAGCTTCCCTGAGAGCCTTCACACACAACCTGTTCCCCCACCTTCAACTCCTCCAAGGAAAGACAGGCTTGCTCATCCTTGACCTCTTCAAGATCATCCCTTCCAGATGACCATCTATCTCCCTCCCTACTCTTGCTCTGCCCTGGCTCTGGACCTCAGTACCATTGATCACTATCCACAACCAAATATGTTGGCTTCCTTCTTATTTATTGCTCATTCTGCTTGGTTAGCTCTATGAGGGCAAAAGCCACACATGTTCTGCCATTAGTGTGTGTACTTGGCACAAAGCAGAAATTCTCAATCCAAACAATGTGACAGGTTAACATCCGAGTTCACAAGGGAACAAAAATATTCAAGAGCATCAAGTTGACACATGTTTATTGTACCCCAGAGCAAGAGGAATCTTGGCTCCATAAGGAACCTGGTGGGACTTCGTGAACATTCAAATACAACATGCAATGGCTTCAGATTTCTCGATTGGGAAAAATCTCTTGCACATGGGGTCCTGATGAGATTAAAATTGAGATCTGTGTTCAACTTGCCGTCTCAAAGCAGCAGCTCTAGCTGTAAGAGAAGGGGTTCTTCCACAGCACTTCCTCACCATTTGGTACCTAAGCTACAGCTTCGCACATGCCAGGACTGTTGCTCAAGCATCACCAAACTGTGACCATTACATGAAAGTCCTGGAGAATCCACCGCTCTCAAAGACTCCCCAGTGCTCCAGCTGACATGCCTCTGCCCTCAGTCTTTCTCTGAGAAGAACCTTTCTCTATCGTTTAGCCAGTATCTTAGTTTGTAGGAGTGATAAACACATGTCTCTCACTCCAGATTAGGAACTGACAACAGGTCAAAGTATAGATGTCAGTGAAGTTTAGATCTGTGAGTCAAGTTTTATTTGGGTTACTTGCTGGAACGTGGGTGAAGCGTTCCAAAGTTCACTCAAGTATGGGTGACAGCTCATGAAATTTGGAAACCTGGAGTCTGCAGGTGGCTCAGTAGGTTGAAGAGTGTCCTTTCCAAGTAGTTCAACTGGTCAGAGCATCGTCTCAGAAGCTCAGCAGTTCCTAGAGTGTCTCTAAGCAGCCCTTACTGCGTGTATATGCTTGGGGAAGGAGGAGCATAGTGAATCTGGTCAGCTTCAGGGAGCTCCTATACCCTTTCAGCTGTTTACTTCCTGAGTTTAATGAACTTCTCTTCAAAATAGAATGTTTTCCCTCAGAACATCCTGTGTCTTAATGAGCTTCCCTTTAAGATGGAGGAATGGGATGTTTCATTTCCAAAAATGATTTCATGGTTGTGGATACACAAAAACATGAGGAACTGCATTCAAGGGTCACAGCTTTAGGAAGATTGAGAGACACTGCCTTAGAAAACCCTGTTGTTTTGTCTCCTTTCTAGCATCCTGTGTCTTAATGAGCTTCCCTTTAAGATGGAGGAAACTGTGCACATCACAAGGACTTGACCAATGGGGGAAAGTTCTCTTCCTGCCTCACTGGATGTCAACATGGTGGAAAGAGAGGGTCTCTTGCTTCGTCTTTACAAAACCATTTTTTTCTCATGAAAGCCCCCACCTCATAATCTCATCTAATTATAGCTATCTCCCAAAGGCCTTTCTTATCTGCAGCAGTCATCATACTGTGGTTAAGATGTCCACATCCGAATTTGGCAGCTAGATGGTAGGTAGTTCAGTAGAGTGCTAGCCTGGAATGTGCAGAGCCCTGGTTTCTATCTTCAGTACACACACACACACACACACACACACACACACACACACACACACACTATACATGTATATATTGAGAGGAGATCATCAAAGCCCATGTTACTTGATAAACCTGTATTCTTCCTGATTCTACTCAAATGTCATCTTTTCAGTTTCCCTCCTTTCCATGAGATTCTTCTCCACAACACACAAATGCACGCGCGCGCGCACACACACACACACACACACACACACCAGTTTTCTGTGAGTACCCCTCAGAGCACTTATAAACCCTATGATCACTATTTGCTAACTTCTTTGTCTCTCACCAACCTGATGTGTTGAGAAAATAATCAGAATTAATAGAAATCAAAATGGAGTTGCTTTTGTCACCACTAATAAATAAAACAGGGGCTGAAGGGATGGCTCAGCAGTGAAGAGCGCTAGCTTTCAGAGAACTTGGGTTCAGTTTCTAACAACCACATAGCAGTTCCCAACTGCCTGTAACTCTACTTCCGGGGGGATCTGACATACTCACATAGACATACATGTAGGCAAAACATCAATGCATACAAAACAAAAATTAAGAAATCATTTAAATAAGATGTAAAAATGGATTCTATCCACGTACATTTCCATGTATACTGGAAATATTACAAATGAGTATGCCAAAGTCAGAATGGTTCACAAAGGCCGTGGCAGTCTCACACACACACACACACACACACACACACACACACACACGCACACACGGACACACACACACATTCACACATCCACACCCAAAATCCTTTAGCCTATAATGCTTCATCCTGGACTGAAGCCATCTTTGTTATCAATCCTCGTGGTCAAGGACTATTGCTTCAAAATAATTTATGTCATATTCTTTATTTTTCCTTCAAAACTTCCCTTTGCTTCAAGACAGTTGAATGCACATGTGATCTACCTTGACAAGTGTTTGGGGAGTTGCAAGGTTATTCCCCAAGAAATTCATTATCTTTAGAGAAGCGTTCTCTATCACTTGGGTTTTGATCCTGTTCATATGTAAATAATCTCTGCAATCATGGGGAGTGGTTGGCTAGTAGAAGTTTATAAATAAGTATTTCTATTATCGTGAGAAAAAAGGGGGAGAAGGGAGGTGGAGGATAATAGAAAATAAAGAGAGTGAGTAGGTGTGGGGCTCCAATATTTAGTAGTGGTTTAAGGGCCCCAACCCTGGAGATACACAGAAGGAAGCTGGGCAGGAATGACACAGGTCATAGCCTGCTTTCTGGCCAGGCCATGCCCCAATAAAGCTTCTCCTTTGTCTTCTGTGCCCACTAACTACCTGGGAAGGATCGTTCCCATACATACATCCCCTTGCCTGTAAACAGGGACTAAGAAAGGCGCTCAGCTGACACAGTTGTTTGACTATTTAAACAAAATAATACACACATCATCAATTCTCTTCAGCACAGCACAGATGTCCTTACCCTTTCCAGCTAAGAATCCTGGTAAAATAAACACACATGTACCCCAAACCCCATATAACTAGATGTCTGAATGGTATTTTTTAATATTTGCTGGAATGGAAATTTTATTAACTAGCTGTGATTTCTTTCTAATGATAATTTTCCATGTTTGGAAGCATGGAAAATTATCAACTAGCTGTGATTTAGAAACTACACCATAAAGTTCTTGCTGCTGGTGATGGGGGATTTAAATCCACAACAAATGTCAAATATTGAGAAAAGAGCAAAGAAGAAAACCAATATTGAAAGCCGGTTCCTCCAGAGCTGACCTTTCATCATGTGCATATTCCTCTATTAGACTGAGATAATGGAGCTATAGCTGCACTTTGCTGGCCTGCCCCACCCCCACTGCCCAGGAAACGTTCTCCCTAGAGGTGAATTCATTTCAACAAATGCTGTGTTAGCCTCCTTGGAGACCCAAGTGGCCCTAATGGTGCTGTCAGGCTGTGGACCAGCTCCTTCTGACAGGTGATTTCTGCCTCTCAAACTACAATTCTCCACATCAACAGCATTAGCAGAATGCAGTCCTGTGATGTACACTAGTTTGCCTAGCATGGCCAGTGCTAGGTGCTTCATGGGCAGCCTGTCATCTCCTATGATCTTTTGACTGAGGTACAGATGTGGAATGTGTCACAAACATCTGTTTGATGAGAGCCTTCTCAGAAGGGTTATGGGAGGCTAAAGGAGGCTGCCCGAATCCCCAGTGATGCAGTTTTAGAGTCTTAGTCCATTTCTTGCTACTGGAACAAATACCTGAGATCAACTGATAAGGAGAAAAGCGAGATCTAAGTGCAGAGTTTTGGAGTTCAGTCCACAGCGGATTAGACCAGGCTTTGTAAGCCCGTGTTGAAGAAACACTTCAAGGTGGGGATTATGAAAGAGCACGCAGGGGTCATGGGCGTTGGAGAAGCCTGGAGACAAAGGGCAAGAGCAAGAGGCAGCAACTAAGCCACGGGAGCCTGGCCTTTCTCTTCACACATCTCTCTCCCTGTCTCCAGACCAGCAGCTCTTCCGGTCAGTTTCCTTCTCCTGCCGCTGGACTGCAAGTCACAGGACAAACTGAGGATAGCTTGGGTGGCTGCAGCCCTTGCAGCTGCAGTGGTGACAAGGGAAACTGCTGAACTCCCGAGGCTGGTTTTACAGGTTGTAGAGCCAGGCATCCTGGAGAAAAGCCCAGCGCTGTGCACACGTCTTGTTCAGACCTGCCTCCTGGATGCCTGTTTTCCTCACCCCTGCATGGGATGAAAATAGAACTTAGCTCACTGGCTTGTAAGGGTGAAAACATGAGGACGAAATGAGTACAGTATGCAAAGCATGTGGATTCTCCCGAGGCCAGGTAGATGGGGGCTGTTTCACAACCTGTGGGTGCTGTCTCAGTGGACTCGGCTAGCATAAGAAAATGTCACGGACCAGTTCGATGTCTTAGAAGGGTCTCTTGCTGACAGATAGGATATCTGACTTTTTATGTGTTCACATGGCAGAGAGAGACAGAGACAGAGAGACAGAGACAGAGAGGGAGAAAGAGAGAGAGAGAGAGAGAGAGAGAGAGAGAGAGAGAGAGAGAGAGAGAGAGAGAGAGAGAGAGAGAGAGAGAGAGAGAGAGAGAGAGAGAAGGAGAGCTGATGTTTATTTAAGTCACTTGCCCATTTTTTGCTTTATACACTTAAGAAACACAAAATGCTTGATTTGATGTTTATGTACAGAGTGAAATAGACCAGTCAAGAAAATCAGCATAAGCATCTCACATCCCCTTCCTCATTCTAGTTTGTCCTGACCACGTGGTGAGCACGATCTGTTTGGCTCTATTATGTGCACACCCTCCTTGAAATGCTGCTTCACCACAGCCTTAAGACTGAACCAACCCACTGTGGACCAAAACTTCCAAAACTGTCAACTAAAAGAAAGCTTTCTCTTTAGAAGCTGACTACGTTGCGCATTTATTACAGTAAAGAAAGCTGACCAACGAGACCTGTAAGTAAGGCCCCGCAGTCCTTTTCTATATTTAGATAATTTCACTTTAGCTTCATGTCCCCCAAGTTCATCCAAATCACAATTGATGGAATTTCCTTCCTTTTAAAGACTGGGTGAGAATCCACTATTTGAGGCTGGAGAGATAGCTCAACTGTTAAGAGGACTTGTAGGGACGAGGGCTGGGCTTGTAGAACTCACACCCATCTGTAACTCCAGTTTCTGTTTTAGCCTCCACGGGTTCCAGGCATGGACATGGTATATATTTATACATACATACACACAGAAAAACACTTAATCCCATAAACTAAAAATGAGCCTTTGCATATGAATATTATAACTTCTTTCTTTCTTCATTTGTTGATGGACACTCATTAGTTCTATACTGTTGCTATTGTGACTCTACAAAATGATGATTCTATTTTCTTTAGGCAATACTCCAAAGAGCACATTTTGAATAATGTCCTACTCTTAATCTTTTGAGTAAAACTCCAAAATACTTTCCATATCACTGTGTGAATTTACACCTGCAGGGTGCCAAGACCTGCCCCCCATTTCTCCACATCTTCACCCACACTGCATCATGTCCTTTCTACAACAGCCACGATACCAGGAGACCACACTTGTATTGGCCTTTCCCTGATAATGGGTAAAGCCAAGTACACGTTCACACACTGTTGGCCATTGCTACGTCAATTTAGGTACACTGGCCATCTTTTCGGATGGTGGTCCCTTTTCTTGGCTTGTTTGTCTGGTTGGCTTTGTTTCCATTTGCTATTGAGGTGTATGAGTTTCTTATATGTTTTAGATATTAACCCCTTGTCACACATGTGGTATTTGAACTTTTCTCTCAGGTTGCCTGTCCATCTCATTGATTGTTTCCTTGGTCAAGCAAAAGTTTATAGGAGTGGAACAATCCCACTTGTTTCTTTTGGTTTTGTTGTTGAAACCTTCAATGTAATAAATATATTCATATATTATATATAAACACATCAAGAACAATGTTAAGGAGGTTTCTTCTATAAATGTTATGATTTCCATTTCCAGTTGGTTTGGGGATGTAGTGTGAATCCAGTCTCTTCCTTTTTCACATACATTCTTCCTGGCATACCTTATCAACAGTCTGTTCCTAATTGAATAGTCTTACAATTTCCATTTCATTACGAGGGCACCATTCCCATCAGATTAAGGCCCTGTTCTCACAACTTCACTTAACCTCCCATCCCAAAGAGCCACCTCCAAGTACTACCATATTAAGTTCACAGCTTCAACATGTAAATTTAGGAGGATGCAACTTTTACTCTCCATCCAGCACACTGCACTTCCCCCTGGCTAGGGCCTTGTGTTCCACTGAAGGGTTACCAACTGTGCAGCGGCAATGATCTTCCCTGGTGGGCACATTTGTGTCCCTGCTGGACATCCTTTCTTGACTTGGGCTTTCTCTCTAGGTCTCTACTTTGAAGTGTGTTTCTCATCTGGTTTCTATGGTTTCTGTCTGACTAGGCCATCCCTGCAGTCTCAGAGTCTCTCTCTCTCTCTCTCTCTCTCTCTCTCTCTCTCTCTCTCTCTCTCTCTCTCTCTCCTTTTACAAGGACAATGTGTTCGGTATATTATTGGCTGTTGCTCTTTGATAGACCCTTATACAGCCAGAACATAGCACGTGCTGCTCCATGCTGTGTCATCCCCGACTTGGTTGGAGACTCTGACAGCTAGGGAGCTAGGACGTGCAGGGATTAGAACACAGTGATCTGATAGTGACTGACAGGATGTGAGATAGGAAAAGATGTGGGTTTTGTCTTACCTCAGTAAAAAAGTAAAGGCAGCCCACGGGAAGATATAAGAAAATCTATGACATAATTTCAATAAGAGACTAAATATCAAATAAATCAGATTTTAGAGGCTCTTTCCCTTGTGTGGAGTCCAGAGATGCCCAGAGACTTGGGTGCCCTCCTTTCAGGAAGGTGATCCATGCTACCACTTTATTTATGAGACAGAGAGGTGGGGAGAAGGAAGACACTCTTCTCCCTGGAGTCAGGCTCTGACTGAGTGGATCTCAGCAACGAAGAAGCTGTGCCCATGTTCTTCCGTGTACCTCATACCAGCACTCCAGCTCCTGTTTGCGCCTGCTTGGCTTGCAGCCTGGGGACTCTGAATTCAGAGCACACCTAGAAGTGCTTGCAGTTGTTTTGAATTTGGCCAGATGCACCCGACTCTGCTGCAGCTGATAACCACAGAGCCCAGCGACTTCCCAGAGCAGCACAGGTGCCCTAGGGCTTTCCCTCTCTTCGGTGGTTAGATTTGGTGCCAGCACCCACTCCTAACATGTCCCTGAACACTCACTCCCAGCCATTTCTTCATGGGAAAATTAGTTAATGACCTACATCAAAACTGCTTATTTCCAGAATGTTCGTTCTTTCCTTCTGAGAGGAGCAGTTTGTCCTCCAGCCCTGTGAAAGCGAGCAATGGGGAGCTGCCGCTTGTTCTTTTCCACTCCCTGTTTCTCTTGTGCATGTGTTTCTCTAGGATTGTAGTTTAAACAGGCATGTTTGGTGAATTAGAAGGGGAGAAGGTTCCAGAAATGGCACAAGGGTCCAAGAACCTCTCATTCTTAGCATGTAAATTCAAGGATTTTGTTTTTTATGTCCTCAAATCCCAATTACAGGATCTTCTAGAAGACCAGACAATGGCTTACAAATTAAGGACTTCTGGCAATGATTAGCTCTAGAGAATGAAATTTGAGCTCCAAGAAGAAAATGATGAAAAGGGGGGAGGAGAAATATAGGGAAGGTACAATTGAAAAAATGAAGAACTTCATTCATTCATCCATTCATTCATTCATTCATCACAGAGTCATTTGGAGTGGACCAAGCTAGACTTTTGGTAGTCCTTTTATGTTTAGAGTAGTTTTCTATTCAGGAGTGAGAGCACCTATTGATTGGTTGATTGACTGATTGATTGATTGACCAAGGGGTAGTGGTATGAGAAGTGGCCAGTTCCATCGCTATTCAGTATAAATATCGTGGCCTTGGACATCAATAGCTCACCACTCACACCGAAGGGCCTGTTTACATCTGCAGGGTTAGGTGGTGAGCTTTCTCACAAGGGACACCTGCTTCAGGAACAGTGTGAACTCAAAACCTCCATCAACAAAGGCAGGTGAGTCACGGTATCTAAGTTGTCAGGAATGGTCCCTGCCTCTGGCATTCTCCCCTGGGTCACCCTTATCCTCTCATCCTGGCCCTAAGAGGAAGAGTTTAGGAGATGGTGTTTTTAAAAGTCAGTTTTTTAACTCTTAATATAAGGAACACAAACACGGGGGGGGGGCATGCCTAAATATATAAATACAACTTGCTCAGTTGTTTTGTTTGTTTGTTTGTTTGTTTTGGTTTTTTTATTTTTGTTTTTGTTTTTGGATTTTCAAGACAGGGTTTCTCCATAGCTTTTTTGGTTCCTGTCCTGGAACTAGCTCTTGTAGACCAGGCTGGCCTCGAACTCACAGAGATCTGCCTGCCTCTGCCTCCCGAGTGCTGGGATTAAAGGCATGCGCCACCACCACCCGGCCCTGCTCAGTATTTTTAGTGCTACTTGTACGTATTTTATTTCAGGGACGCTCACTCAGTATTGAATTTTAAAAAAAGGGGGGGGGTTAACCTTGAGGAAGATGATTTCTCCTCCTGTAAGCATTCCTTAGCTGCCTGAAGTTCCTTCTCTACGGATGGAGCCCTGTGAGATTTCACCTTCCGTGTTAGCATTTTTGTTGGAGTTTTACTTCTTTAGGTCTTGTTGAGAAAGCCACGTGGTTTAGGTATCATGGAAGCGCTAGGCTCCTAATTCAGAAAGAGCTGTGGGGGTTATTCCAGAGCCCACTGGAAATTTCACTCCAACGGCTAGGGTTGGAGATTGGAAAAGTATACAGGAAGTAAGGGAACGAAGGAGGGAAGGATGAAGGAAGGAAAGAAGAAAGAAAAGGAGGAAACTCCTGGTACTGCTCCAGGTCACTTTCTTAGAACATTTGCACACTTGCCCCAGGAGGGGAGAGAAGAACCAAAGTGGCAGGACCTCTACGGGAGTTCCAGCCTCTCATCCCCGCATTCTCATCCCTCCCTCTGGCTGTGGCATGGAGTCCTCTGTCCCTCCCCCTCCCCCGTGACTGTGGGGGCTGGCAGTCTGCAGTTCCATTGTGGTCTGAAAGTAGAACTTATTCCTTCTTGTGGAATCCTGGCCTTTTCCCTTGAGGCCTTCAGCTTCAACACTGTGCAGGGTCAACCGCCTTAGTCAGCTGCTGAAGAATATATCAATTGCATCCAGCAAATACTCCAGGGCAACCGCTAGGCAGCTATCTGAGCAACAACCCGGGTGACATAGCAGATGATTTGTAACCTTAACCACCATGCATCATACATTAGCTTTAGTTGTTACACACACACACACACACACACACACACACACACACACACACCTTATGGAAAGCTTAAAAGTCTTTCTTGCAACCCATTAACACCACTAGAAAAAGGAGGGGCTGCTTCCCCACTTGAGGCAACATCTGATCATTAGTTATCTTTTCCGTGGGCCTTGGAGGCAGATTGAGAGAAGAAATCCTTCCTTCTCAACACGGTTTTGCATCGGATCATCCCTTCTGTCAACATCTCCAGCACCAACAAAACAACGAATGTTGTTCAGGGCTTTAGTTCTCCAGTATACCAAATCTCACAGCAATCAAAAATGGCTCACACTTTGAGCTCAGCTGGACACACCTACTGGGCAGCTAAAGAGTATAAGGGGTTCAGAAGTGCACCCAAATCCCCAGCACTCAGGCATCCTCCTTCCAAAACACAGACCAGCAGAGAGGGCACTGCTAACTAACTGAACACCACCCCCCAGACACACCCAGAACGTCTGAAGGGCTTTCCAATCCACTCAAGAAGAATGAGTATCCCTCAGTGCCTTCAGCCAGCACCCTTGCCATCAGCCCCTTCATTTCTCCAGCCTTGCCCTCCCTTCTGACCTCTGGCTCCCTCTGCTCCAGCCACAGTGGCTTCCTGATGTATTGTGGGTGAACAACACACCCATCGGCTCCTATTCATGCTTCAGCACTTACTACACCACTTTCAAATTGATTTTTCCCACCTAGAAAGATGACAAAAATCAGTGTTTTGCTCACATTTTCCTTAAATCATTTCTTTTGTATTTTCAAAGGCTGAGAAGTCAAAACACTTGTCTACCCATTAAGTGAAAACAGCTGCCTTTTAAAGTAAATCTGCGCCACTCCTGGGACATTATTTATTAGTCTCTTCTGAACACCCTAGCAGTTGTTATCTGTTGCTGTGTAACGGATTACATTAGCAACAGTTTGGCTTTGATGTTCTTAACCTATTCAAAGCCCCTGTTTTCCAGACTTGGTTCCCCAAGCTCTGGATTACAGGCATGCACCACCACAGCTGCCTAAGAAACAGAGAGGTACTCTCTCCTACTTCCTGGACATTCTAGGTCTAAGCCTGGCCTGGTTGGGGACTCCTGTCAGGGTTTCAAGGGCAACCGTCAAGGTGATGATGAGAGTGTGTTCATATCTGGAGGTAAAAGAAGTTGCCTCCAGGTGTCTCAGGTTGTTGGAAAATCTACTTCCTTGCAATGGTAGAATTGAGATGTTCAGACCTCATACTGCCTGTTGACCTAGGCTGCCCTCGGTTCCAACATGTGGCTCTCCCCCATAGGCCCGTAACACCATGACAGCTGAGTAATTTAAAAGCCAGACAAAACAAAAGAACGAATCTATTAGAGTGTCTTATACAACGTTAGGCAGTCTTGTTATGACCTGTGCCATGTACCATTAGTTAGAAACAAGTTACGGCCCCCTCCTCCCCACAGACACTCAAGTGGACGATGTCACAATGTGACTACACCGGGAAAGGAGAACTATGGTGACCACCAGACAACCTGTCTATCACAGCTCTTGGATCTAAGTCATCCAAACCTAAATGGTCACCAATTCCAAGGCAACCAAAGAAAATTTCCAATATAAACCAACAGAGCTCAGAAGTTATTTCTATTAGAGCTCACACCTTATAAAAAATTTCCCACAGAACTAAGAAAGTCCTGATTGGCAGAAACACACAGCTTCTGAGGCATTGTGGCCATGAGAGGGACAAGAGGAAGAGGGAGACATGACCTAGAGAGGCAATGAGAACTTAATCAAAAAGCAAGCTTTGAGACTAGATGCCAGCTCCTTGCTTCTCTTGGAGACTTCTCTATCCATCTTTGAGGTTGTTGTTACCGCATTTCCCAGGGAAAGCCGGGCAGCCACTTGAAGACCCTGGTGCCAACAATTCAGAGTCAAGGTCAAACAAGTTTCTAAACCCCAGCCCAGTTTTCTCTGCCAGAACTACAGACCTGAAAGCCCAGAACCCCAGAACAGAAGGAAAAACCCATCAGAGGCAGGCTTTCATTTGACCAGAGAGCTCTGCAATGCCCCTCCCGCCTGCAAATGCCTTGCATCACACAAATGAAGTAAAGGGTGAGGAACTCGGTTCACTTGGTGTTCAAAGGGTGATGCTTCTGCAAATGTGACTGCTGGGATAGTCTCTCTTCTCCTTTTACAATAATTTGGGAATTTCAAAATAATAAGGCAAAATACAATGAGTAGTAGATTCGAATGGAGTCCCCCTGGAGGTGTTAGGAAGACAGGCAGCTTTGCCTTTCTATTTGGTTTCATACTTGCAGTGGTGGGGGAAGGGATGGTCCTGAGGACTGGAAGAGGTTGTCATTGCCCTGATCAAAGCAGAAGTCGTCTGTGAAGAGAAACAAGCTATAGAGCCGAGAGCAGTGACGGGCTACCAGAGACCTCGGTACTCACCCCTTCAACACAGGAGCAGGCACCAGCTTTCCCATGCCTGGATTACAGACACATCAGGGGCAGAGGCAGGAGGAAGTGGAGCGTTAACGTGCAACTCCAGGTCCAGAATTTGTGTTCTGTCTGTGCACACTACTCTTTGAAAGGTTTTAGGCAAATTTCTACCTCCGCCTTCCTCACCTGTGCCATCAATTCCAATAATTCCAATAACGAATACCAGTAATTCCCACCCACCCATCCCCATCAGTCACAGGACCTGATAATGACCTTGGGTACCACCTGCTTTGAAACTGGAATGGATTTTTCAGGTAGAAGATGGTAGTCTCCCACTTCCTCTTCATTATCTTGTTTTCTTCATTCTTTACAGGATTTAAAAGTCATAAGAACAGTTTTTTATAACATCTGGGAAAGTCACTCTTCATGAATGGGACAATTAATGCTCAGAGAGCACCCCACCCCAAGCCCTGTGTCACACGGGGCCTGCGTCCTTCTTTCCACCCACCCTTTCTGTGACTCGGATATGCAGCAACCACATGGCCTGGGGTTTTAAAGGAAAAGTTAGAGCTTTCTCACTGTTGACAGAGGTGTCTGTCCCACCTGGTTCTGCAGCCATTCACTTCCAAAGAAACACACAAAGGTCCACATTAATTATAAACTGTTTGGCCTATTAGCTCAGGCTTCTTATTAACTAACTCTTACATCTTAAATTAACCCCTAATTCTTGTCTGTGTTATCCACGCGGCTTAATATCTTTTGTCAGTAAGGCATTCTCATGCTTCCTCTGTGTTTAGGTGACAACTGCAGACTGAGCCTTTCCTCTTCCCAGAATTCTCCTATTCTGGTCACCCCACCTATACTTTCTGCCTGGCTACTGGTCAATCAGCATTTATTAAACCACTACGAGTAACAAATCTTTACAGGGTACAAGACCATTGTCCCACAACCTCTCACCATAGGTAGACTGCCACCTTACCCCTCCCAGCCTCTCCATTTCCCTCACAACACACCACCTGTTTACTTTATACCAAATCATAAAAACCTAGATTTGTGCATAGAAACTGTTCTAGATGGCTTTCTGTTGCCATAACAAAATAGAAGAAGCGATCAGTTTGTTTATCTTTTAAGGTTTTTTCCTCCTTTTTAAATTATAAATTAAACTAAGGGATACTAAGTAAGATCCCCATGTGTAGCCTATGATATCCAGTTTATTCAGAGAAAAAGTTTATTTTGACTCAAAAGTCCAGTATTTGACTCCACTGCTGTGGGCCTCTATCATGGCAGCAATTGCAATGAAATTGTATTCCTGAAGGGCATTCCTTCTGAAGTGACCTAAAGATTTTCCATTGGGCTCCACCTCTTAAAGATTCTACCACCTCCAAGTAGCACCACCCTGGGAATATTAAGCCTTTAGGGACATTCAAGACACAAACTATAACAAGTTGCCATAACAAAGTACCACACACTGAGTAGCTCAAACAGCAGAGACACATTTCCTCACAGTTCCATGGGCTGGAAGTCTGTCCTCAAGGTATTGGCAGGGACATTTCACTGAGTCGACTTGGAAAACAACTGATTTCTTCCTGTGTTCTAACCTTTCCCCCTAAGCACGTCTGTGTTCTTTGTCTTCCTAAAAGGATATCAGTCATTTTGGGTTAGAGTCAATGCTAATGACCTCATTGTACATTAATGACCTCTTTAAAGACCCTGCCTGCAACACAATCATATTCTGAGATGCAGTAATCACCCGTTATCCATGAGAGATGCACTGAAGTCCCCTAATGGATTTCTAAAACCACAGGTTGTACTAAATCTTATATATACATATACCCATATATATGTATATATGTGTGTGTAAATATATATATATACTGTATTTTCCTACAAATATATAGCTATGAAAAAGGTTTATTTTTCTAAACCAGATACCATAAGAGATTATTAGTTAGCAAATCATAAAACGCTAAAATAAATGTCAGATGAATTTGTGCTTTCTCTCTTTCTCCCTCCCTCCACTTATCCACCCCCAGTACTGTATGTCTCATTTTGAAAAAGTTCGGAAAATGACTAACTTAGGTCACAAATGTAAACACTCAAAAAATGATTGGGGAACGGGAATTATGACTCAAGGAAATCTCCTAGCTCCTTTTGTTTGTGAAGTCGTTTCTCTCTCTGCCCACTTTCTACCTTTCTGAACCACGGAAAGGAGCCAGACGTGGCTTAGGAGCCAAAAATAATAATAATAACAATAATAATAATACTTCAGTTTTACTCTTTGAAGACTGTGATATCTATGACCATGATCTTTATCTTTACAGCAAATAAACTGAACTCCAAAGGCTTTTCAGCAACCCAAGTGGAAGCCCTGTAAGTGGAGAAGAGACTACTAAGGCCACAAAGAAAAAAAGAAAGACTACTCTGGCCTCATGGGAAGCTATCTTAGGCAATGGAAGCTTCCTTTAAGTGTGCACGACCTCTATGCAGCCCAAAATATTCAAGGCAGGGACCTAGCTGGACAACAGAAATGGAAATAGAGCCACATGGGCTCCCAGTGCAAGGCAGGAAAAAGTCAGCGAGCAAAGTGAAGGGAAGTGATCCTTCAAAGTCAGAGAGAAAGGTATAAGGGAAAATGCCAGGAGAACTAAGGGCAGGGCTTGGGGACATGTAAAGGTCACAACTCACCTCAGGAAGACTTTCACACCCATGATGAGGTTCTCGTGTGCTCCAGGAGAAAGCAAAGAAATGAGTAAGGTTCAAGTTCCTTATGGCTAGATCACACAGGCTACAACAGAGAATTCTGGGTCCTGAAATGTAACTTCTGCAAATAGAACTTGATTGAGACTACCCTGCTTTGCTCTAATTTCTTTTCTTTCTTTTTTTTTTTTTTCGAGACAGGGTTTCTCTGTGGCTTTGGAGCCTGTCCTGGAACTAGCTCTGTAGACCAGGCTGGTCTCGAACTCACAGAGATCCGCCTGCCTCTGCCTCCCGAGTGCTGGGATTAAAGGCGTGCGCCACCATCGCCCGGCTTTGCTTTAATTTCTTTAGTTGACTGAGTAAGAAATCTTTCTCCTTCATAGTCCAGTCTTCTCAAGTATGAGGGAAAGGAAATGTTTGTCGTCTCCTTCAAGGGTGGAAATGGCCTCCGTGAAAAGAAGACCGAAATCCTTCTTTGATGAGGAAGAACCTGAAGCAGCTTCTGTGTTTCCTGACAGCTTCTGAGTCAAATGAGTTAGTAGAATGTATGTCAACATCCAGCAGGAGAAATGGGAACGTTTTCAAAACTGCTTCCAAAGACCCAAAGAGAGAAGCATTCCTACTAATGAACCGGAGAGAGGGCCATGGTTCTAGAAAGTCAGGTGTCCTGGCACTCATTCACTGGAATCAGCCTGAGGGTAGGGTAGGCTGTGCAGAAGTGGAAGGAGAAAGACATTACAACACAGCACACTCAGGTCACAGGCTGAAGAGTTCAGAGAAGAGGGAACCAGAAGAGTCACCTTGTTTGATTATGGAAGTACCCAAAATCTAACGAGAAATTCTGTCGTTCTCTTTCACAAAACCTAGAAATGTCTCACTCAGGATGATGGTTGATCTTCGGTGTTAACTTGCTAGGTTTTAAATCACCTATATCCATTTGCACAGCTCTGGGTATTTCTGTGAGGATATTTCCGGAAAGGAGTAACTGAGGGTATGAGGCTAAGCCTGAAAGCGGGTGGTACCATACTATGGACTGAGGGTCAGAGGGAATAAAAGTGGGGGGGGGCGGGGAGGAGAAAGAAGTTATCCCAGCACCAGCTCCTTTCTCTGCTTTCTGGTCCACCATGGTGAACTTTGTTCCTCCAACACTCTTCCGCCATGATGACTGATGTGCAACTGAGAGCCCAAACACTGCTTCTCACCTCACATTGTTCCTGTCAGCCACCATGTCACAGTGACAGATAAGTCCCTAACATGCTCTTTAGTTTAATAGCCTTTCATTTAAAATGAGCCCCAGACAAAGATTATTTCAGGATCCCAGAATGGACCCACATATCCCCATCAGTTTCTCCCTGGGTCCTTCCAGAAGCCCATAGTTATCAGACAGAAGATGTCCAGTTAAGCTGGACTTTAGATAAATGATGAATAGCTGCTAATATTAGTATGTCCAATGCAATATTTGGGGCATGTTTGTGTCATAAGAATTCTTCATTGTTTATCTGAAACTCAAATTTAACAGGAAATCCTCTGGGTTTAGGTGCTAAATCTGGTAGCCACCAGTAGTTGTCACTTTTCCAGTTGTAAAAGATGGACAGACTGGTGGGCTGCTCGTGACAACTGCCAAATCATGTGACATCCAGACGGCTGGCTGGCTGGCTGGCTTCAGGGTTTGTTCAGCCTCTTCTAAACGTGTCACTGCCTTTGGCTGCCGTTTGTGTGCCTCTGATCCAACTAGCTTAACCAGAAGAACATTTCTTGTCCCTGTGCCTGGGCATTCAAAGACACGCTGTATGCCACCGCAGTGTGATCAGTGCTGTGCGCTGAAGACAGTTCACACCGCTTCGATTCACTCTTGACGTGCTCAGTGCTGACTCCACCCCGGACAGAGAACAAGACAGTGGCCACAATATCACTTCCAGCCATGGCCACATTAATAGCATAACTTCTGAGGCGTTGGGTAAAGAACAGGACAAAGGTTCCTGTGGTGGATGTGTCTGCGGATTTGTGGCCAGTGAAGAACATGAAAAGAAGTAGGGATGGGAGTCAGCAAATAAGCCTGTGAGGGAAGGAGCTAGCTCACATGTCATCTGCAGAGGACGAAGGATGACAAGTGCAGACTCAGCAAGCGTCAAAGCTGGCCAGTGAGAAACAGCCCAAAGGAACCCTGTGTTGGTGGGGCCGTCCCAACCACAGTGCTCTGAACAATGGGCTGGAAATGCTTGGCTGGCTCTTTTACCTCTGGGGAAATGCCCATTGCTAACAAATGGAGCCCATGCGAAGTCAGGGGCCGTTTTCTCCTGGCTTACAAAGGAAAATTCTGTGGTTGGTTTCTGGAAATCCTTCCCTGCTGAGTCATCTCGGCAAATGAGACACCGCAGGAACTTGACCCCTATTCACTCTGTTAGCCGAGTCGTTCCCATAAGTAGAGGACTATTTATCCAGCAACCAAACAACATGATCAGGACAGAAGGTTTTTCAAATGTCATTTAAAAACAAGTTTTCTGAGGAATGCTGGCAAAGAGTGCATACTTCAACAATTTGGTCATGGCCTTGCCATTTGAAAATTTTGAGAATTGGACAGAAAGAATGGAAGGGGAGCAAGGCAGAAAAGTCTTCTTTTATTTTTTTCCCCCCAAAACCAGATCCTATTTAAGTTTTAAGTTTTCTTTGTAACAACAGCACAGGACTTTGGTCCTCTTTTGATTGACTTAGGTTTCAGCAGGGCCACAAGCATGCTATCTGAGCACAGAATGGACAATTCACACAAGTCAGTGGACCTTGCGGCTGGCTCTGGGACCTTGGGCTGGACTTCCTTGGGTTACTCTACAGCCTTGATAGCCCTAGCATGGCACTTGTGGTCTTGGCACCATTGGCATGCATTTTCATTAGGTCTTTCTTCTTGTTATACTTCTCGGAACAACTCGTGTTCCTCCAGAACCTGTAGTCTTCTCCTGAAGCGTTTCCTATGTATGTTATCACGGCTTCTTGATGTCACTTCCGTGCCATTTTCCAACCTGGCTGCGTGTGGTACAGTTCTTGGGCATAGTCAGGTCTGCGCACATGACCCTCAGTTCCCCAAGAACCTGTGATCAGAAGAACTAAAGTCACTTTTATGACAAACCCGCTCTCACGACGGGAAAACCACTCCATGGAGGGTAACGTTAATCCATCCATGGGAAAAAGATCGCATGAGATCCTCACTCCTAAACATGCCACCTCTCGACAGTGTTGCACTGAGGATTAAGATGGTTCCCTAGGTAAAGACACTTGCTGCGAGTACAGCCCCCAGGACCATATGGTGGTGACAACTGACTGCTGCAAGTGGTGCAAGCTATCCTCTTTATCACATGCTCCATGGTACTTGGGCATGCATGAGCGTGCGCATGCAAACACATTTAATTTTAGAAAGAAAAAGATTCAAGCACAAGAACTTTGAGGGATACCTGCAGACCCCATAGCAAAGGTATTTGAAGAAGCCAATGAGCTGTTTAAGCTATGTCGACCTGGGTCTGGGTCTGGTTCTATTCCCGGGCTACCTTCATGACCTTGGTCAATGGAACTTCCTGAGTTTCGAGCTTTTTCATCAGAAAAGGTAGCATTCAGCTGCACGCTGCAAGAAAAACCCAAGCGCAGTTCGTATCTTAAAAGATTTAATTTTCTCAGAAACATAACCTCCTGGGCTGGGACTACCACCCGGATATCATCAGCGTCGCAGCTCCTCCTCTTTACTCTCTGCCAGCCTTCAGCCTTTGACTTCCATCATCATTGTTTAGCATGGCTTGGTGGAGGAGGCTGCTCCACCTCCAGCCTCACAAAGAGAAACAGTGGGAAAGAGGAGAGAGAAAAGTCAGCTTCATAGAATCCGAGATAGCATCTGCAGATTTCATACAGCTGAAATGTGTCACGGGGCTGGCCCCTGGATACCAGGGCATTGAGAAATGCATTATTTCACCAAGTATGTGGCAACTTCAAATAAAATGAAAGTTCGGGCAATACAGAAAGAGAATGAAATAAATGCTTGGTCAGCAAACAGCAAAGTCTGCTACATGAATAACGCATGAAATGAGGCTTCTGCATGCTGCCATTCTGCTAGCCGTTTGCTCTTATACCCCGCCCCCCCCCAAAAAAAACATATTGGTGATTTGGTGTATTGTTCAGGGGTAGAGTTCTCATGAGCTCCCAGATTCAATCTCTAGTGCCAAATTAAAACAAAATCATACACACACACACACACACACACACACATATCATGTCTCCCATATCTATTCAGTCTACTACATACTAGGGATATGCTACCATGTATTAAATAATTGTGAGAAGAAGAAAGATGGGTTACCTTCAATCAGTAGCTAAACAAAATGGTCCTGATGTAGAGGCATCACCTTGCCTGCCATTCAGGGAAAAACAAGGCCCTACAAGAGAGAGTAGAAGATAAAGGATGCCTCAAGAGTCAATAGCATCTGAATTGCAAGTTTTGCCTGCTATGTTTCCCCCTCTTCCCTCTACTTTGATGCTTTAGAATTTCTGTCCTCTTCTCTGAACCCTGAGATAGAAGACACTGTCTTGGAAAGCATAGCGGAGAAGTCTGGAATCTGCATGCCCCTCAGCTGCCAGAACAAACTTGTGCAAGCCTCTTGGAAAGCAGTAAGGAGACGCATCAAAAGAGCACACAAGCCTCACCCCCCTGATAAGGGCTGTGGCTTTGCTCCTGGGAACCAGACATAGGAAAATATGCTCAGACTTGAAAAGCATTCATGCAGCAAGAGGTTTCACTGTGGCCTTTGGTGTAATAACACATTAGAGGAAGCAGTAAATGGACTGGTAGGTGAAGGGTGGTGTATACAGTAAGTCAGCTTAGACCGTGTCTGAGTTACTGGGTTTCTATTGCTGTGTGGGAGACCATGACCACAGCAACTCTTATAAAGGAAAACATTTAACTAGAACTGGCCTACAGATTCAGAGGTTTTGTCCATTATCATCATGGTGGGAAGTATGGCTGCATGCAGACAGACATGGTGCTGGAGAAGGAGCAGAGTTCTACATCTGAATCAGCAGGCAACAGGAAGAGGCTGCCACACTGGGTGTGGCCTGAACATCTGAGATCTCAAAACCCAACACCACAGTGACATACTTCCTCTAGCAAAGCCACACATCCTAATAGTGCCACTCCCTATGAGCCTATGGGGGCTGTTTTCATTTAAACCACCAAAGACAGCTACTCTCTGTGGTGGTTAAAAAAGATGGTCTCATCAGAAGACGCACTTACGTAAATAAATGTTTCAGTGAAAGTTACAAAATACAAACTTATAATCAAGCTGCCATTAGGCTTTTGAAATAAAAATGTTTTGAAAACGTTTGACGGTGTGATGATGGGTGATCAGATTTGAAATGACCTGTTCTCTTAGTCTTCAGGTTTCTAGGTCTGTTGACATGATCTGAATGGGAAGATGCATTCATAGTTTTCCAAAGGGAAGGAAAGGGCTTTGTAAACAGTTTAGCTCCTCTGGTGTAGCTTATCAATTCTGAGGGAGGGAAAAAAGCATGTACATCTATAATCACACCACTTGGGAGCCTGAAGCAGGAGCATTGTGAGCTCAGAGCTACCCTGGGCTACATAGAAGGACCCTGTGATTTCCACCTGTCTGTCTTCTTATCTGTCAAGTGAATCCATCACTCCTACAGCTTAGACAAAAGACAGTAGACGAGAAGAAATAAAATAGAGAATACCTATTCAGACATTTGTTGAACTTGTTGGGGCTCATTTATTAAAATCTATCCCCAATAACTTAATAGAATTTAAGGAAGCGCTTCTTAATAAAAAAAAAAACTTTTAGTTGAGAAAAATTTCTTCCCTGAGGCATTAATCCATATTTTCAAGCCAAAAGAACTATGATTTTCCCCCTGATGATTTGGGCAAGCTAAGTAAAAGCTTTGCTTTCGGCCCAATTGCAATCATTTCGCAGTTCAGAGCAGATACTATGGCCCTGATTTCCCATCTCCTCTTCCCATCGAAACTGCCTAAGCCACTGGCACAGTTATCATTTTCACATTTTACCAACTTGTTCCACCCCACATGAGCAATCACACCAGAGAACGCAAAGTTCTCGAACCACTGGAGGGTAAAAATGAGCATAGCCCCACACTGACATCTGGCTTTGAAGGACTCAGGTCTTCTCACAGTTCTACCAGCCAAGACTACACAGTGATGGCAGCTAAAGGCTCCTGTGCACACTGCTTTGATGACTCCAGATCTTTCTGTATTTCTATGAGTATCTCCAAGGCACCTACCTGGTTCAGGGATCTATGCACAGTCTCCTATGCTTAGAAACAAAAACAATGAAGTCTTTGAGGAGCCTGCAGCTCGGTTAGAGAGGCAGATTGTGGGGGTTTTCATGGGACTATTCCACAATGACTCATATGTCTGGAATACTTTACTCCTTGTCCAAGTGATGGAACTGTTTGGAAAGGATTAGGAGGTGTGGCCTTGTTGGAGGAGATATGTCACTGGAGGTGGGCTTTGAGATTTCAAAACCCTCATGTCATTCCCTGTGTACTCTCTGCCTCCTCCTTGTCCTTAGAGATGTGAGCTCTCAGCTGCTCATGAGCCATGCCATCACTCTGCCCTCATAGTCTAACCCTCTGAAACCATAGCATAGTTAATGTTTTCTTTCATAAGTCGCCACTGCCCTTGTGTTTTATCACAGCAATAGAAAAGTAACTAAGACACAGAAGGCCATGCTATATATCAGACACACAAAGAATACCTAGCCATGAAAAAAAGCATACAGTACAGAAGTAAATATAAGCTGAGAAGAAACTCTGTCTCAAGGCTTTTAGTTCCATGATAGGAGACTGAACAAAGATAAGGAATACTTCCATGTCTCTTCTGGAGGCTTTTTCTTGTATTAATTATTTCTTCATTCAAGAAGCCCAGAGTGGACTCGGTGAGAATCAGACCGCCATTGTGGAACTCTGTTCCAGAAAATGTGCACATGACATTCACATAAAACTTTGGATAGAATTTCCAAAGGTGCATAGACTTCATCAGGCCCAAATTGTCCATGGACTTCCTAGAATACACAGTAAGACTATAATAATTAAGAGGAAACATTGCTTGCATCTCATGTTCTTAATTAGCCTTTGAACTAATTGATAAAACTACTGCATATGAAGCATTGTTTCAACTGTACAGATAATAAGCCAGCGAAGTTCAGAGAAGTCATGAATCCAGATTTGAAGGTGGATGGATCACAGCAACCAACTCTGCTCTTTCAAATACTAAATGGCCCGGGTGGTGTGGTGGTTTGAATGAGAATGATATCTCCCCTCCTCCTTCTGCCAGGTTCAAATATTTTGAAAGCTTTGTTATCAGGAAGTGAAACTGTTAGAAAAGACTTAGAAGGACTAGGAAGTGTGGCTTTGTTGAAGGAGGTGTGTCATTAGGAGTGGTCTTTGAGGTTTCAAAAGCGCATTCTAGGCCCAGTTTCTCCCCTCCCCCTACTTCACAAGAGCCATGTCTGCCTGACTTCCACCATGTTCTCCACTGTGATGACAATATACTAAACCTCCAAAACTGCAAGCAAGCCACAGATTACATGTTTTGTTCTAGAAGAGTTGCCGTGGTCATGATATCTCTTCACAGCGATAGAACAAGCCACATAGGAACCATTATCACGTCCACTGCTATTTCATAAGTAAGGAGAGTGAGGCTTTAGGAGGTGAAAGAACTTTTCCAGGGCTATGTGGACCTTAGATGGAGAATTGAGGCACCTTTGCAAGAAAAGTTTTGAATCAAAAGAGTTGAAGCCTGGTTTGCTACCAAGGTTCTTGGTTCTCCTTCATAGGATGTAAAGAAAGGTTGAAGTTGGCACTGGTTTTCATTTTTGTCATCTTCGAGTGAGTTTGGTTGATAGCATGAGAATCCTGGGATATCTGTAAGACGGGGAGTGATCAGAAGCTGAAGGACCTGTGCTTTCAGAAAACACACAGAAGTCTGGAAGTTTTGAAGCCAAGGTCAAAGCTTGGCGTCTCGCTGCAAAAAGACATAGGAAGAGAAACACACAGTGACTCTCAGGCTTCCTGGAGACAACAGTGTGCCCTTGTGCAATCAATCTACTAATTGCCTGTAACTCGCCCAGCGTGCTGTTGGGCCCAGGGCAAGAGTAGACCATTCATTCTTTCGTGGCCAGAGACACAAATCAGTTATGCCCAAATGAAGGCCATCGGCAGCCACAGCAAGTATGGAGGTTCTCACAGGACTTGCCTCCAGAGTCAACACTTTTTTTTCCCACCATGGAACTTATGAACAAGGACAACAAGGTTTCAGTCAAGCAAGAGATAATAGCACAACGCTGTGCTCTTAAAATTTCCTCTCATGTCAGCAACTACTACCACCAAAGTTAAAAAGGGAAAACATAAAAAGAGCAAGGAAACTTCTGGAAGTGGTGGATGAGCTCAAGCACTATTGTGACATTGGCTTCATGGATGGACACTTAACTCCAAATGCATCAAGTTGTCTGTATTACATTTCTACAGCTTCCATAGCCAATTACACCTTCAAGGGCAGCGAAAAACAAAGGGAAGCAGAAGCTGATCAAAGAGAACCACCACATAGTGAATAATTCTACTTGCATGAAGGGCACAGAATAAGTTAATTCATAGAGACAGTAGACCAGCTGGCCCAGAGCTTGGGTGAGTTAGGGAATTAAAGGGTTACATCTAAAGAGTAGGGGACTTTGGGAAGGGTGAATAAAAATGTTTAAAGCCAATTGTGGTGTCAGTTTCCCAGCTGCAATGGACTAGTCCTTGAATCATGTACTTTAAAAGGAGTGACTTAGAAGGTGTGTAAGTTATATCTCAAAGAAGCTATTTTTAATCAAATAGAATAAGCCATTTCCAAATGCCTCATTTGGAAACATTCTTAAGACAGTGGTAACACTTTGGTCCCACTCCATTTTAGAATGGAAGTGGTATTAACCACCACGTGTACCGGGCTTGGTGCCAAGAACATGAGGCTAGTTTTAGAAGTCAATTTCTCCATCAGAGCATAGGCATTTACCAACAGTAAGGACAGTCACAAAATAAGGCTGTGTGGCAAAATGCTGCTTCTCATTACCCGAGTCAGTAAGGCAGACGGATACAATAGGATTGGTTAAGTTAAAAGCTTTCATGGCAAAGTATCACAGCCTATCCACCTGAGATTTGTGTGATCTGGAATAAGTTCTTAGCATGTTCTTGGAGCCTTGGTGTTCGCCCATCTTGTGAAATAGCTAATACGGATGATTTCAAAAGGATTGCATGGGCGATTTAACAGAATCATGTCTATGAAGTTTGGCACAAGATAAGCCCTCAAAATAATAACTATTATTGTTATTCTAAATTGTTGAGGCTGGACTATCCAGCTCAATATCTAGACACTCAAATATCTAATTAGTAAGCAAATTATTTTATAGTCATGTGTAACAATTCTTCCCCAAAAGGCTCTCATTCCAACAAGTAATTTACAAGATTTTCTTCTTTTCAATCCAGAGGATCGTGGAACCATGATTATATGATCTCTGGGCCTATTGTAAATGGTGTGTGGGGGGGCTCCCTATAAAGCTCAGGATTTATGGTCATTTTCACTGAAAACAGGAAAAATCCCAAATTCTTCCCCAACAACAGAAAGGACACTTGGATCTATCCCACCAATTCCTACATCTCATTTTGAGCTCATATTTTACATAGAAAACAGGAAAAACAAAAACAGAATCCTTTAGAGTCAGCAGCACCCCAATCCCCAAATGCATTAAAGAATTGTACAGGAGAGAAAAGTGTAGTTTCATTTGCTCAGCTGACTCCAAAAGGCAAAGAGCCTAGGAACAAAACCCATGCAGCCAGCAGTGACTTTTGATGTTTGGCATTCCACATCTTATCTGGCACACAGTAGGCCTCAGCAATGCTTGTTTCTAAAATCTTACCCGTATCCATTGACAACGTACACAAACATGTACTGCTGTGATTGGTGTACCAATTCCTGGGAATGTGCATCCCATTTATCCAAACTTCTTCCTCTTGGAAGCTCTCTACACCCAGAGCTGAACAGTCAAGAACCCCCACCATCTTCACAGGTCTTGAAGGGGAAAACACGGCAGATTTACTATGTAAGGCTTCTATCTCCAGCAGTACAGTTTGCCTGTCTTGGGTAAGGTGGAGTATCCCACTACAAGCCAACTTGAGAGAGCCATTATCCCATGTGTCATCATGAAAAGGTCCAAGTCTGCAATGGAAGTTGATGTTGCCATCTCAAAGCTGTACCTCCTTGGTCACTGACAATATTTTATATTATTTATATGAGAGAAATTGATATGCTTATACTGCAAGACACATCTATATTAGCTGTTTTTTTCTTGTTGTTACAACAAAATAGCCAATAAAAAACAAGTTGAAGAAGAAAGGGTTTTTTTCTGGCTTTCAGTTTGAAGATACAGTCCATTATAGCAGGAAGCCATGGCAACAGAAGCCAGTCACACCTCATTTGCAATCAGGAAGCAAAGAAATCGTGAGCTGGTGCTCGCTTGCACCTTTGTATTTAATCTAGGACCACAGCCACTTGATGATGCTGCCCGCCCCACTCAGAGCAGGCCTTTCCTCCTCAGTTAAACTCTGGAAACCCTCTCACAGACACAACCAGAGGTGTATTCCCACTGTGATCCCAAAGCTTAGTCAAATTGACAGTGAAGGTTAGCTGTCACAAGATCTATACAGCTAGAGCAATTCAGGTTGTCAAATTAAACAAAATACTATCTGAGAGAGATGTTACCAAGAATACTGATATTTGTTTAGGAGTAGAACTTGCAACTGAGAGCATATGCCGAGGTTGAGGCAAGGGGATGGCTTTAAATACCAAAATGAGGAGAGTTACATCAAATACGTTGAAACAATAGTCCTTTGTCATAAAGATTAAGACAAGAGGGTAGATAGGGTTGAACCCAGTGGCTGAGGAGAGACCTGCTCAGAACTATTTATTGCAGGAGACTGTGATGGCCTGTGGGAAGGCTTATGCTTCTGGTAGGTTCTTTTGCAATAACCACTATCTTAGGCAATCGAGTTCAAGAACCTTTTCTTTAAAACCTACTTTCTTTCCTTGTTTTGGTAGGATTGGCACAAGCAACTCTATTTTAATTCCAACAACAATCCCCTTTCTTTCACACATTACTTCCTCAAAGCACTTACACTTATGTAACTCAACCAACTAAAGGAGGTCACGTAGTAGAACCTTATATAATTTTGGCTCTGGGGACAGGATGAGATCTCCACACTGTGGCTGGTGCTGCCTTGGAGGCTTGCCCTCCACCTTGATAGCTCAGATTTTCAGACCAATTCTTGGTTTATATTGGAGGTATCCAGGTCCTAACCTGTAGCCTGAATGCAGACGTGGCCCAGGCTTGACCTCTGCAGTATTAGCCTACACAGGGCATTTTCAATTTTGTTTCAATTACCTTTTTCCCCCCAACCTTGAAATCCCTGTATTGAAGTATGATGGACATGTCCCATTTTCTCTCCTCCTGAGCTCTGAGACACCACCATTCTAATCTATATGCAACTCAACATGTTTGGAGAGAAACGTTCACCAGCGAACCTGAAACAGCATAGGGAAGGCTTAGCATCCTGGAACTCTGCTTGGCTTGAGCTGTATACACACCTCTTTCCTGACAGCGCACTTAGCAGATATGGGTAACAGAGCACTTAGTGATAAGGAAACCTAACCTGGGTCAAGCTGACTGTACATCCCATTCCAAGCAATGTAATAAGCAAGGTCTTCTCTAACAATTTTTTCCTAAGTTCTTGTTTCCATTCAAGTATTTCACAGAACATATCTGGGAGGGAGAGAGGAACAGAGGGAGGGAGGGAGGGAAGAAGGGAGGGAGGGAGGGAGGGACGGACGGACGGACGGACGGAGGGACGGAGGGACGGAGGGACAGAGGGAGCATAGCCTAGGGTGTAGACTGTTTCTATGTATATGTTTTGCCTGGATGTAGGTATGTGCACCGTGTGCATGTCTGATATCCTGAGAAGTTAGAAGAGGACATCAGATCCCCAGGACTGGAATTACATATGACTGTGAGCCACCATGTGGGTGCTGGGAATTAAATTTGCGTCCTCAGCGAGATCAACAAGCACTTTGAACCACCGAGCCAGCTCTCTGAAACCCTCTGCCTCTCAGCACTCCCTGCTCTCTGGCAGGGCATCTGGCCTATATTTCCACTTTGCTTCTGAACAAGGTCATTTGCTACTTTGACATTCATAGTGCTTATGCAATTCTCTGAATACGATACCTGGAAACACCTGTTCCAGACCGAAGCCACTGGCAGCAAAAATGTCCTCCCTCGGAAACATTGTACTATGAATTTATTCTTTAACTTCAGTTTTCCTTGGTTGGTTGGTTGGCTGGTTGGTTGCTTTAATCTTTTCCTCTTGTGGCCAGAGCACATAATATCTACTTTCCCAACAAATTATTAAGTAGACGATGTAGATTGCTTGCCATAGGTCTGACCCTGTGCAGTCTAGACTTCTAGTCTAAGCCTCTAGAAGTCACTTATTTTGCATAAGTGAAAATGTGTGCCTTTCGAACATTTCCCCATTTCCTCTTTCTGAACAATTAAAAACCCACCAAACCTAAACTCTGAATCTGTGCATCTATTTTAAACATTACACAATTAAGACCCTTCGCTTCTTTGTTGTTGTTATTATTGTTGTCCATGTCTGGCTAATTTCATTTAGCCTCATGACTGCCAGACCCATCAACATTGTTCAAATGGCAGGATTTGGCTCTTTCTGTGGCTGGATGACAAGCCATCGTGTGGCTTGATCACATTTTCTTTATGCATATATCATTTCGTAGCTACAACTCTATGACATGGAAGTGATGCTAACTCTTCTAGACATTGATTTTAATTCGTTTTGATATATACCCAGAAGTAGGATTGCTGGATTGTGTGGTTCTATTTTCCAATTGTTTATTGTGATAAAATACACAATAACATAGAATTTATCATCTGAGCCATTTTAGGCATACAGCTCGGTGACATTAACTACACGCGCATTGTCGCAGTAACATCAGCCCCATTCGTCTTCAGACCTTTCATCCTGTAGAACTGGTACTCTGTTCATTAAGCACTGCCTCCCTCCTCCAGCCTCAGGCAACGCCATTCTGGTTTCTGTCTCTGTTATTTTATATCTAATATAAGTGGGAACAGATGTATTCATCTTCTTGTGACTGGTTTATTCCACTAAATAGAATGTCCTTGATATTCATCGATATTGTAGAACACGTTAGCATTTTCTTCCTTTTTGTGACAGAAAATATTCCATTGTGTGAATGCAATGCCTTTTGCTTATTCATTCCCCCATCAGTGGGCCCTTGCTCATACCTTTCAAAGTTGGGAGATACACATTAAAAACCCATTTCTGAGACTGCCTTCAAAGCTCAAGAAGCCTGATGGCATAGGGCCTCATTATTGAATGGTAGCAATCACTTGAGTCTAAGCTATTGCTGTTAGCTTTAGCAGGAGCTCATCAATCTCCACCTGACTTTGCTTCTCCCCATCCTGGGTATTTCCCCTATATATATTACCTTCTGTACCCTGTATTACTAGTAATAGCTACCCTGCACTATGTACATCCTGTGTGGGATTTTCATTTTGTTCAATATTCTGGGTCCATTGAGACTTTGCTGTACTTTTATGGGGCTGTTCATAGGCTCTGAGGAACCAGCTCAGAAAAAAAAATGTCTCATCTGGACCTTAATACATACACCCCAGTCTCTACTTTGTCCCATAAACTCAGCAGATTTAGATCTCTCAGGAACAGCATCACTGAGTGACCTACTTGCAATCCCCATGGCATCCACCCTGAGAAGGAACATAATCAATTTTCCTTTATCAGGTTTGGCCCCCAAAGGCCCAGGATGACCCTGGCAGGGAAAAGCCATGATTTTATCTATACCATACCTTAATCTTTAATCTGGGCTGTTCTTAATCCCCAGCAAACAGTAGGCATCTTCTAGCAAGGTAAATTTTCATCACCTTCTCTTGGTAGCACATTCAGATGCTTAACATCTGTATCAGGAATATCTTCGTACCCAGCTGTGGGGGGGTTGGATGAGAAATGTCTCCACAGGCATTACATTCTTGAACACTTGTTCCCCAGCTGATGGCACTATTTGAGATGATTATAGAACCTGTATGCAGTGGAGGTTGCTGGATCAAGTAAGTCACTGAGGCAGGTTTTGAGGTTTTATACCTTTTCCCCACTTCCTGTCCTCTGTCTGTACTTTCTGTGTATGGATGAAGATGTGATCAGCCATCTTCCTGCTCTTGTTGCCTTGTCTTCCTGGCTACAATGGATGTTATCCTCTGGAACTGTAGGCCAAAATAAATCTTCTCTCTCCAGTTCCTCTCAGGCAGAATACCCTACCACAAAGCAAAATCACTCTTGGGGCAGTGGAAAGGCATGCCATCTCAGCTGGTTCATAGGAGAAATATAGAAGAATTACTCACCATCACCATCTCCTATAAAACATGCCTTTATGGCCAAAAATCCTGCCATTAAATTACCATACACCCTTCTCTTCTCAGCGGTAAATTTTATCTCTCACACTTCTATTTATTTTTGACACCGCCACTTGAATCCTTGAGCTTTCTGTGTGTTTGTGGATTCTGCTATCTCAAAACTAGCTACAGAATTCTAGTTGAGCAGTGCTAAATATAATGAAAATTACTTCAGTTTCTAATTGTGTCGCCTACTTTTATACTTGATTTCCAAACCAGGGCACTGTAGTGCTGACTCATGATCAGCCCAGGAGATGCAAGATGCTCAGAACCCTCTCAGTTCTCTATGCATCTTTGCTATTATGGCTCACTGGTGATTTGAAAGGTTGGTTTGTCTTCTGCAGAGTCAGCACTCTTACCTTGTTAGTTAGTTTTGCATTGCCATAATTAATTGCCTGAAGCAACAAACTCATAAAGAAAAAGGCTTATTTAGGTTTGTGGCTCTTGTATTCTGATGTAAGGTCAAGTACTCCTGTTGCTTTGGATCTGCCATGAGGGTAGCCAACCATGGCAGTCATGCAGGCAGGACAGCAAACATGTGACAAACAAAAATCATTCATGATTCAGACAGAGGGAAGTTTGTTCAGAACTCTACCATTCTCTTGGAGAGCATTGTCATGGCCCAAGCACCTACTATAAGGTCCACCTTCCTAACAATGCTCCTCCACAGCAATTCCTAATGGTGTCAAGCCTTCAACACATGGACCCTTGGGAACATTCACCCACAACCTAGCAATTTGTCTTTTCTGAAATTTTCTTCTGCTGATTTGTCCCCCTGACTCTAAGTAACCAGGGCCATTTTGAATTCTAAACTGATAGCCAAGGCCTGATTGCTATTGTTCTCATCTGTGCTTTATGTAGCCATGTGGTATTGATGAGCTGTGCTCGCTCTTTCCTCTCTGCATCCCTAAGAATTCCCTCCAACCCTTAGTGATGACCTTGGTAGCTCCTTTGTGAGTCCTTCGAATCACTTATTCAATCCAGTCTTTTGTAGACCTACATCCTTGCTGGCTGTCCTGCGGTTCGTGAACTAAGAATATCAGTATTACCTAAGAGTGTTTTAGAAATACCTCTCTCTGTACCTACTGAGTCAGAATCTCAAGTTAGCAAAGCATCAACTGATTCACATGAATATTGGTGTCCAAGGGCAACTGGTTTATACTGTCTAGTGTTGTTGAAAAGGTTGTTTTTTTTTTTTTTAAAAAAGGAATCTTTCTCCAAATCATAGCAACAGGGCCTTAATTTTTATGGCAACCTCTTACTACTCCAGCAGTCAGTTCTAGGAGAGTTGCTGGTTTTATGAGGCGAGCCTTTAGAAGGAAATAACATATAATATCTATGAAAATTTCTCTCGATTCAGTATTCACCAGTGGACTGAGAACAGACACGCACAAGACAGTCCCTGTCTTCAAACGGCACAGACAGATAGTTCTGGTGTTCTCTAGCCCAGTAGGATGATAACACCTCACAATAACACATTGTGTATTTCAAATAGCTCCAAGGTAGGATTTAGAATGTTCTCACCACAAAGCAATGATCAACATATAAGGTAACCAATGAAGTCACTGCGCCAGTTTAACACCGCACCACACATAGCAAACGTGACATGACACCCCACAAATACATATAACTGTGTGCCGGTATAATTGTAAAAGGATAAAGTAGGACACCATTTCACCAGTAAATCAATCACCCATCCTATCTCTGAGTTCCATCGGACAGATGCAGTCTCCCTAGTGCCAATTAGGACCAATCACTGTTCTTTGCCCTGCTGAATTGAGGCATCTGCCCTTGTGATTGATTCTCTTTCTTTCTCTCTTTCTCCTTCACTTCTTCCCTCCTTTCCTCTATTTTGTTTTTAATACAGTAATGCTAGTGTTTTAAATCCAAGGCCTTGTACATGCTAAACACACATTCTGCTATTTAGTCACTCCCAACCCAAGCCCCATTTCTCTCTCTTACACCATTAGTTGTCTTTCCGTTTCATCGCTGTCTCTCAAACTGAATATGTATTTGCTCCCTCATCCCCAAATTGCCCATACTTCAGTATATTTGTGGTTGTCAAAATTGGGATCATACTGCCAGGGCCTGATAGGCCTAAGGTTTTGAAACAACCAACTTTGACCTATTAGAACTCATGCTTGATATTGGCGCCCAACGTAAAGGCAGGAATTCACGAAAAAGCCACTGGTCTGTGGCTTTGTAGCTACCAGCCCAGACTGGAGGAGCATATGGGGCCCCTGCCCACCTGGCTAGGCTTTCTTTTCTTTATTCCCCAAGACTCTGAGTGAATTTGGGGGTTTCCTGTTATAGCCTTTCTGAGACAGTCTCCAGATGCTACCCAAACTCCAGAAGCACCTGGGCGCCAAATGCCACACGATTTACTCTAGACCGGCTGGCTCTGCTGTCAGGCATCCCCTGCCTACACATGCTTCCCCTCCCCCCCACACAATCCCCTGTGCATTTTTTGGACAGGCAGCCCCCTCCTTCCCTCTCCCACACCTTGGGTTGAGGGCTCTCCCTACACTCCTCCTACGTCACTGCTCACAGCTCACAGCTGTTTTCAGCCAGGCTCTTCACCGCCCAGTGCTAAGCCTCACAGTTCACCGACATTGTCGGCACATTTGGTAAGACAATTGGGAATTCCTAAAGGGAGGAATTAGGTAAAAGACTTTTTCCCCACATTAAAAAATGGGAAACACTATTAGTATGGAGGGATTTAGGTCTCTGGATGATAATCCACTGAACAGTTTGAAAATGGAACCAGCTAAATGAGAGGGTAACTAATCTAGTTGGGACTTATGTAATGTCAGTTCTAAACATTATTAGTTTTATCATTTTTGTTTTTTTTTTCACTAAAAAGTTGGTTAATATGAGAGCTGAGATACAAGTTTTAGAAAGACTTAATAAACAGATCATAGAGATATTCAGATCCAAACAGAGGAATTTAACACAGAACCAATTTCAGCATTGCATTGTAAGGTTAGAGAGGACTAGCCTAAGGGTTTCAAACAACCAACTCTGACCTATTTGAACTCATGCTACAGTCAAGGAGACTGCTAAGTATCCTGCAATGCCCAGGGCACTTTCCACTCCACTGTAAGGAGTTACTTGACCCAAAAGTCCATAGTTGAAGCTGAGAAACCTTGTACTCTATCACTCAGTCAACACTATGTCAAAGATGTTTTGTTAGCTATGATGTTACTCTAGCTAGAGATACGGTCTTTGAGGAAATAATTAAGGTTAAAGGAGGCTAAGACAGTGGGCCTATGGGATAGATATCCTTATACAATAATGTTCTAGAAGTCATTGTTCTCTATCTGGGGACACATGGGAAGATGACTAGTCACAAGCCAATGAAATGGCTCCCACCAGACTGTGCTGACTCCCTGATCTTGAATTTCCAACATCTAGAACAACAAGGAAACAAGTTCTATTATTTAAATCACCCAAGCTATAGTTTCTTTCTGCTGAACCCCAAGCAGCGGAATATGATCCCCACGTTAAAGGCTGATCCTCTGCCACCCAAATGCCTGTTACCTGGTGAGCGGATGCATAAATGTGGTGTAGCCTTACAGGAGTCACTACTTGGCAATGCAAGTGAGCAATGTACTCATAGTCACTGCAACAGGAGTGAGGTGCGTGTTACTGAATGAACTGAATGCATGAAGTGCTTGAAGAAGCCTACTGAAAAAGGCAAAACATTACATGACTTTATTTTATGAGACTCCCATGAAAGCAAGCCTAGAGAGACAAAATGGAGATTAGCATTTGCCCGAAGCAAAGGGAGGGAACTGGATTGCCTATAAAAGGGTGCAAAGGATTTTATTGGGGTGGTGGAAGTGTTCCAAACCTGGTTTATGGCAGTGGTTGCACAATTTGGTACATCACCAAATAACACACTTCAAGTGTTTAAATTTTATGGTATGTAAAGTATATCTCAATCAAGATGTTGAAAAGGAAGTTATTAAATTCAATTAAAAAGATACTCCAGAAAAGTATTCTAAAATCTCCCTTTCCGCCTTTCACTCCAACTTCCAGCAATTTCCCAGCTCCCATCCACAGCAAGACTCTTCCAGGGCGCATGCAGGGAAGCTCACCTGTATTCCCACCACCTCTTCTCACCTGCCCACTCCAAACCAGCCCCTGCCAACTAATGCTTGTCTCATTAAATCATAAAAACAGTGACAGTGCCAGATATGGTGGGAAATTTCCAGGCCTTCGTTATCGCTAGGACTTTCCACAACCTTGGCTTTATCCTCAGACCTCTGTCTTTCTGCAAACTCACACGACCTTAATCCTTCATGACTCTCCCGTTCTTTACTGAGAATAATAGGGAACTGGACACAAGACACAAACCTTCAAATATCACCACTCCCACCCCTGAAGACTCCCACTTCACTCTCCCCTGGACTCCAGGTTGCTACATCTGTGTCTGTGGGGTAGTTGAGAAAGTCTAAAGCTAAAAACATCCAGTACAAACCTCTAGACCTCCTGTCTGTACTTTCCTCAGTCCCTCCACATTGCCCTCGGGTCCCTTCGTCCCTCTCTTCCTCGAGGCCTCTTTTTCCATTCTCATTACCTTCTTTCTACTTTCATAGCTTATATCCACTCTCAAAACCAATTAAATGCACACATATATACATTAAAAGCTAAGTTCTGCATATGAAACAGAATATGTGGGGTTTTTTTTTGTAGGTCTGAGTCACCTCCCTTAAATAATATAATCACTTTCCAGATCCATCTTTTCTCTAGCAAATTTCAAAGTTCCAGTTTCTCTTAGAGTTGAATAAAATTCTGCTGTCTGCGTATCCCACATTTTCATTCTCCATTATTCATCCACTCACCCACTGATGGACATCTAGGCTGCTTCCATTTCTTCATTATTGAAAGTAGAGCAACGATAAATATGGATGAGACAGTATCTCTGCGGCAAGATATGGAGTTCTTTGGGTGCATGCCCAAGAAAGGTAAAACTGAATCCTATGGAAGTTCTATTTTTATTTTTTTTTAGAAAGCTCCACATTCATTTCCACAATGGCTGTACTAGTTTATACCCTAACCAGCAGAGACTAGATCTCTCTTCCCACATTTTCTCCAGCATTTGTTTCCTTGATATTTGAGATTCTGATGAGGGTAAGTTGGAATCTCAAATAGTTCATTTTTGTGCATTTTTGTGATAGCTAAGGATGGTGAACATTTTACAAATATTTATTGGTCATTTGCATTTATTCTTTTGAGAACTGTCCTTTACATTATCTCATTTATCAACTGGCAATTTGGGGTGTTTAATTTTTTGCAGTCCTTTTAAATTCTATATATTATCCACCCCCAATCTGGCATATCTGGCAAAGATTTTTCTCCCATTCTGTAATATGTGTCTATGTGCTCTGTTGATAGTTTTCCTTGCTATGCAGAAACTTTAATCTCATGTAGTTCTGTTTGTTAATTCTTATGGTAAGTTCCCACGCTATTGGAATTTTATTCAGAAAGTTCATGTCTACACCTATATCTTAAAGTTTATTTTCTAAATCGTCTTCAATAATTTTTAGGTTTTAAATTAAGGTATTTGATTCACTTTGATTTGATTTTTGTACAAGGTAAGAGATATGGATCTAATTTCATTCTCCTAGAGGTGGATATTGGAGTCATCTTTGATGTTGTATCCTTCCTTAATCAGTCCTCAGCAAATCTACTTTGATCTTATTCAAAAGATATTTTTAACCTAACCACTATTACACTCCACTAGACTATCTCATTTGTTCAAACTAAGATCATGTCATTCCTGAGCTGGTTTAGTAACATCCTAAGTATTTTTTTTTTCTCCACTTTGATCCTCAGAATCAGCCAATGTTATTAAAATGTCAGCAGGCTTCCATCTGTCCTCCATTAGAAGTGATTGTGCATTTGGGTGGGGGCAGGGAAGGATGGTGACTCTGTCCTGAGACGCCAGCCAGTTCTGGGGGAAAGGTTAAGGGAGATTATGATGCAAAGAGATCACAAAAGTCAAGGGGATGGGTAATGTAGCCAGGTAGGCAAGGCCCTGAAGGAACACAAACCTCTGCTGCTCCTAGTTATGCACCCAACACAGTAGTAGGGGAGGTAGAGAGGTCCCAGTTGTGCCTATTAGGAAGAAGAGATTCCCAGATCAGGGTGTTGGTCATCCCTAAACCACCTTCCTATTGCTCCTCTGCAAGCTAGGTACCTAACCCCTATTCCCTAAAGATGACATGAGGCAGCCTGATGAGCCCAGGGTTCAAAGATGTGAGAACAAATCTAGAGAGTCCACTGCTAGACTAGCATCAGCAAAAATTCAGCCACTGGCAAAGATCTGAGGTCCCTGTAGCCAAGACATCTGAGAGGAAATATAATCTTAGAATTTGACTAGGCCATGACCAGAGCAGGAGGCTGTAGGGCCAATCAGGAGCAGGTTGCAGAGGAGACATCCCAGTTTTCCTACAGAAGACACTTGAGTGGTAGCTACACCATGGCTTCCATGAGGTCACTATACTGTAGCCAGAGTCCTCAGTTACCAGTCAGCTACCCATCAACGCACATTCTGCTGAGCATCACATCCTGCCTGGAGACCCCTAAGACTGGGCAGAAAGAAGCTCTCTTCTTCTCCCTCCTCAAGGTAGCTTAGCACAGTTGCCCCACAGTTGCTCCATAAAAGAGTCAGATTCAGAGAAACTGTCTGGAGCAATTGAAAGGCAAGACCAGCAGTGTCTGCTGAGGACACATGATAAGATAAAACCGGACTCTCTGAACATGGCGGACAATGAGGGCTGATGAGAAGCCAAGGACAATGGTATGGGGTTTTGTTCCTACTTCATGTTCTGGCTTTGTGGGAGCCTAGCCAGTTTGGATGTTCACCTTCCTAGACTTGGATGGAGGGGAGAAGACCCTGGACTTTCCACAGGGCAGGGAACCCTGACTGCTCTTCGGACTGGAAAGGGAGGGGGAGAGAAACCCTGTCTCGGAAAAAAAAAAAAAAAAAAAAAGAAAAGAAAAAAAAACTGTTTGGGGAGGTTTATCAGGTGCGGCCACTGGGCTGGGGTATCAAAAGCATCCCACTCTCCTCAGGACACTCTCTCTGCTTCTTCTTTGTGGTTTAAGATGTGATCTCTCAACTGCTGATCCACCTAAACTGCCTGCTGCTTACTGACACACTGCCCTGCTATAATAGATTCATCCCTGTCTTAGGGTTTCTGTTGCTGTGAAGAGACACCATGACCACTGCTACTCTTATTAGGAAACATTTAATTGGAGTGGCTTACATTTTCAGGGCTTTAGAGCTGAGAGTTTCAAGGTCGCTCACCCTTTCTCTAATGTCTGGCTGTGGGTCTCTGTTTTTGTTCTCATCTGCTGTAGGAGGAAGCTTCTCTGACGATAGCTGGGCAAGGCACTGATCTGCTTCCGTGGCTGGAGTTATGTTTGCATATTTAAACTAGCTTTGATCATTTCAAAATGCATAAGCTGGACATTAAACAAAGTGGAGATCACACTGAATATTTCTCTCTATGCATAAAATCCCACAAACATTCCAGATTCTGCCAAGATCAACTACACCACAGTCAGGACTCCATGTCTGGACCATATATAAAAGTTGTAATGGGCTAAGAAGGTACAAGAGGGACACTTCACCCCAGATAGTGACAAACACCACTGACAGATGCCTGTCCTGAGCTCTAAACATAAGATGAGCAGAGTCAACCACCCATGGTACCACTGGAATCAAAAGAAGAGCAGAGAGATGCTTTTTTTGCAAGACTGATGTCACCACAGTCAAAACAATACCGCTATCCGGAGAACAGCAAAGGCCACCCAGCCCAGATGTGGGGACCCACAGAGCAGCCCTAAGCCCTATGCATCCAGTGAGCAATGTTCTTCTGACCCAGGAGACTTCACTGCAGTGTCCTGGGTCATCTGGTTCTCTGAATAGCCTATAATGCCACTGGGAGGCCAAAGAGGAATGTGGCTCAAGAGTCGTGGAAGAAACATACAGAAAGCATCTGCCATGTTGTGGCACTGTGCTATTCATCAAGGGCATAGAAAGCATATCTTTCCCAGTCTCAAGACACTTGCCATCTCATAACTAAAATAAGCTGGCAAGATGGCTTGGTGAGTAAAGGTGTTTGCCACCAGTCTGAGAAATCGAAGCTCCATCCCAACAACCTACATGTTGGAAAGGGAGAAATGATTCCTGAAAGTTGTCCTCTGACTTCCATATGTGTGTGACACACCCACCATGGTCCACCATGTCAGTTTAATATCTATTTTAAATATTTATTTTAACATATATTCTGCAAGACGTTCTACTGGCATACAAAGAGAAGAAAAATGTACAAGCAAAAGGTCCAGCTTAAGGACATAGATAGGTTCACATGTATTTCCAAACCAGACCCTGTATTTACTAACTCCAGGATGTGTAGCAAGCTAGGTTTCCTTTTTTTTTTTCACTCTAAAACTTGATTTTATTAGCAGTCTGGGTTTCAAATGTGGGGTTTCTACAGTCATTTATACTTTCCTAGATCTTGTCCTCAGATTCTTCTTTTATTATTATTATTATTTATTTATTAAAGATTTCTGTCTCTTCCCCACTGCCGCCTCACCTTTCCCTCCCCCTATCCCAATCAAGTCCCCCTCCCTCATCAGCCCAAAGAGCAATCAGGGTTCTCTGCCCTGTGGGAAGTCCAAGGACCACCCACCTCCATCCAGGTCTAGTAAGGTGAGCATCCAAACTGCCAAGGCTCCCACAAAGCCAATACGTGCAGTAGGATCAAAAACCCATTGCCATTGTTCTTGAGGTCTCAGTAGTCCTCATTGTCTGCTATGTTCAGCGAGACCGTTCCTTTCTATGGCCCAGTTTTTCTTCTATAAAAGGCGTCAACAATAGCACCTGCTTCTAAGACTGATGGAGTTAAATAATCTGGCGTTCTCAGATCAATACATCGTTTGGATCTGGAATATCCTATAAAGGCCCCATGTGTTTAACACATGTCCCACAGATAAGTGAGGACTCTTAAAGAGGCAGAGAATGCTGAGTCTCGGGTTGTTGGAATATGCCCTCAAGAGGCAGGTTCTTACTCACCTTTGATCTTTTCTTATTTCTCCCTCTCATTTCCCAGCTGCCACCTTTGCTTCCACCACACACTCCTGTATGAATGCTACCTCATCACAGCCCCAAAAGCAGTGAGACCAACTGACCATTATCTGAAACTTCCAAAACCATGAACTATGCTTAAACCTTTTGTCTCTAAAAATTGTATATCTTGGGTATATTTTATAAGAATGGAAAGTCAACAGGCACCCGAATGAACAGATTCAATGATGTCAACAACCACCATCACCACTTCCACACATGCTAACATAGCAATGCCTCATTATTCTTCCTTCTTCCTGCCTTTGCCCGCTGAGGACATGTCCTTCCTTGTGGTCTGCCATTCCGTGTGTGTGTGTGTGTGTGTGTGTGTACATTGGCTTTGCATATTCTAGCCCCTATTCATGCCCAGTGATGCAGCATGCTCACCTATAGTTTTTATTCTCCTCCAGCCTCCAGCAGTGCCTACCCATGCTTGATACATCTCAAAACAGGCCCTCCATTGACCTCAGGGGGGCAAAGAGAGACCATAGAGCAAGAGCTTTTAATCCTGAGACAGTCCACATACCAATTCAATTTTTGACTACCTCAAGCAATTAAACGTTCTAATCTTTAGGAGGTTTTGCTGTGGTTGTTGCTATCATTACCACTACTGGTAAATCAAGGGTAATGACACCTCAGTGCGACCTATTTTGCCCATTGAACCATATGCCAGCCAATCACTGAACAGTCTGGATTGCAAAAGAGAAGCATTTACTTATAAGGCAGAAGCAAAAGAGTAAGTACCAAGTTTGTCTTCTCAAGGATAAGGTCTAAGAACTCTATGGTTCAGATGCAGAATCTCCCCTACAAGTTCATGTGTTTCAACACTTGGTCCCCAGCTGGTGGCACAGTTTGGGGAGGTTGTAGAACCTTTAGAAGGTGAGACCTCACTAGAGATAGTGGGTCACTAGCAGGTGGACCTTGTTGTACATTGTCTGGCCCCACCCCCTGCCTTCTCTCCAATTCATGATCCACAGAGATGACAGCAAACAGCCTGATGCTTCTGTTGCCACAGCCATAGCCACAGACCCCTCTCACCTCCAAAGTTCCCTGCCCGTGACAAAATAGACCCTCAGATACAGAGATGAAATAAATCCTTCTTGCATTAAGTTCTTGTTTAGTATTTTGTTGAGATGATGAAAGGGGTAATTGATAGAGAAGGATTTATGGAATAGAGAAAATGGAGATCTGGGACCCAAAGAAAGGTGACCCAAAGAAAGGAGGGTGAAATGATCTTCGTTTGTGTAATGATCTTTGCAGCCTTTCATGAGAAATGTATTCAGAAAGCGTTGACATCAGCTCATAGAAGGGTAGATGTTTTGGCCTTTAGACATCAAAAGCGACCATCAATCTGACATGCAAGTGAAGGGTCAGAGGCTTCGACTACTTGGATTAAGACAGAAAGCAGTGGCTTTCCTGAAAAGCCGCCAGGCAACCCCTGTCTTCCTGACCTGCCTGGCCGACCCACATCTATAGCAAAGCTGGTGGGAAATGCACGGTACACTGCTCAGCTGCCTGACCTCCAGGGCTTTTAACAACTAAAAGCGGGTAACTAAAAGCAAGTGGAGCGGGAAGCTTTGCCCCATTTCCCCCTCAGTTTCAGCAGGTCCATTGTATGGAATACATAAAAATAACTATGCAGAGCTGTCCAGCCCAATGCCCGGCATTCAGGAAGTGCTCAATAAGTAGCCGCATAAACAAGAATCGTAACTCTTTTTCCACTTAGCAGTGAGATCTATTTCCAGAGAGATGGGAACTCTTGAGACTTCAATAAGGTCAAGACTTTCTTGCTAGGGCTCTTAAGGGTCACTGTGATAAATGAAAAACAGAAAAGAAGTTTTCTGTGTACCCTGCCTTACCATAATGAGACCATTTGCCATGAGCGGCCTTAGTAGCCAGCGACCTGACTACGGGGGGAAAATCTGAGGAGTGACTAGGAAGAGGACCCCAACTGTCCTTTTTTTTTCTCCCCTCACATCCTCATGCCCACTGCTGGATAACAATTTCCTCTGAGAATAAAACATTCTGTCTTGGAGGGAAGGACGCTCCTTAAGATCCACCGTGTGTTCTAAAGGGAGGTGAAATATTCCATCCTGCAAGGGAGTGCCTTCACACTCATGAAGTAAATGACTCAACAGCTTCCGTTGGTCCCTGGGCAGCTTCACTAGGTCCCTGGATCCTCACACTTATATAAGCAGTAAGAAATACTAAGAGACACTCTGGGACCAACCAAGCTGCCTAGAAGCAGCAGACACCAGCTGAGCTCCCTGGAAAAGGCAGTCTCCAACTTCTCTGCAAGTTCTGCAGGGAGGTCCTGGTTTCCAGCTTTTGCGGGCAGGCACCCATGCTAGGGTGGGCTTTTGTTGATAGTGCTGCCTTTGAGTCATATCTGCTACAGATCCCCTCACCCATATTCCTATAGGTAAGGACAAGGTAATGTGACTTGCCTTCAGTTACCTGTCTAAAGTGAGCCGACACTGGTTTGCTTTTCCCCAGTGATAAATTCACACACAATCCCCACTTCACAGAGCCCCTAGTTTTGAACATTTCCTATCACAGCTAAATGCATTCCCAGGAAAATGTCTCAGAAATTCACTGGTCCTAAGAATGGGATGAAACCCAAGATTCCCAAGGTGATTTGCATTGGAGCAGGTGGGCGAGGCTAAAAATCAAAGCTAGGCAGGTCTAATTAAGGACTCGCAGGCCTGGAGATGCCAGGAGGAAGGAAGTGTTGTGAAACTCAGAGAACTTCCCAGAGCCACTGTAATTACACCACAGGAGGCCTCTCCAGGTGGGGCAGTTGGTGGCTGGTTAGAGCAGAAGGCAAAAAAAAAAAAAAAAAAAAAAAAAAAATCGATGCCAGGCTTCTTGTTGTTCCTTAAATCAAAACACAAAAGACTGGCCTACCTGCCTGAAGAAGAAAGTGCTGCCCTGGGAAGAGATGATGGGCGGAGAGACAAGACAGACACTAGCAGGGAATAAAGATTCGTATGTATGCTTCCATGACTAGGAATGTTCCAGAAGGATGCAAATCAAACCGGTAACCGTGTCTATCTCAGAACTGGCTGCCTGGAAGGAGTAGAGAGCAAGAGTGGAAGACAGGCCTTCCCGTATTCTCACTTACATTCCTTTTTACTGTGAGTTTTTAAACCAAATAGATAGGTCATATTTTTTTTCTATTTAAAAAAAATGTTTGCAGAGACAGTATGAATGAATTCAGTGAGCTATAAAATCTTTTGATAAAACCCAAAGCCTGAGCTATTATTTTTAAGAGACTGACGGAAGAGCACAGTTATCAAGTTATCACGGCGTGCTGTGAGTCAGGGCCATGGACAAACTGTCTCCCCGGGCATCAGAATTCAGGTCCAGTTATGGGGCATAAAATACTATTAAAAATGGCTGAAGTGTCAGGACAGCTGAGAGGGAAGACACCCCCAATTCCTGGGCTGGCAGTCTTAGTGGCACAGGTTTTCATCTTAGAAAACAACGCTCCCTCCGCCACCTTTTCTATACCTGCTTTTGAACAAACATGGGGTTTCTGGGAAGTACATTCCTCATTAGTCAAATCTGCCCCTATCTCTCCCTAGCCCCAGACTTGCCTTGTTCAGAGCCCGAGAAAGCCTTGCCTCGTCGTTCCTTATAAATAGAATCTCCCTGACTTTTCAGGAGCGATGATTGTGAACGTGGGTCAAATCCAAAGCCACAGAACAATGCATCTGCCTTGGGGACTTGATGATAACGTTTGTTAGTGTAGAAAAACAGAACAGAAAGTTCCACATGACCTGAAAATGAGAAAATCCCCCACAGGAATGTTCCATTAATCAGGGGCGGGAGGGAAATCAGCCTCACACCACTGGGGATTCCCAAGAGCATTGATAACGGCAAGGACAGTGCTCCTGGAGAAATCAGTAAGATACGTGCCTTGTCTGTGCTAGAGGCCAACATGCAAGTGGAAAAAAACAGCTTTGAAAAGACTCCTAACATCCCAAATACGCACATCCTGGAGGCATCATGGAAGCAGGAATTCCATTTGGGAACTCAGAGACAACTGAGAATCTAAAAAGGGCAACTGACAAGCGCTTGAAGGCAGGAGGATCTGGGAAGCCAGACTGTAAACTTTTACAGGCAGTTTCCTGGAGAATTCCTGAAAATTCTTGAATCGCGTTGGCTCAGTCACACCAGTGGCATTTGCGGTGACACAGAGCCAGAAACCTACATTAACTGCTGAGCCTACTGTACTTGGCATTGTAAGATATGACAGAGATCCATCCACTACTCCGAAGGAACTGGCCTTTTTAGGGAGAAGCTACAAATGCATCATACTGGCTAGAACAACGCCATGCAGTACCAGGATCAAAGTGAGAGCTCAACTTTTCAAATGAACATCCATAGGCAGTTTACTATACGCTGTTCATGGCTGTCAGCACTTTGAATGCATGATGTGATTTCTGGCCCCATCTCTATGAGACACGTGCTACCGCAGTCCAAGTTTCATAGGTGATAAAACAGAAGTTTACAAAGACTGGGGTCCTTAAACCAGCCATGTGATGTTTTTAGAGTGATTCTGTGTAACAAGAAAAGAAGAAATTTAAAGAGATGACAGAGAAAAGAAAGAAAGGAAGGAAAGAAGGAAGGGAGGGAGAGAGAGAGAGAGATAGTAGGTTAAAATATTACCATGTCTGATGAAATAGCAGAGCCACGCAATTGGGCACACAATCTGCACTTGGCTCTCAACCAACATCTGAGGCAAACTGACTAAATCTTTTAAATCTTGCTATACTCCACCAGACCAACCTACATATAACCGGGCCCAAACCAAGCGCTGAAAGTGTCATCTGCGGCTGTTGAGGTTAATCGAGTAAACGGTCCTTCTGTGCCAGTCTAGGCTAAGTTAGTGTGAAACTCAGCAGACATATCAAAAACGAAGGAAGCAATGCCGTGCATCACCAAATATATTATTTACCATAAGAAGGTTATGTAAAATTGTTTCTTTTTTCCTTACTTGGATATGTTCTGTTACCCGCCCAAGAAAAATAAGGTTAAATCAGAATAGTTCTCCCTCATAGTAAGTGCATTTGTGAAAAAGGACACAGAGCCTATGTTAAATGCACTAGAGAAGTTAGTATGGGGGGGGGATGAGATAATTTATTTTACAATGTAAAGAAACTTTTCCGGGGTTGGGGAGATATTCAGTGGGTAAAGTACAAGGAAAGTCTGAATTTGGATCCCTAACAGCCATGTGAAACATCAGCTGTGTGCACCTGTACCCCCACAGCAGGGTGGGGAGGGAAGAGGCAGACAATCTCAGAGGCCCGCTGGCCAGCCAGTCTAGCCAATATGTGAGCTCCATGGTCAATGGGAGACCCTTTCTCAAAACCAAGGTGAGAAGCCATTATAACAATGTGCCCAAGATCTGCTCAAACTCCCGGCAGACAAAATCCGAGCATGTAGAAGCAGACGTGAGCGTAAAGTACCATCCCTAGCTGAGAGGCTATGGGCAGTGATGGCCACTGAAGGAGGGAAAGTCAATTCCCTCCAATGGGTGGCACCTAGTATATCAACCATGCTCTAAGGCAGGTCTTGTGGCCAGGAGTAGTTGGCCAATCCCAAAACAGAAACTGGATCCCATGACGAGAGAGAGAGGAGAGAGAGAGAGAGAGAGAGAGAGAGAGAGAGAGAGAGAGAGAGAGGATTAAAGGCCGGGTAGAGAGAACATAAAGTTGGGGGATAGGAAGGTGAGATAGAATTTAGATTCTGGAAGAATCTGGGAGGGAAATAAATATGAACAAAATATATTGGGTGAAATTCTCAATAATTAGTAAAAGCATTTTTAAAAGAGACCTCTGAATAAAACTCATATTAGATTGAAAAAGTTAGGTAGAGAGTTATAGAGGAAGACAGCCACGAGCACATGAATGATGTATGTACCCACACACACAAAAGAAATCTTTTTGAAGAATTTATCTATAATTTACCCTATCTCAAATATGTAGATTCCTACCATCCCAAATAAAATGCCCTTTGAAAGCAAGTAATGAATTTGAATAATAGCAAAGGAGAGAAGGCACTAACGTGAGCGTGGGGAATCAGTGACGGCACGCACACTTCACAGCAATGGGCCCCAAATTTAGCTGTCAACTATCTGGCAGCCCCAACATGTGGACAGAGGCAAGCTCGGTTATGCAATAGTCAGATGTCTTTACAGGTTTAAAAACCTACAGAACTGGTTACTTTCTGATGGTTCGCCAGGCCTCCTGACCTCCAGCAGCTGTTAGACCTGCTTGAGAGTCAGGTTCCCCCAAACCAGGTCAGCTTCCTGCCGCTCTTTCTTCTATGTTCATGTCATGGGCAGGTGCCCTAGTCAGTCATCTGTGCTCCAGTTCATTGTTTTTCCAGGCCCTTTCTTAAATCATTTGCAACCCGTTCCCTTCCAAACTGTACTTTAATTGGCCATGAGTAAGGCCTAAACATCTATCCATTTAAAAAGCAAACACCCCTCCACCTTCCGCCCCCAGATGTGCCCAATGTGCAAGCGAAGTTGAGAACTCCCGGTCCTGCCCTGACTTTGATCACATGTGCTTGCTGGTTCTCGCTTTCACTCCAGCCACACCGACTTTACACACTCACGGGGTCCTCTGATGCACGGATCCCCTCTCACCCTGGCCACAGTCACCTCCCCTCTCTGCTGAGCCATGCCTGTCTGCTGGCTCAGTTTCAGTTCCCCTACTCATCACCTCAGCCACTCTTAAAGCAGTAGCCTCGCCTGTCTGCCTTTTCCAACATCCACAACAACTCCCCAAAGCTCAAAACTGAGCTCAGTGTTTTAGCAGCTTTATCTAGAAGCTGGCCTTCACCGAGTCTATACCTAGGCTTCTACCAGTATCTAGGGAAGAATCAATATTCTTTGTGTAAATTTAAAAGATCTCAACAAATTTTAAGTGGAAAGGAATTTTCTTAATTTGGAAAGTGGCATTTGGAGCAAACGCTGGCATTCATAAAAATTCCCAATGAATTTTGCCACATTATTAAAATCAAATAGCAAGTAAAGCAAGTGTTCATGGTAAAGGGCCAGTAACAAAAGTCATTATGTAAAATCATTATGTCATTTTCCTGCAGTGAATAACTTCATCATTGTTGTAGTCAGCTTTGTGCCCCTGTGACAAAACACTTGAGGAGAGCAACTTCAACAGAGGAAAGCCATGTTTGGGCTCACAGTTTCCAGGGTTTCAGTCTATGATTTACTCAGCACTGTTCTTCTGGGTCTAGGGGAAAACAGAACATCCATATAGGAGCATGTGTCCAAACAAACGTGCTCACCTCATGGCCATAGGAAGCAAAGAGAGGGAGAGAAAGAGGGAGGGAGAGGGGAGAGGGAGCGGGGGTAAGAGCAAATAAGAGAGAGAGAGAGAGAGAGAGAGAGAGAGAGAGAGAGAGAGAGAGCTACCTCAATATGCACTCAAAATTATGCATCTGTTACGGTGCACAATCCCATCATCCTGGAAAGAGAAGCAACAGAGACAGATCTGCCAAATAGATTCCCGGAGCACAGGCGGGAGCAGCGCCCCACCATCCATTGGGATGAGGAGGCTGATGGAAATTTTAAATCTTAATGGTGGGCATGGGAACAGAGTATGAAGCGTTTGTCAGAATGTGTAGCCCTCTACCCCAAGAGAGGGAATTTTGGCATGTGTCGATTATAGCTTAACCATTGAACTCTTTTAAAAAGAGTTTTCAAAGAAACATTATATTCTACATAAAATATCCTTTAAAAAATTCTTAATAATAAAGCTGTTTCCAAAGTAAGTTTGTAACTCTTCCGAACTGCTATTTATGTTTCGTCTGGTTGCATATGCCAGTGTTTAAACATCAGACTCAAAACCAACAGTGAGCTACAGTAAGCGCGGGATAGCGCAACAGCAGCAGCTTGGTTATGTGAATGAGATCACTTAGGAACCTCGGCTGGTATTTACGTTTGTGAAGCCCTGGAGGGAAATGAGGGCTGTGAGGTCCCTGTGTTTGCCAAATGCAAATTTCAGTTAACACATAACATGTTCTGGAATATTGTATTCATAGCTTTAAAATAGAACTTTATTGCTTTTAAATGAGGAATTGCTTTATAGCTACAGAAAGTGCTTTAAAAGCATATAAGATCACATCAGGGACAAAATTCAGAAGTTGTTTAAGTCATACTTTGGAATTTTTGACTTATTAAAAGCTGTTTGTCTATTCGAAGACATAGGGTTAGAAGTCCAGCCATACTGTCTGAAGCATGAAAACACCAGCAAGACTAACGTTAACAGTCATTGACAAATACACAGGACTGAGGTCTGAAGACAGAAGTACTTGGGAAAAGAGAGTTGGGGTGTTGTTGCTATTTTAATGACATGAAGTTAACTGGATACCCACATAGACAAAGAAATAAATTTGTTTATACTTAAAATCACTTTTTTTGGTAGACTTAAACCTAAATATGAAGAGGAAAACTACAGATTTGGGGAGGGAGCACAGCAAAATATCTCCTTGGCTCCGGGCTGGGTATATCGCTAGTCAACAGGAAAGTGGGGGATTAGCTTTCTTCACAGTTAAATCTGTTTCTCTAAGGACAGCATCCAGAAACCAAAAAGGCCAGCAGAGTGCACATAAATCTGGCTGGGAAAGCCAAGTGTTGCTAAGGTGTAGAGCAGAGGGAATTCTCACTCCCTGCTGGTGGGAGAATAAACTGCTTGAAAAGAATACTTTGGAAACCAGTCTGGGATTGTCTCATAAGGATGAAAATAGTATATCCCAAGAGGATGTGGAATTTCTGACTACAGAGACTAGCGGGATCTGTAATCGCTCTTCTCAGAAAACAAAGGTACTGATGAAGTCAGAGCAGTGTGTGTTTCAGTCTCTCTGAGCAGAAAGTGAAGATAAAAGCAGAGTCATGTCCTACTCGGATGAGCACAGAGGCCCTGGAGGGGGACACTGGTTTAGATGTTTTAGCAGCTCTGTGTTCGATTTAGCTCATGTGTGACAAAGGTACATGTTTACAGGATTGACCCTCATTGAACACTAAAATTTGCAAGGCGTGGTGGAACATGGCTTTTAATTCCAGCACTCATGAGGCAAGGGTATGCAGATTTCTAAGAGTTCGAGACTAGACTAGTTTACATAGCTAATTCTAGGCTAGCCAAAACTACATAGTGGGACCATGTCTCCAAGAAGGAAGGAAGGAAGGAAGGAAGGAAGGAAGGAAGGAAGGAAGGAAGGAAGGAAGGAAGGAAGGAAAAGTGGAGCTATATACAAGTGAAGTTTTTTACACTATGAATATTTGTAATGTGTGTGTAATGACCCATCAACAACAAAACTAATAGATCTTTAGCTAGGTTGTCAAAAAATGCAGAAGACTATATTACTAAAGTGAGTAGTGACTGTGTTATTAACTCACTCAAAGAATGATTTTAACAAAGAGGAAGAGGAAAATACAGTAACAAATAATTTAAGAGATAATATGAGTAATTATAGACTCAGAAATTAGATAATATAGGTGAAATGGAAACCTTTCAAGAAAGACACACACACCTTCACCCACAATCACCTTTAATCCCATGTTACATGGCGTACACAGAAATTAACTCAAAATGTATCATGACAGAAAATACAAGTCCTAGAACTAAAATTTCTAGAGGGAAAATATAGAAGGAAATCTTTGTGACCTAAGGTTAAGCAAACACTCAATCTAAAACATAATGAGCTTGATTTTTTATCAAACTTTAAAACTTTTGCTCCACCAAAACAAAAAACAAACAAGCAAACAAACTGAATAAAAAAAAACAGATGAAAATTTTTGCAAATAAAACTGATTACCCTTGAATCTGGAATATATGACAAACTCTCCTAACTGAAAAACAAGACAAACCACATCCGGTTTTAAAGCAGCCAATCTAAAGAGCATGTCACCAAACAAGTTGGCAATGAGCACTGAGGTCATTAGAAAAAGCCTCACCATGCTGTTATTCCAATGACTGAAATAAAAATGCTAGTACCACCAAGTGCTGTGGGAGTTTAACACAATCAGATCTCTCTTGTCTTCTGGCTGGGAAAGCAAGATGACATGCTACTTTGAAAAACTGTGTGGCAGTGTCTTCCAAAGATAAGCAGACACTAATCCATGTCCCACAACCTCGATGTTAGACATTCACTCTGGCGAGATCAAAGCCTGCATCCACAAAAGTCTGTTTGTGGTTTTATGGCAGACTTACTCATAACCATTAAAACCTGAGAACAATTGATGTGTGTATGACGTAGGAAATAGGGTTGAAGAATGGACTGAAACACTGCAATAAATCCACAGAATGGAACAGAACCCAAAATTAGGAAGAAAGAAAAAACTGATTTCAATATAATGCATGAACAGTAGACCCATTTTGACAAGTCGGAGAAGCAAGAACTACATGGCTATGTGCACCTTCCCTCTCTATACTGCAGTTTGAGTATGGATAATATTGTACTAGCTTTTCCTGGGAAAATGAGCAACGTATATAAACCCAACCTAGGGCACCAATGACATACCAAAGGAATTATTCCATACCAGTCCAACTTGATAAACCATAGAGTGTAACTGGGATTACTACAGGTCTACAGGTAAGACGTTGCATGGACAATTTATGGGTCACTATACTACTAAAGAAAAGTCTCTCTCCCTAGCAACGAGGAACTGCTTATATGTTCTCAGTGAGGCATGAGACCTTATAAGCCACTGCGCTGCCCTATGACAGAAATTCAGTGAACTCCACCTTGTATGAATTATATGTAGATAATAAAAGTTGCTGAGAGTTCAAAAGAGCAATAGCCACGTCATCCCCTCAGGAAAGTATTCCACCCCTTTCTCCAGCTCTTACATTCTTTCCTGTTCCGTGATGTTTCCTGAGCCTTAGAGGGAGTGATATTGTGACTCATTTAGAACTAAGCATCGACAGTCACTCATTCTTGGCACTTTAGCTATCTATGAGTCTCCATAGTAACTACTACCACTAACAACAAGAGTCATCCTTGGCCAACGCCAGCAACAGCAATGATCTGTAGACATAAGCATGTTGAAGGTAATTTGGCTAGTATACTGTACTCACTTAACAAAGCAGAAATCACTTCCCCACCAAAGCCAACGACCCCTCTAACCATGAGTTTTTTACCTGGCTTAGGGTACCAAATGTGAATTCCTTCTTGTGGATCAGGCCGGAAAATCTGACCCCAAAGTAAGTGAATATACCCATAAAAACCACACCACTGTTATACCAACAGGCACGTCTTACCTGGTATATTGATAGTATAACATGCAGGCTTCACAGCAGGTAGGACTGTTGGCAACAATTCTTCTGCAGCAGCCTTCAGAGCACCTTCGGAACCCCAGGACAGTCCCAGTTTCCTACAAACAAAGTGTAGGATATCTTCAGGAATAGGGTTTTGCCATCTAGCTCTGGTGGAAAACCAACTTCCTTGGCAAGAGATTATATATATGGGAGACTCCAGAGACTTCTAGCCAACAACCCATGAAGAGATAACCCACCACTGACACTGGGGGGTTTTCATTTAAAAATCTATGGCTCCTAGGCATGTCTTTTTTCCAGCCATGGGAAATTTTATACCTTTGTTCAAATTCTTTTAACCATTGTTTCAACGTGTCTAGGCTCAGGCTACTGTGGGATTTTTCTCATTCACCTTGTTGAATGTTATCTGTATCTTAACAGACCACAAATGCCCATGAATTCCATGTTTACCCAAGACCTTGCAACCTGTGTAACCAACTTTCTATTCTCATTCTTTCTGGTGTCCTTACACATCTTTTAAAATAGTTTTTTTTTTTTAAAATCTGTAAAACACTCAAGAGTTAGCACTGTATCGTCTATGTAATGAATCCTTTCACAAAGTGTAGGCAGAAGCTCTGAAGGGCTATTCCCCCATCAATCCAAGCAAGTGCCAGCTGATCACTCTGGAGTCATCAGTGAGAGGGGTACCAAAGTAAAATGTGAACAGGGTCAAACATAGCCTGCCAATATCCCATTGGTTCTATCAACTGTTTCCTTTCAAAGAAAAGCTGTGTTGGGCACAATGATATAAATAGGCACCACCTTAGTTAGTTCTCCACAATCCACATTCTTCATAAGTCATCCCACTTCCTCATCTTCGGCACTCATGGAGCCACAAAGGATCCCCTCACATCTGACAGGCTCAGTGAGGTCAATTTAGTCGAATCTCAGGCTAATCTAAGGCCATTCCCATAGCATGCCACGCCTGCCACGTTTACCTCTTGAGAGAGCTCCACGAGCCTGTCAAGCTGTGTTCCCATGATGCAACTGGAGGTGCTGCCTCTCAGCCATACTTAGCCGTTAAGAAGGCTGTGGACTAGGTAAACAATTCCACACCCAGTGTGCTTTCTTGCAGAAGAGAAATGCACCCAGGTTATTCAAGGAGTGGGGTTTTACCTGCCCAACCCTAGGCAGAGCTACTCTTTTTCACCTGCACTGCTTTCTCATGCATGTCTTCTGGGGGCTGCTGTTCGGGCCTTTCAGACTTCCAAAAACTCACAGTACTGAAGTGTCATCCTTTTTCCTAGGAACCCCAGCTTGACACAAACTTTGTTATGTTTGCTTTCAAGTGACAGACTGGCCCTTCTGTCTGTTATCTTGTTATCCCCTCTTGATTGCACCAGCAGTCTAGGGACCTGAATTATATGCCAGTTTACATCATTCAGGTCTTCCAGAACTCTCCTGCCTCCAAATCAATGAGGCCCAACTATCCACTAAGGCCCCACACCAGTCTCAAAGACCCCACTGAGTTAGTTTCATTCTTAACCTGGTCTTATCCATTCCAGTGAGTGGGACACTAAACGCTGTGCCTACACACACATTTCCTCCAGGAACTGCCCTTCCTCCATTTCCTCTCTTTGTGGAAACTGCATCTGATGATAATTAAGTGTCTCTAAGAAGTGTCTCATGTGAACCCTTTCATCTGAGATTGACTTAACTCATATTCCCTCAGAGTATGCAGCCTTTGTCTCAAAGATGGAAGGGTAGTTAGTTATAGTTTTCAACTTATCGGCTTTCATGGCATTCCGACTGACCCCACGCACCACCATGTCCCACAGCCTCCTGAGTGAGTCTGGGAGAGACTTTCATTTCTTGTTTTAAAAACTTTACCAATTCAATCATTTCAAAGGGAGAGCATTCTGCATCCACCCCAGGCTTAATGAATGGAAAAGTCAACATTTTCATCTCATTCCTTTATCCCACTTTTTCTGTCAGTTAAGAAGTTAATGTGTAAATAACTTGCACGTGTCTTTTTATTATTGTAATTTCTTCCTACTGTAATTTATTTTCTCATTGTAATTCCTTTCTAGGCAAAGAACTTTGTCTCACTTGCTTGTCTGTCTAGAGCAATGATTCTCAACCTTCTTAATACTGCAACTCCTTAATACAATTCCTCATGTTGTGATGATGTCTAAACATAAAATTGCTTCATTGCTACTTCTTAATTGTAATTTTACTACTGTTATGAATCATGATGTAAATATCTGACATGCAGGATATCTGATATGTGACCCCTCCCAAAGGGGGTCACAGCTCACAGGTTAAGAACTTTTGGTCTTGAGGCAAAGCCACACAACTGATGTCACAGCCCATTTACAATCCTGTCCCATATGTGCTATCTGCAGGAATGATAATACATTGTCTAGAGCTTCCGTCATCTGGGGAGCTTCCCCATCCCCCGTCGTAGAACCCATTCATCAAGGTGATGTACTTACTGTTTAGTTCCATACCACATAAACAAAAGGAGCTATCCTGGCATCTCTGCTATGGCAAATCTATCACCAGACAGACTTTATTGTGTGTCATCTCACCCACAGCAGAGACAATACAAAGAGACTGCAGCTGGAAGCCACGTCATTCCATACCACACCGGGGAAAATGGTCATGTCAGGACTGCCCTCAAGAATGCTCCAACCTCAGAGGACTTAGCTTCATTTGCATGTGTCATCACCCACAGCAAAGACAATGCAAGGGTACTTCCTGAACTTACCTTTGGTTCTGAAACATCTGGGCACCAAGTGTTTCATTGACTTTTCTTGAGGAGACAAAACTCCTCACTTCAGAAAGGGTTCTAATAATTCCACCCAAGTCTATATTTATGAGCAAATGGGTTCAACTGGGATTACTTATAAAAGCATAAGTAACTTATGGGTGACTCCATCACCAAAAAACCAAACAAACAACAAGAAAAAACACGCGAACAAGCAAAAACCCCTCTGTCCCTCAGAAACCATCATGCACCCTTGGAGAAGAGTAGGGTCTTGCGATTCATGATGGAAGTTAGTAGGCCTGTCTTGCTTGTGTCTCGTGTGTATTCATAGTTCTAAGAGTTCTGAAGGACAACAGCCATATAATACAAAAATGACAATATTCTACAACAATAGTGTCCACCGAAGACCCTGTTGTATTGGATCAGAGGTCCCAAATGCTGGACATGTGGATAGAGCAGTGTACATTACAAAGGATGTTGAGAGAGATGACAATCCAGTGAACAGAAGCATCGTTTGTCATGATATAGAGACAGATACACTACTCTGTCTGCTTATTAGAACCTATAAAACACTGTGCCATAGCAAATCTTACTCTAGGTAAATTTGAAAGCCATCAATCAAGGTATAAGAAAAAACAAAATGAAAAGAATGTGATAAATGAATTGAACTATACTATAAATGAATTACATATCCACATTAAAGAGAGTGGAGAAGAAAAGAACCAACAAACCTAGGCTTGACAATATCATTGCATGTCCATGCTTTAAAGCTAAAAGAGAAAAAATGAGCTGCACAAGTGTGCTGTTTGCATTAGTTTCTCATGAGTGCATGTGTTAGCAATTCTGGCACTGCTTTTAATACATACCCTGGCTGCACAAGTTAGTATATTATAATTAAAAAGGACCGTGTCTGTCACTGCCAGAAAAAGATGTTATAAAAGTCTGGGGTATAAAATGGAATGAGAGGCATTGTGACCAAGTTAAGAATTATACCAGTGTGCTGCATGGGTGAGCACACACTCATATTGTTAAGACCCATCCCCTAAGAGAACATAAAGCAACAGCATCCAGACACCCCTGAGCACACCTTGTAAACCACCATTGAGAAGGAGCCAAGTTCTCTGGGAGAAGCTGTTGATTTCTGGACAGGAGTGGGGAAATTATCTCTTGCGAGTGCTCTAAAGGTTGGAACCATGTTGTCAAGACACAAGATCCAATCTGAAATAAGTCTTCATGGCCCAAACATCAAAGCTGTGAGCTACAGGATAAAAGCAAATGCTTCGGGATTGGTTGGAACCCTTTGAGCAATATAAAGTCATAAAGTCACTGATGTGATATAGTGAACAGGCAAATATGTGGGGTAATGACTTTCCTTAGAGAAAATTATTTAAAAAAAATTATGAGTGGAGACAATACAGAATTGCCACTGGAACACACAGTTAAGGCTCTTGCAGGCAGGAGCTGAAGAGATGCTCTGTAGTTAAAAGCTCTCAGAAGACCAAGTATGGTCCTCTGCACCCACACCAGGCAGCTCACAACTTCCTGGAACTCTAGCACCAGAGGATCTGACACCCTCTTGTGGCCTTCGAAGGAACCTGAACACAAAGCATACACATGCTTAGAGACACACACATATAAATACCATAAGTCTTAAAAACATTACAGGCAACCTGTTGATAGACTCTATAATTAAATGCAAATGTTTTAGAAGAAAGCGAGGGTTTCCATGGTCTCAACATGTCCTCTCGAGAAATCTATTCATCACTGCGGAGGAAGCAGCAGCTCTATGGTTGAGAAACTGTGATGTGCAAGCCCAACCCCTGTCCCCTGATACACACTACATTCTAATTTACTCATTGTGTGTGTTGTTTACTGAGTCAATTCACCCTGTAAGACTGTCATCTTCAAAGAGGAGAATAGTGCCCTCTGCGAGTCCACTGCTGCATCTCAAGCACCCAGAGTAACACTTGACACACACTAAGGTCTGAGTAGATATTTGTTGAAATGAATGAGCACAAGACTGAGACGGGAAATTGTAATGCAGTTGCGTTCTACTCATGATGAAGAGCCTTTGACATTGACAATTACCTGGGCTGATCAAGAAACTTTGAGTAGGGTACGATGAGACTAGAATTACAACAGAAAATTAACTTCCCTCAGCACCACCACTGATTCCTAGTGTGACTTTGCCTGGTTAGAAAGGGTGTCCCTTTGTGGGTGTCCCTTTGTCCTGGCAGACACAGTCCTACTGTAGGCTGAGGACTTGGTAATCAAAGTAGAGCTTAGATTTTGTTCCCACTCATTCCCTTTAGTTAGCTGACATTGACCAGTGAGTTATCTACCCAAATCTACCCAACTGTACACGCATCCACTCATGAGGTTTCAGAGTGAACTCTCTAATCCCTGTCATATCTGTGTCTGGGACATCCTGTTAAAACATCCTGCTCCCTCATGTCAAAGCCCTATGGGCATCTGCAGAGCCATCTTCCAGGCCAGCTTGCCAACAGCATCTTGGGGAGTGTGTCAGACCCTGTGCCCCAAATCTGATTCTTCTTCTCTGCTCACTGTCTTTCCAGATGTCTTAGTTAAGGTTGCTATCGCTGTGATGAAACACCATGACCAAATGAAAAGTTGGGAAGAAAAAGTTTGACTGACATTTCTATATTGCTGTTCATCATCAAAGGAAGTCAAGACAGGAATTCAAACAGGGCAGGAACCTGGAGCAGGAACTGACTCAAAGGCCACGGAGAGGTGCTGCTTACTGACTTGTTCTTCATGGTTTGCTCAGCCTGCTTTCTTATAGAACCCGGACCACCAGCCCAGGATGGCACCACTCACAATGGGGTGCCATCAATAACTAATTAAGAAAACGCCTTATAATTGGTTCTTATGGAGGTGTTTTCTCAATTAAGTTTCTCTCCTTTCAGATAATTCTAGTTTGTATGTCAAGCTGACATGAGACCAGCCGGCACATCAAATCTTTACGACATCCTGATCCCTCTGCTCAAGTGCCACAGTACAGCCACTCCCTGGCCCATCCCAGATCAGTCAGCCCTGCGTTTTCTGTGAGTCTTGAAAGAGAATCCGAACAGTGCTTAGATTCCCCCATAGTCTTCAAAACGTCTTTCGGATGGGTCAGCTGCTGCTGAGAGCCACAAGGAATCAGGCCATAGGGAGTGTACAGGCCTGGGCACAGGTCCCCCAGCCTTGCTTCAGCAAGCTCACCCCTGTCTGCAGCACTTGGAGCTTTCAAAAACCATAATCCCCCCTCCAAAACAAAACCAGAGCAATCCATCCAAGTATTAGAGGACAAATATTCTGTCCTCAAGATGGACACTATCATTTGAAGCTGAAACTAAAATGGAAATCGTAGTCATTTCCCACTTGAAAGAATCTGAGTAGAGCTCTCACGAAGCCCCAGCTGCCAGGGAAGCAGGGAAGCTCTTGCAGATTGAAAGGCTATAGAGATGAACCTTTGATGAGCTGCCATCTAGGGCTCCAACCCAGATGAAAGTTGGAGCAAATCTCCCAGAAAAATAAATAAATAAAGTTACTGTTTTTTTTTTTTTTTAAATGCATGATCTGTAGGTGAATTTTCTGAAACCAATTACAGAGCTGGACCAGCATCATTCTGTAATCTAAGAGCGCACGCCCCAATTGATGTGCTCTGCCAGCTCCTATCTTGGCATGTTTAAGGGAACACACGACGCTTGCATGGAGCCCACCATGTGACTTCATATGACTTACGTCCCTGCCAATCTGCCTGCATTTGCCACAGGGCAATGGGTAGACACTCCACAGTTGCAGGGAAGCAAACTTGCTAGACCCTGGGAAAAGAATGAGAACTGGAGGTTCCCACCCCCAAAAGAACTGAATTCCAAACAATCAAAGAACTCAAATATATATGCCCCTGCAAGAAAGTGTGCAAGTGTCGGCCAGCAGTGAAGCCATGTTCGGCATTGCATTTCATTGGGGGAAATGCAAATCAAATAATTGCGTACTGCATCTCACACCCATCAGGACTGCTATCAGAGAGACAGAAGAACACACGTTGTGCGGACACAGAAAGGCTACAGCCCACACTCCACTTGTGGCAGCCCACACCATGAAACCCCTGTGGAAAATGGTGTGACAAGTCCCGGCCCAAATGAAAATTAGAATCCCCATGTGACCCATCAACTCCGCTGCTTAGTATATACGCAAAAGCGTTGGAAGTGGGGTTTTGAAGAGGAGAGATATTTGTACATCCAAGTCCATGACAGCATGACGCACAAAAACTAAAACATGGAAGAAGCCATGTTTCCATCAACAGATGAATGTATAGCAAACATGGTCTGTCCACACAAGGAAATGCTATCCTGCCTTCAAAAGGGAAACTCTTGATACAAGCAACATGGATGAGCCTGGAAAGCACTATGCTAGGTGAAATATGTCAAATACAGAAGGACAGCTGCTGCCTAGCTCCCTTGTGCAGGCTTTCTTGAAGAGCCAGAATTCAGAGACAGAAAGCAGAAGGGTGGATGCCAGGGCTGTGGGGAGGAGCAGGTGGAGGCTGGTTCCTGCGTATGAAGTTTTGGGTTTTGCAAGGCGAAAATCTAACGTCAGTATAATTAATGCCCTTGAAGTGCACATTCACAACTAGATGAAATGGGAAGTTTTCTATTGGGCTTCTTTATCCACAGTTTTTAAATATTGAAAAAAAATGAGAGAGACTCAAAATTGAAAAGGGAAACCAGGTGCCTCCAGGAAGGAAGCTAGAGCAGCTGAAGTGACCTCAATTGATGTTTCCAAGAAAAAACCATGTCTTAAAACCCCAGATACAGAGGCTGCAGAGATGCCTGAGGGTAAGTAATGTTTGTCCAGAGGACCCGAGTTCAATTCCCAGAGAAAGCAAGAGAAGGAGAGAGAGAGAGAGAGAGAGTCAGTCAGTCAGACAAGCAGACAGAAACAGATACAGAGAGACAGAGAGGAAGGACACAGAGAGACTTCTTGTTCTCGTTCTCTCTCTCTCCCTCCCTTCCTCCCTCCTTCCCCCCCCCTCCCTGCCCACATGAGGTAGCTACAACCACCTCTAACTTCAGCTCCAGGAGATCCAACATCTCAGCCTCCATAGGCGTTCATGCACACACACACACACACACACACACACACACACACACACACACACACAATTAAAAATAATGTTTTTAATCCCAGCTACAGTCTCATGGAAGATATAAAGTTGTATATCTGCCAGGAGGGCAGAGTGGATGAAAAGCCTTACGTCACACATGCCCTTTGACACAGGAATTCCACTTCAAAAAGTTGTCACTGATGTCACAGGATGTATCTGTGAGGATGAATATCTGTTCTCTGGGCTGAACAATCAGAAACAAATTCACTGTAGAATGTGACAGAGTCACTATATCATACCGAACCAGAACCACATTGTTGGAGAGCATGTGGTGGACTAGAAATGAATATCAATGAATGTTTATAAAGCAGATTACGGAAGAGCAAGTCTATGTAGACACCTTTTTACCAGACTTTACATGTATGCCTAGCTGTCACAGTACAAGTAGTTTTAAGTTCATCTTTCTCCCTGTTTTCAGGTTCACACTCTATACACTCCCCATGCATTATTAATGTAAACAGGAAATAAATATATTGTTAGGGTGGTGACTCACTCCTCAAGCCTCAGTATACAGGAAGGGGAAGCGGGAAGATTTTGAGTCAGAACCAGTCAGGTTTGTAGTAGATAGAGTCTGAGAGAGGAAGAAAGGGAGGGAGAAGAAAGTCTTTTATATTTCAAATGGTTGCCAAAAATTAAAGATGGCAAAAATGCCACTGCTTTTTTTAAAGTCTAAATTTGGCAAAAATCAAACTGTAAGTACACACGTATAAAGATGCCACGATGCAATGTGTTACCAGGAAGAATAAGATGAGAGGGAAGGGGGGACCAGAAAAGCAGGGAAGTTATGGAGACAGGGGATGGAAAGGAGACTCTGGTATCTGGTGGAAGCTTCTCTCCAGCAGGGAAGCAAGGACCTGCATAGCAGGCATTTGCTGTGACGAAATGTTTAACATTTCCATAAATGTTAAAAATAGTAGGAGACTATGCTTACAGCATCAGACATATGACCTTGGGCAGGGCCTCGTTCCTCTGCCAGACATTTCCTGGGAATCTCAAAGAAGACTGTTAACTTTGTTTACAGTGAAGATATCCCAGTTTCCTGGCTCCCTGTGGTCCAGGGCTTCGATTTATTAGTGATAATTAAATGCCCACAGGGAACTACCCTGTGATGTCACTTAGGTTCCTAAGCAACCCTTTGAAGATAACTCTAACCTACCAAAATTATATGAATGTCCATTTCAAAAAGAATGAAGTATGTCTCCTTCTTTGGGAAGTTCACACCCACACTCCACTGTGCCTTAATTTCTTCCTGCAGGCTTTTTTTTTTCCTATTTAATCCTCATGTTTAAAATTTATATTTAACAAAGAAAACCAGCCCACAAATCACAATCCCAGAGAACTTAGACAACAATGAAGACCCTAAGAGAGACATACATAGATCTGATCTACACGGGAAGTAGAAAAAGACACTATCTCCTGAGTAAATTGGGAGCATGGGGACCTTGGGGGAGGGTTGAATGGGGGGAGAGGCAGGGAGAAGAGCAGAGAAAAATGTAGAGCTCAATAAAAATCAATAAAAAAGAGAGAGAACAAAAAATTATATTTAAAATATCTCTTAATAAGCTCTGCGTCATGCTGGCTCGCCTTGGAATTCTTTTCACTGAAGCTGAGAATCTGGTTGTACCTGTTTCAAGGTCCCTAAAAGATTAAAGAAATGCCTTGGGTGTTGCTGATGACAATGCCAAGCTGTGTCTCCTCTGTCCCTTAAGAGGAGGAGGAAGGAAAGTGATGCCAGGCATGGTGGCTCACATCTGTAATTCCAGTATTTGGGAGGCTGAGGCAGAAAGGTTGTTATGAATTCAAGACCAGTTTGCGCTACAGAGTGAGACCCTGTCTTAAGAATCAAACTAGGTAAATAAATATTAATAAATAAAATAAGGACTGGAGAGTTGGCTCAGAGGTTGAGTACTTCCTGCTCTTAACAGAGGACCGGAGCTCAGTTCCAAAATCCCTGGTCACAGTTCACAAGCACCACTCCAGTGCAAGAAGATCACTCCTGAACTCCCTGGGTACATGTGCACACACACACACACACACACACACACACACACACACACGTCTCACCTCAAAGACATGAAGAGATAGTTTATTCTGGAGTCAGATTTGAGTGGCCATGGCCATGAAAAGCATGGAGTTTGGTTGGCCCAATTTCCATGTCCCTAACACTGTTCTCATGGGAGCAGTGTCATGAGGTTTTATTGTAGCAGAACAAAGAACATCATAAATTAAAGCATTTTTAAAAAATACTTCACCAGAAACATCAAAGAGGCAGGGTACAAGATGAGGAACGTGTGCCTACAGGCTTCAGACACACAGACATTCATAGCCACGATGTTTATGGAGGGTAGGGTTTTATAAAGTTAATATGTTCCAAAGGTCTTCATCTGCGTGTCAGCATGCTAGATCTGGCACAGAGTTGGGTGAGGAGTGGTTTTTAGGGGGCTAAAGATAGCCCCCAAAGAAATTTTAATTAGATTACAGAATCAGCAAGTCCCAAACTCCACATAGTCATTCAAGTTTTAGATTGGTTGATCAGCCTATCCAGACAGCTTCCTTCCAGGAATTCTCTTTGACAATACACATAAAAAAAATACACAAGCTTTGAAAATAATAATAAAAGAGGTTGCACTCATATGCACAAAAATTAAACTGTAAGGAAGGGCTTAAGATGTTGAAGGGGGTTGAAGACAATCTAGTCGCTAGAGCGCTTGTCATGAGAGCATAACATGAGTTTGGATCCCCAGCATTCATGGAAAGGCAAGGACAACACTGTAAGCCTGTGATCCCAGAGCCAGGGAGGAGGAGACAAGAGGTTCCCTGGAGTTTACCAGCCTGATAGGCTGGTCAAATCAGGGAGTCCTCAGCCTCCACATGCGCTTGCACGAGCGCGCGCGTGCACACACACACACACACGCACACATGCACACACCGTGCACATGTATACCATCCTTCCTGCACACACAAATACTTAAGAGAATACATCACACAGCACTTCACCTATGTGCTGGAAGCCACTGATGTGCTAATTTTCAATCATTTCTCCTGATACTTATTCAAAACTAGTCACTCAAAGCTGGCAGGGTAGCTCAGCCAAGAGAGCTCGCCTAGCTTCTGCAAGGCTCTGAAGTCCATGGCCAGCACTGAAAACTATTAAACACAAAGCCAGGCATGGTGGCACATGTCATTAATTCAAGCACTTGGGAGGCAGAGGCAGGTGGATTGCTATGAATACCAGACCAGCCTAACCTGTTCCAGGCCAGGCCAATCAGAGATAGATGATAGATAGATAGATAGATAGATAGATAGATAGATAGATAGATAGATAGATAGATAGATGATAGATAGATAGATATTCAGATATATAGATATACACACACACATATATCAGAGCAGATGGGGAGGGAGGAAGGGAGGGAGGGAGAGAGAGAGAGAGAGAGAGAGAGACTCAAGAACAATAAAAACAAAAACCCAAACCAGTCAGCCCCACTTGTCACCAACTTATAACTCAGGGTATGTGGTTTAGGAGCAGGAAGAGACAGGTCTGGAGTCGTTTCTGTTAGCCCTGGCCCTGGTGACCAGACCTTCCCCCACCCCATAGTCAGTGGCACCTGGCCTTCTCTGTTCTCAGGTGATATTGTCTACACCTTCCAGCTTCTACCCATCGGGGTTACTGGCTTCTCAGCAGGTCTTGGGAACACTGTCTTCCTTTCTACTTTCTCATCCATAATGTAGGTAAACCTGCCCACACCCATGTAGAGTTCAGGGTGGCTGGAGGAGTTGAGGTGACCACAGCTGCAGGAAGAAACCCACTTTGGTGCCGACCAGAAACCCCATCCCTGAAGTTCTATAACCCCAGCCTCACAACCCAGGAAGCAGAACCCCAGAGAACCTCCCAGGGTCTTAGCCATGGGCACTTCCAAAAAGAGGAAGGACTAACCTATGTGACCATGTCCAAGGCAATGAATAAAACTTAGCGTGAGAGGGGAAGGAAGGAAGGAAGGAAGGAAGGAAGGAAGGAAGGAAGGAAGGAAGGAAGGAAGGAAGGAAGGAAGGAAGGAAGGAAGGGTGTTCATGAAAGTCACCACAAATCCCTGGTGACTAACCCAGGTGACACAGTCTAGAGAGCTGGAAATGATACAGTCTAGGGGGCCTGGTTGAGTTCGTTCTCTGCCAGTTAAAGAATTAAAAGGCAGGAAAAATCTGAAAGAGAACAGAAAGCTGCAGAGGAATCTCACACTCAGATAAAATCAGCAACTGAAGAAAGCATTTATCGAGGGTGAGAAAACACAGGCACACCGCAGACACACAGAGAAAAAGACCCTCTGCAAAACAAGGCTGGGGGCTCCAAGGGAAAGGAGAGGGCTCTTAAACTGCACCCCCCAAACACACACCTACACCGCCCCGCAATCCTGAGTGAGATCATCAGCAAGGTATCCTAGTCATTCAAGGGGTTGCAGAACTTTTGTCCCAGAGGGTCCCCAGAATTGTCTTGTGAATGAATGATGCCACGAACTTAGGGGACAGCTTCTGTGTCCCCTAAGGCTTTCAGGCCAGTCAGAGACCTGCACAGCTCTACCATTTGTAACCATATAAGGAACCCTTAGTGACTCAGAAAGATATTATAGCTCTCCTTCAAAGAGCTTTGTCCTCTGAGGTAGAAAGAGCCACGGGGTGGGGTTCTGTTGATCATCCCCACTTCAGGATCATGGAACACTGCCAGGGCTGGTTCACAGAGATCCTCCGCTCTTCCCTCTTTTCTCCACTCTTGCCATTGTCCCATCTCCCGTTTCTTCATCTCTTGGCTTATATAATCATTCCACCTTTCTAGATATGGCTAGAAGGTGGGTCACAAAGAGATGGGAAGAGAGACTCAGGAGCTTTTAACAGGAAGCATGCTGACTAAGGTGACCCATCCAAGTTTGCAAGAGCTAAGGGGCGCACACATGAATAAAGCAGACAGTGCCAGGCAAGGATTTTGTCACCTGCCCGTATACGGTTTTAAAAGACGAAAGAATAAGAAAGTGACATCTGGGACACTGTAGAGTACCACCCAGCTATGCAAACATGAAAAGGACACAGGCAGCAACCTATCAGTCAGAGTTCCTTCAAGGTTCCCCGAAAGTCACCTTGGCCCTCTAAAACCAGAAAGCACCCACAGGGGCCACTTCAAATGCAAGCTCCAGCTCAGTTTATGTCCCTACTCAGATGCCCAGCTTCTACAGAAATATCGGTGGTGAGGGTGGCTCTCTTTCTCTCTTGCACCTGAAGGGAGAGGAGAGATGGGGGGGGGGTAACTTTACATGACTACATTTAAATTTTTTTCTTTTAAAAAGGTTGAGAGAATCCTCTTTTGTCAGACTTTAAGGGCAAACTGATACAGATTCTTTAACTATAGCTGCAAGAAACAGGGCTTAGGGCTTGCTGGGGGAGGGGGCAAGGGAACCCCTAGCTGGCACCAAGCAATCAGTAGGCTGGCAGCAAGACACCACTTCCCCATGGCTCCCTTCTTCCTTCTGTGTTTAGGTTGACACCCACATGGCAAATTGTGGCTGTTCCCCTGCTGCTTGGCTGGAACCCTATCTTCCTCTGAAGTCCTTCCTCTCTTGAGAGTGGAAAGACTCAGGGACTTCTGGTTTGAGCAAGGTGTCTGGCAGTGCCTGGCAGTCTTGAGATTCCACTGACTGGGAGTTTCTTCCCCTTTCATTAGGGGCTGTGGGGCCCCTAATCTTCACCTTTATCTGCCTCTCAGTGACACCATTATGCGTCCTGAGGGTCTTCTCCTATTGTTAGACTACAGCGGAGCTCTGTCCTTCTCAATGTCACAACCGGGCAGCAGCATTGCTCTGGGCTGTTGGAAATGAAGATACATCTGGCAAGAAGAAATCAATAGGACAGGAAGCAGGCAAGGGAAGCAGGCTTTCGGAGGCAGGGAAGGCCCCTGGCACTGTAGCTCTCATTGACCCACTTTTCACCACTCAAAGCACAGTGGATGGAAAGGCAGAGTGCATCCTGCTACTTCACAAAGGGAGCACCATCTGGCTTCTCTCCTCTCCGGGAAGCAGCAGTGGAATGGGTTAGTCACTTATGGCTGGTGGCTTGCCGACTCACGACACATGGGAGTATGCCTCCTTCTCGGGCGTGGGTTAAAGGTATGGGGAGGAGGGTTTGCATCTGCTACCCAGGAATTGCCGCACACACACCAGTGGGCAGGAGAGGGGCATGCGGCGGGGGACACTTTTGGTGGAGCTCAGTCTCACAGCCAGTACTTATTAGCAAAACCGGGCTGAGCGAAGGATTTGGAGAGTTAGGGCTAACTGCTAAAGCTCTGATGCCACAATTTGGAAAACGAAAGATGGCGGTGTTACCTGGTATTCAAGTGGTCAGCGGAAGCACTCGCAAAGAGTCTACAGACGCCGACCTGGGAAAGGGTAGAGGAACTGATCTCATTATCCACAGGAGACCAAGGAGGAAAAGAACAGGAAATTAGACTCTTGAAAAGCTTCCAGATTATTATGAGTGGCAAAGCCCTGAGCGGTCCATTTTCAGTTTGATGCTTCCGTGTAACAAAAATTGGTCTTTCTCCACGAATCTTTGGAAAAATCTGCTACCTACATAGAAGCCCTGATGAGTGTTTCCCTGCCAGAGGGCAGAAGGGTTGTGAGGGTGAAGGGGGATGAGAGAGAGAGATGTAAGTAAATATGAAGAGTTACAGGCTACATGGGCAGCTCAGTCTGCCATCTTCCCTAGACTTTAAGAAGGTCTTTGATTTTCTGTAACCTTTCAATGACAAGCCAATTTCATTTTGTTCCTATGGGTCAAGATAACCCAGATGCTATGGTCTGGATAATTGCCCCCAAAGTCCCACATGTTAAATGGCTTGACTCCTAGTCTGTGGCATTCCCGGAAAGTGGCAGTGCCTTTAAGAGGTGCAGGTGCTATCTAGTGACAGAAAGTTCTTGAAGTCACGCCCTTGAAGGGGTTTATGAAGTCCCAGGCTTTCCCATCACTCTTTCCTTGCTTCCTGGATATGAGGAGAGCTGCTTCCTCTAACAAAGCTACCACTGTGATGTGCTGCCTCAACACAGTCCCCAAAGCACGGAAGTCACCTGATCATGAACTGAACTCTAAAAGGTTGTGTCCAAACCAAATGTCCCTCATTTTAAGCTGGCTCTCTCAGGAACTCTGTTGTAGTAACAGAAAGCTGAGTCATATACCTGATAACATGAAGGATGTGAGTTTGCTCTGTGTTTCTATCGATGTTTGTGATTTTTATATAGGCATAGAAGGTCTAAAACTGAATATAAAGTGTTCAAATCTTTAGTGTTTATTCATCTCTAAGCCCCTGGAGCCCTTACGAAGTAAAGGACTTGTACTCTGGAGCAGTGCATCACCAAATGTCTCACGTGACATTTCTGTGGTTCCCATCTCCGCTCCTTGCAAGCTGGTGTGTGGCCTACAGTTCACACCTCATGGGGCTGACCCAATCTTACCATTTCCTCTTCAGCAAAGCAAGCACTGGCTGTGCTTGGCAATCGTAAGTCTGTTTTTCAGAGCTATACTCACTTCATTCCAGACCCAAACCAGTTGGCATGTAGACACCAGTCTGCAACCACAGCCTTAATTCTAGACTCTTCTAGAGCCTACAAAGAAATACAGTTCTTGCTGTCACGGAGCAGACAGATCTTCCGTAAAACCAGTGCACATGGAAACAAATTCATTATGAGAAGCAATTACAAATGTGATTGTAAGATATGAGTGATTACCTTAAAATGAATTAATACAAGGTAAGAATTTATGAAAAGTAGTAGGCTGGATGAGGAGCAAGGAAAAAAAGGAAAAAGAAGGAAGAAGGAAGTAGGGGGAAAGGAAAAGAAAACTAGGTTGTGGAGGTGGAACAGAACAACTGGAAGAGGCCTTGTCTTGACAAAGAAGGGCTGAGGGCATGGTTCATTGAACACAATGCACACAAGCACAAGGCTCTGAGGTCCAGTCTCATCACCTCCAACCCCCCCCCCCAAAAAAAAGTAGATCTTCAAGGTGATGTGTCTGCTAGTCAGGTCAGCTTATCCATTTTACAATGTCTATGTATTTCAGAATAATGTGGCTGATATAATAAATATCCAGTCTTCTATTTTGCAGTTAAAGAAGTTTTTAAAGATCTAAAACCTTACAAAGGGGACTGGTGAGGTGGCTGAGAAGAGAAAGGTAATTCTCATCAAGCCTAAAGACCCAAGTTTGGTCCCTGGAGCCCACACAGTGGAAGGAGACTATTACAAGTTGCCCTCTGACCTACCTACACACACACACACACACACACACACACACACACACGAGTAAATAAATAACATTTAAGTAAACTTTCAAAAAGAGATCAGAATAGCTACAGGGAAGTTACATAAGCAATGTGTGAGCAAAGGCATGGGAGTTCAAACTTCCTGCGTAAATGTAAGCCACAGCAAGCAGATCTTCTTAGTAAGAAAGGACAGCTGTCTCAAAATAATCATAAACAACAACAATAACAATGATAATAACAATAAATAGTATAGGAGAGCAAGTTGAAAGCACAGGCTAGAGCAATGTTGAATGCCAGAGATACAGTGTGGCTTTCATCCTGTACACCATAGATAAAGGAAAACTATGGAGAACAGAGGTGGAGAAAGAGTTTTCACGATGACTCTCTTGTCCATGCAGCAGGACACAGGGCAAGGCACAGAGAATGAAAGACTACATGCTGAAGGATGAGCTGGATATACTGAGGGGCAAAGACAAGCCGAATAAGTGACTCCGGTGCCTGATCCGGGACTGGCATGAGCAAGGGAGAAATAGGACAAATCCAACAAGCAGTTACAAGAAAGGAGCGTCATTAATTGCTATTAGCATTGCAAATGAAGAGTGCCCTCTTCTACTCCACTCCACCCAATTGGCCAAACTCTCCATCAGTCCTTTAAGAACTGGGTCACATGTCAGCATTGCTGTGAAAACTTCCCCCAGTGAGAGTACTGACATTCTCCTAAGCACTGCAGTACTTAGGGAACAGTACACAGGGAACTAGTGAACAACAGAGAGGAGTTGTGGGTATCAGAGGAGGGGACTGGGAAGGGTTGACATATGGTAGCGTTCTTGGACATGGTGCTAGAAACCAGGCCCCAGGGTAAACCTGGGAGGAAATGGAACAAATTGATGAAGGGGTATCCCTCTCCCCAGGGATCAATGCTAACCTCACAGAATCAGCTGCTTACTTAAGAGTGGGTTGTGATCAGAGGAACCTAGCACCTCCCTGGAACTTTTCTGGCTTCCTAACCTGACACATGATCTCTCCCACATGGGCACCCGTTGTTTGGGTGCCATTCACCCTGAGGCCAACACTAGAACCAGGCAGAAACTGGTGACTGCTTCCAACCCGTCAGAGCCATAAGCTGGTAGCTAGCCTCAGATAGTCTCTTAGAGTAGAGCAAAATGGCCAAACACACATGGTGATTCTCCAACCCCCCCCTCCATCCGAAGTTATTGAGGAAAATTGTAGGACGCTGTCATCTCAGAATGCCACCCTTCAGAAATATGTCCGGTCACCTCCACTGTTGGCATGTTGTAGCTGCTAAGGAGAAGGGAAAAGCTAAATATTTAAGTTGTGACAAGAACATGGCCAAGGGGCATATTTTCTTGGAGATTTTATGTTTTTATTTATTGATAAAATGTAAAGGAAACAGGTACTGTCATCCTCTGTAAAGAAACTGGGCTTTATATACGGTCACATATGTAGTAATTCTGACTCTTGGAAATGCTTATGAGTACACGTGTGTCTGCTATGGCTAAAACTCTCAATAAATGTCAAGATAATAACTAGTTCAATTTTTTAAATCTAAGAAAACAAACTTGAACATTGAAAGTACATCAGTGCCTAGCATGACCACAATTAGAAAGCTTGATCACGTGATAAGATGACTCTTAACTTGTGTTCCTCAGTCTACAATAGGTTGGCAGCTTCCATAAGATGAGGACTTTACATTACTTTCCTGTCAGATTTAGCCTTAAAAGTAATGATTTTGAATGGAAACTCCTTTAGTGACAAAATAAAACCTTTTAATGAGCTCAGGAAAGAAATCAAGATAACCATTCCATGGGTATCAAACATCTGTTGATGTTTAGTTGTCAAACATCTGTTGTTACTTATGTAAATTCTCTAGATGCTTGGGTTGAACCCTAAGGAAAGACATAGTACTTAGCTTTTGTTAATCTGAAATAGACCTTGGTAACCTTAAATTTTTATCAGTATATAGACTATATTTTAAAGCAGAGTTGAATCACATATACAGTATATTGTAACAGATCTAACCATACATTTTTAATCATCATTTAAAAGTGCATACCTGCTGTAGGACAATGGTCTTTTATCCTGCCACTTTTATTAATTTTAATAAAATGTTGTTTATCCAGTAGCCAGGCATGGCAACGAGAATTATGGGAGGAGAACAGTTTCAGTCTATAGTCGTCACCCAGACACAGAGGAATTCTCCTTATGGGCCTGGCTTAGACAGTAAGAGTGCTGTTCTGGATATTTCTGCCTCCGATGCTATAGAGACCTGGGTATGACTAACTGTATATGGACTCTGGTCACTGTAATTTTTAATAGATTCGAAAACCATTTGGTCTGTACTCAAATATACTTTATTTATCCTTCTGAGATCTCTGATAGTATTAATGGCAAGGGCAGTTATAATGTCCGTTTAACAGCAAAAGGTATCCAGATTCTTCTGCAAAGCTACAGCCAACGTGTTAGCTCATTCTAAAGCTACCATACATGGTTCTCTGGACAGCAGAAAAATATACATGCTTCTAACCAAAATCTGTAGTTTTTGCTAGGACTCAAAGGTATGAATCTATTCCTTCTGTTTACAGATACCTGTTATCTGCTCTTTTTTTACAATACGGGTTTTTCTTTAAGTAAATAAATTTTAATTTCTGTTCCTAGTTTAAACTTTTCTCAATAGGCTTCCACTTGGCTGGCAGACACCATCTAAGCATCAGTTGCTGACTACAACTTGCTCTGTATGGTGCTGAGCCCTGAACTTCTCGAAAGCTGATGTAAACCAGTCCAGATGATATGAACGCTCCCTGTCCCTTCAACAGAGTCTGCTGAGTGCCCCCATTGCCTAAATTTCCTCCCTACCTTTGGCTAGCCTTTCAACCTGCTTGGGCTCAGATAACAAAGCCCCAATGTCAGCTGGAAGTAGTTGCGGAAAAGAACACGTCGTCTCATGCTCTGTGCCCAAAATAGATTAAAAGGCTGAGACAAGGGGGGACTCCCTGGCATGGGAGACAAGATAACTCCATACCTCCTTAAAACCAGGGGCAAGCAGACCCAAAATTGGGTCCTGTCATCGGTACTTGTGAGGGGGAAAATGTAGGAGCCAGCCATGATAAGCTAAATACGAACAGGTCACCCAAAGGAAGTTCTTTACGCCCAATCATTATCACCTGCCAGTGTAGGACTCAGCCATCAATAAATTTAATAGAGGCCTAAGTCTCAGTAGTTTACCCTGAAGCAATACCTGGTTGTAGGAAAAACCATAAACTAAGATTACCTGAGCACCACCCAAACAGACCATCCAAAGGAAATGCCTAACATTCCAACCGCTGTAGATAGGGTCACACACTCACCAGGACACCCCTACACAAATGTCAGCCAATCAAAGGTCCTGAACCTCAGAAACCCCTCACCCCCACCTTTACTACTATAAAAACCCAACTCTAACTTAGCTCAGGGCTCTCCGTTTATTTCAATACGTTGGACATGCGGAGAAACCAAGTTTGCAAACTTACATAAAATAAAGGCTCTTTGCTTTTACATCCTCCTTGTTGGATTTCGGAAGACTTCATGGATTTGGGCATAACATAGCCAGGGTTGTGCAAAGTGATACAGCATCTGGGTAGGTAGAAAATGGGCAGTTGTAGAGGGTTATTCAGGGTTCCTGTGGACCTCAATCTGCCCACCTGCAGGTAGAAGGGAATACGGGGAGAGTCTGGCTAAGTAATGATAATGACGGCACGAGGTGGGACAGTGGATCTCATGGCAGGGGACAAAAATGCCATCAGACAGAGCTTACATGGAAAGGAAATATGTGAAATGAAGGGAGAAAAAGTGAGAGAGAGAGAGAGAGAGAGAGAGAGAGAGAGAGAGAGAGAGAGAGAGAGAAGAGGAGGTGAAGGAGCAGGTGGTGGTGGAGGAGGAGCAGAAGGAGGAAGAAGAAAAAGAAGAAGGAGAAGAAAAAGAAGAGATAGTGACCTGCCTCCTCAGAGCCAGCAGAAAGATGAGAGCAGGAGTGGGCAGAGCTTGTCGCTTAAAGGAACATTTACACCTGCATAGAGTCAGGGTACTGCTGCTTGCCATGCCCAGAGGAGTGACACACTGTGCCAGATTCCCAAAGGGCAGGGCCAAGGTGTGCCTGGAGGTTAAGGGTGGAACCAACAATTATAGGGGCTTGCAAGAAAGTTAACAGTGAAGACCATTAAAAAAATTAGATCGCATCATACTTTTAGGTACAGTTTGGGGAGAAAGAGAGAGAGAGAGAGAGAGAGAGAGAGAGAGAGAGAGAGAGAGAGAGAGAGAGAGAGAAAGAAAGAAAATAAAGAATAAAGTAAAACTTATGAGACGTAGCATGGGAGCTAAAACAACCAGGGCTTTTCAGTCAGCCTGGAAGGCAGCCTCCTCTGCTGTAGATAGAAGAGACTGAGCCCCAGGGAATTTCCTGCTAGGCTGGGAAGCCACCAAAGTGCATCCACACTCAAGTGAAGCCCTCCTATTTCAGCTGACTTCCTTGGGGCCAGCAGGCTTGTGACTCCAGCATACAGTTGGCAGGAAAGGAAAATTCCTCCTCTGACAGACAGGCCACCCCATGATAGGGCTGAGCGTTCATAGGAGCTAAGCAAGGAGAGCATAAAACCTGCTAATGAGGCTTTCCTAAACACACAGACAGTCATGGGAGGAGAGTGGCTCTAATTTGCCAAGAAGAAAAGAAAGGCAGCCGTCTGAGCAGGGTTCAGTACCCGGCTGTGCTCTGACCACCTGGGAGTCGCTGAGCAGGGCAGTCACTGTCTCTGTCCCAATGGTCCTCATAAATTAATGAAGAAAACAAACAGCAGGAACAAAACAGTGGCTCCCAACTCTTTCTTATGCAGTGGACCAAATACTCTTGTTTCCTTGAACTGTTTGGGCAAGTGCAGAGGCTCCCTTTGTTCCCAGAGCAGAGCCTCCTTCCAGGTTCAGGGCAGGGTTCCCTCCAGAACCCATGCCTAGGAGCTCCACCTGCCTACCTAGCAGAGCCAGTTTCCATGAAGGAAATAAAATCAAAGCCAAACCCTAAAACACTGAGGTCAGATGGTCAGGAGGATTCGGGCTGACATGGTTGCCGAGGTTGAGCACATTGAATTTGATGTGGTAAGCATTCTGGAAGAATCTGGGATTTTTTTTAACCATGATCAGGAAAAGACAGAAGATTGGAGACTCTGGGCAATGTTGACCTCTATGGTAAGTAGAGATCAGGATTTGGCAGGCGGTTTCTCTGAGAACAAGAGCTAGTTATCCAGAGCTGTCCTTGCAGAGCCTCTATGGTCCCTCTTGATGCTGCAAATCTTTCTCACACCTGCCTTGGAAGAAGGAGCTACTGCCCAGAGGCAGAAAGTCTGGCTGAACCACATATTCCCAGAGAAGCTACATTCTGAACCTGTCCTGCTGCCTCAGCCCCATGAACAGCTCGAAGGCATTGTAGGACTCTTGTCTAGTTTGGCTTCTCACTGTGGCCAGCATTGCTTCCTTCCAATTTCCAGCCTGCCCACTGCTTTTAAAGAACCATAGCCGGTCCCAGGCTCTCCAAAGACCCCACCTCTTCAAGTAGAGCACTTGCTTATGGGTGCTGATAGTGGCTCTCCTAATGCGTTCACACACGTCTCTCTGTCTCTCTCTAGCTTTATGTCCAGGGAGGAAGTGTTTACCCGGATGGAAATGGTCAAAGGCATCAACTCAGAACCTTTCCTTCTCTGTTGGAGATACTCTGTTGGTGGCTGTGGGATACTCACCAGTACACAGTAGGACTGAACTCCACAAAGACTCCTTACAACACACAATGCAGAAAGAAAATGGGGTTAACAAGACTGGAGAGGGTTAGCAGAGTAAAGTTGTGATGGATTACTCACAAAGCAGACATTCTAAGGGGTTCCTGGGCACATTTTTCTTAGAGAGTGGAGATGGCCACTGCAATATATGGAACCCCCTGACCTGTCATTCCCCTTCATCTAGAGGAAGCTGTCCAGCTTCTTAACCTTATGGGGGGTAACTGTAAAAACCTGTCCCTAACTTAGTTGTTTGAAGACCACACACACACACACACACACACACACACACACACACATCCCCAAATCCATAGGGAGCATCACTTTTTCACTAGAGTAAAAAGCACACAGAGCTGAAGAGAAATTCATCTTTTGTTCTGTTTTTTTTGTGGCCTTGGGCACTGATCAGGGTTTTCCCTACCCTGCTGCTGAGGACTCTCCCCTTTCCCCTTTGTCACTTCAACTGTCAAGGTCAAAACGATTGCTGGAGTATATTCAAACACTTCCTCTGTGCCTAAGCAGGCCAAGCCTTCAGTTTGACATCTCATATTCAAATGCTGTTGGCCTATAACCCAAGACGAGAGCTTTGAAAAATGCTTCATCTCATTTTTCAGGAAGTAGAACCATCGAAAATCTTTTTCGTAGGGAACACACATTTATTTGATAAGTCGATGCCCAGTGCCAGGCACTGTGCTCGCTGCCACCATCTGTGAAGAAAGGGAAGTCACCAGGAGAGGAATCCCAAGAAACCTCGTTGTCCTTTCCCTAATTCTGAAGAGTTATCCTTTGGGCTAGCACACTTGCTTCTAAAAACTGGTTCAGAGGGAAGGAATTCACCCAATTTCCTAATGGCTCTCAGACGTGGCTCATAGCAAAAACAACACACCATTGTTAGATTGAATAGATGAGGCAGTCTTGACTTGGAGCTGACTGGGAATGGTTATTCCTACCCTAGGCTACGTGCAAGGAATAAATACTTAAAAGATCACCAGAGCCAATGTGTCTGAACTGCGAAGGTGTGTGTCACGGAGAGAATGACATTAGGAGAAAAGAAGGGCAGGACAGTGGCACACACTTGTAATTCCAGCATGCAGAAGGCTAAGGCAAGAGAATTGCCATGAATTTGAGACCAGACAAGGCTGTGGTATGAGATTTGTCTTAAGAAAAAAGAAAGAAAGAAAGAAAGAAAGAAAGAAAGAAAGAAAGAAAGAAAGAAAGAAAGAAGGAAAGAAAGAAAGAAAGAAAAGAAAAGAAGGAAGGAAAAAAAGAAAAGAAGAAAAAAAGAAAAGAAAAAAGGAAAACAACAGGTCTGTGGTAGAGTATGCGCAGGGCTATAGTTTTCCTCCCCAGCATCTCAAACAGAAAACAACTCATTTCTACTAAAAGTGGATCACAGTGGCATACACTTGCGATGACAGTATGTCGAAGACTAGGATAGAAGGGTTGCAAGTTTGAGTCCAGCCTGAGCTACGCAGTGAGACTCTGTCTCAAAAAAAAAAAAAAAAAAAAAAAAAAAAAAAAAAAAAAGGAAGGAAAGGGTGGGGAAAGGGTGGGACAGAGAAGAAAAGCCAGGACGCTTGCTAGTGAATCAATCCTAAACTGGAATGTGCCCTGCCAACTTAGCTTAAAGGTGGCAGAAGTGGTGAGCTTTTTCTCTTTCCAGTTTCTTTTTTCTCAGTAACCAGAGGTCAAGGCACCTAAACCTTCAAAATGAGAAGATACAAGTTAAAAATTAAGGCTTCCCATAATGACATAGTAAAATTATTTTTTTTTTAAAAAAAAATGAAGTTGGGGTCCCTGGTTTAGCACTAATAACTTTAAGAAGCTGACATGAAACAAACTTCTAAAGTAAAGGCATCTATTTGGGAAACAAAGGCTCACAACTGGAGTACAGCATATCAGTGTATCTGGTCAGCACCCTGTAAGGCAAGCAAGAAGTTTGCTATCCGAAGAGTAATTTCCGCAGTAGCTGTTTTCAGCGATGATACACTGGGCAGAAATCTTAAATGGCCAACTCATTTTGATTGGCTAATTAGGACACTTCCAGCTGACAGGGTTGAAGTCAGCTGGATGTTGGTTTCCATTGATCATTGGAGATGATGCAACATTCCTCCATTCTGTGGCTCAACCTTTAGCCCACATGATGTGATACAATCCTCCCACAATCGTGTCCCCAAGACTCCCCCAAGGCCAAGCTGAAATGCCTCCATCTCCCTGGCTTTGGTTTCTTTATTGGAACCCAGGGCATCTAGAAGAGCAAGCTCCCTAAACCCAGAACTGGGATCAAGGAGAGGCAAGCAGAGTGGTGGCAAGAGGAGATAGACTCTGTTCATTTATAATATGATGATGATGTCACCATCATATTATGATGATTGTAGGCCAGGCTCCAGGACTGACCATGTGTGAAGATCCTAAACTCTTCAGAAGCATCTGCTGCCTTCTCTAAAGTGAGACGAGAAGCAGAGAAATTTCCTGGCCCTTTGAGAATTCTCCCAAGGCCCCGGTGGTGTGGTGTGTGTGGCCTGACACCTGGCTATCTTATTTGGATAATAACACATTGAGAAAGCCCTTCCTCCCAGCAAGTCTCTGATGCTCAGCTCCAAATGAAGACACACTTTCACCGAGCTCTCGTTAAATTCCACAATATAGGAGGAAAGTAAGGAGAAAAACAGAAGAGAGAATAACACTCCAGATTCCCACAGAGAGGGACGGTAGGTCAGTGTAGAAATAAAGTCTAGGAAATGGTTGCCAAGGCCAAGCCTGGGAAAAATATTGTCACAGTCCCAGGAATACAAAGCCACCGGGTTCCTTCCTGGGATGGGGCCAAGTCTGGAGGACATCCTGTGCTCCTTCTCTCTCCAGCCTCAGGGCAAACCACTGAGATAGCCAAGTCAAGCACAGCTGCTGCTTGTAGGATTAGAGACCTCTTAGGGGGGAAATATACTGATGAATTAAATACACTTGTGTGCCCAGGACCAATGTTCCCATCAACAGTGGCTATTCCGACCATGACAGCAGGACCGTGGGATTGTGCCAGAAATAAAAACTCATATCACTTTGTTTCTCTTGGCTGTGCCTTCTCTATGTTTATGTGCAATTAGATACACACTACACTTGCCACTGTGTTACAGCTGCCTGCAGTAGTCAGTAATATGGAGCCCAGGTTTAAAGCTAAGGAATGCCAGGCAATCTTACATAGCCTAGGTGTGCAGTAGGCTAGCCCATCTATCTGGGTTGTGGAAATGCACCGGTGTGTATGCACCGAGACAGGCTGGCCCAACAATCCACTGCTCAGAATGCTTCCCTATTGTCAAGCAATGCATGACTCATCAGCAGTGGATGGTAGAACCCTGGGGGTGCTTCACCAAGAGATTCCAAACCCCTCGGAATGGAGAACTAACGGCTGCAGGGGCACACATCCCTACAGGAGCCTGGGTGCTTAGAGGTCCCTGGCTTACAAAGTCGAAGCTACTTTCACCTGCAAAGAAGAATGCCCTCCAGGCAGCACCTTGAGCCCATTCTTCCAAGGCTAGCCCTGATTCAAAACACTCAGAAGAACAAGGGCTAATACACCGAACGTCACAAGAGAAGCCCACTCAGAGTTGGGGTCACAATCTGAGGCCTTGGTGGTGGGTGTTTGGGGGGAGAGCGCATGCTGCCGCCAGAACCATCCAGACCTGAGTCTTTCACCCAGCGCCAGGATATCAGCCGTGCTCCACTGTTGCTGAGGGCCATGTCTGGGTCCGTGGTCCAGCTTCAGCTGGGGTCTGCACTGGTATCCATGGTCCATGTCACATTAGGGACCCATAGGAACCATGCAAGATAAGGTTAGAGGGTTATGCTAAACCAGCTCCACGCCTCGATGGCCCAGAGAAAGCTGGCCTTGACTCTCGCTGGACACTATAGCAGAGAGATGGCCCTGCCACTTACAGGAAAGCTGGCCCCTGTACTCCAGAGAGATGGCCCCATCTCTCACCACAGGTGAGGGTGAACTGACCATGAGGGCATGGGTGTAGGAGAGATGGCTCCATTCCCCTCACCTGAGGGGAGTGACTGCAGTGACCAAGACTGACCAGCTCAGCCAGCACCCAGGTGCATAGCTGGGCCTTGGGTTGGCCCATCTTTACATCTGCCCCACCTTTGAAGCTCATGAAGAGACTTCCTGTGGGACAATACCTGAGGGATTTTCAAGACTCAGGAAGGCCATGGGATCCCCCAGAGGAGTTCCAGTAAGGACCCAGTGGTGATGGTGTACCAGAAACCGGAGGTCTTGAATCAGACTAACTCATCGCAATAAACATTTGCTAGTAAGGCTGATTGGACAAAAGGTATACCATGTGACATAGTGCTCCCAATGCCACCAGGACTGGTGAAGAGGTGTGGGAGAGGTGGGAAAGAAGGAGAAATGAAAAGAGTTTTTTGTTCTTGCTTTTGTTTGTTTATATTTGGTTTGTTCTTGTTTTTGTGTTTGCTTGCTTGCTTTGTTTTGTTTTAGTTTGATTTTTTTTTTTTAATTTTCTTTTATAGGGGCTAGTGCTGCAGTGGTGAAGGGAGAATATGAGGGGGGACCGGGAGGTGAGCAGAATTAGGGTGCATGATGTGAAACTCTCAAAGAATCAATAAAAAAGTTAAATTTAAAAGGGGGGCTGATAAAGGGGAAATATTTGTGTAAGACAACAGAAGCAACGTGAGCTGTATAAAGACTGTTTTCACGAGTTTAGAGGAAAAAGGAACCTTTGAAAGGATTGTTTTAAACAGTATTATTTTAAAATTCAGACTTTGGAATGCCAAGGCAAAAGAAAACGTTAGGGGTGAGGCATCATGATACTGAGCACTCAGAAGGCTGAAGCAGGCTGAATGTGCATTTGTGGTAATCTGGGCTGTACAGCAAGACCCTGTCTCAAAAAAGCGAGGAAAAGGAGGCAGGGGCTGGATGGTAATGGGATCAGAATGTTAGCAACAGGAGTCGCTGAGAGCTGAAAATCACTGAGATGGAAAAGTTTCCAGGGTAAAGTAGAAGGCATCAAGGACAAAGAACGAGAACAAAAATGTACAAATTATAAGAAGCTTGAAAGTCAGATGCTAGATGACAGGAACAGGAAAAGATAACAGGAGCTGTTCGCACATGTATCAAGGCAATAAAAGAAGCTATTATGTTTTTAAATAAATGCATTTTTCATCTGGGCTGAAGTTTTCCCTCCCTCCTCTCTCCCTTGTTGGTCCATTCCATCCCTCCGCCTCCGTTTCTACCTCCCAATCCACTCCTCCATTTCTGTTTAGGAAAGAGCAGGTCTCCCGTGCGTATCAACAAAACATGGCAGATCAAGTTGCTTCCCAGTTCACAAATACAATGGTTTATCTTATCAAATGATCCCTAAGTTTTAGGTTCTTAATTGAATTGCATTATAATCAAAGGACATGAATGAGTCGCTAATATTTTTATAAATCCCTGAAGTGCGTTTAAAACCACGCCTGATTTCTGTTAGGTAGGGTTTTTCTATTTGAGCAAATTAACTTTTTAATTGTGTTATTATCAGTTTAATCTCTCAGTTTCTTACACATTTTCTTTATAATTCTGTTACTTCTGCTTCACAAACGTTGAGACTATGGTAAGAAGAAACAAACTCCATGATCCTTCTCCTGGAACTGCTCTCTTCCGGGTGTGAATATTGCTCCTTATCCCCAAGAATGAACTTTGCCACTTTGCTCTACAATTTATTTTGTGTATTATTTTTACTGGTATTTCTTCCTAATATAGCTTTTCCTAGTTAATGCTGAAGAATTTTATGCAATTTCTTCTTAAGAATGTCTCTTGGGAATAACAGAAAGTTGTTTCATTTCTAAAATCAAATCTGATGCCAATGTCTTTGTGTGTGTGTGTGTGTGTGTGTGTGTGTGTGTGTGTGTACAAGCACATACATGCCCTGGCATATGTGTAAAGACTAGAGGACAACTTTCAAGAATTGCTTCTTAGCAAGCCAGGGTCTCTCTTGTTTCTTCTAGGGTAAGTTCTCCAGGCTAGCTGACCAATATATTTCCAGGTAATTCTTCTGCCTCTGCCTCCCATTTATAAAGCACTAGGGTTCCAGATGCATGCTGCTGCATCCAGCCTTTCATGGGTGTTCCAGGAAGTAGATTCAGGGTTTCTGGCTTCTACCTGCTGAGCCATCTCATTAGCCTGGATTTACTTTTATGTCCACTATTAGCCTGGGAACCAACAGGTTTTTTTCCAGTAATACAATTTCTCAGTATGTCTTCAAATAAGTCATTGTCCACGAGCCACTTCCAGTCTGCTGTGGAGGCCTGAATTGTGAGCCTATTTCCACATTGATCAAGGTCAGAGAGTTGAAACTCACCTCTAGTTCCTTCAAGGTGATTGTGCTTCTACCTCAAATAAAGTTTCTACCTACATTTAGATCAGAGAGTTCTGTTCTCACAAGGTTATGGTCAACAGGTGTAGCTGATAGCCAGACCTTGTACTCCAGGAACAGAGACGCAGAGGTTCCTACCTCAAACAAAAGTCAAAGGATTCAACTAAGGCTTCAGTTCCCTTATGGAGATAACTTTGTATAATTTTTACTTAAAGGATTTCTAGTTTATTCATTCTTATATTTACCTGTTGATATTTCATTTTTCCTTATTTTGTAATCATTTTTCTGAATACTTTTAGTTTTTTTATGTCATTGGCTAAAATTTAATGCCTTAACACAATAGCAGGTGTCTGGAGTTGTATAACAGTCCTAGACAGGCAAACAGCTGTCCTTTGTACAAACCACCTAAGTAAATGAATGGTCTGCACTTTTTCATAGTGTACCACCAAGGTCACATAGGTGTTAGCTGGTAGATGGGGGAAGAATGAAGGAGAACGTACATGGAAAGTCTTTTCTGAACTCAGATACATAACTAGACCATATCACTATATTTACATGTCATTGGCTAGGATTCAACCATGTGGCCAGATCTACCTCCAAGAAAAACTAAGGAATATACATATATGTGTGTGTGTGTAATATACATATACCATATGTGTGTATATTATATATTATATGTATATGTGTCATATATAGGTATGTGTATATATAATATATTAATATATTACATAGATATAACGTGAATATATTTATGTGTTTTATGCATTCCATATATGTGTATGCATAATAACATATATTGCATATATAATATATAAATATATACTTATGTACTACCTGTATGCACCATTAAAAGGTGCTTTTTATACAGAGCTGATGTATAATAGTTTATCGCACTGATCAACTTCCATAGTGTTCATTTTCAATATGATTTAGAATTTTAGTTTGTAGATTCATTTTTGGTGGCTAGCTGGCACTCCTCCTGACCCCACCCACCTCTGATTCAGTCACTGAGACCTCAGGTAGCTTGACCTAGGTGGTCATTACAAGGCTGTCTCCTTCCTCTAGCTTCCCTGAGGATGTGTTTAAGTTAGGAGCCCTTAGTCCTAATAAGCATTCTGTACTAATGTTTCCAGCCATCACCTCTGCAAAGAGAGCTCTGGTCTACGTTTGATTGGTCTGATTACATTGGGCTTGTGTGAAGTCAGTGCATCATGTCAGGGGCCTCTTACAGAGCAAAACTACGCATACAGCCAGACAGCAACAGAGAGAAGGAAGAGCAATTGGAGTCCTGCAATCCCATCAAGAAGACATCCCTCCCAGTGACCTAAGGACACCAACCAGGCTGTATCTCTTAACATTTCCACTACCTCTTAATAGCGCCACCCTGGGAAAAAACTCTTGAAGACACTGACTTTTAGGGCACAGTTAAAATCCAAACTATAGTACCCAGCAAAGGGTAGAGAGCCTGGCCAGGACCACTCATCCTAGGAAGAATGTCTATATAATGACAATATTCTGCAGGATCTGAACTTCTGCCTACTACACTGCTTCAGGACCCAAACCTAGAGGGCCTCTGATGCTATCACATCCCTCTGAGACACGTTTGTTATATTTCTGGTCCCTAGAAATGTCGTGGCTTTAAAGGTGGCTGTGTGCTGAGTTTATTGAGGAAATAGCAAATTAACTGTAACAGCTGGATTATGGTAGAACACAAACCAAAAGTCACTGGGTGGAGGAACAAAAAAGAGAAATGGAGAAGAACCGGGCAGTGTGTGGGATTCTGACGACCCTTCCTAAGGATTATCCCTTTTCCTGAGTTCATGACGAATTAAGAAGCACAGGTAACAGTGCCTCCATAAACCCAGAGGTTCAATCCAGATGTCTCAGTTTTTACCTATAAGGCCAGATGGTGCAGTCTATGCAAAGAGCTCTGAGTCCTTAAAACAAGATAAAAGGAAGTTATTCTCATTCCAGTGAACTTTCCTGACAATCAGTGGCCTGCATAAAGAAGCTGGGAAGTGTGGGGTAAAAGCCCCTAGACTTTAGGCCAGACAGCCTGTGCTCTCTGTCACTATTCCCTATGAGACCTCAGATAGGCTGGTGAGGTTTATCAACTGGATTTCGATAAAAACACAAAGCCAAAAACACTGGTGGGGAAAACAGAAAGGGTAGTTAGAAACTAACAGTACATGGTGAAGTCCAGCGGGCCCAGATGGCCAGTGCTCATCTGAATGAGCTGTAAAATGAGAACTAGAGAGCCCTCTCCAAGTTTGGGGTATATTAAATTATCACATATATGCCTAGATAGAATATATAATAATATGTGTGTACATATACATCAAGTTGTTGGTATAAGTACTACCAAGGCAGCACTACATATGCATGAGTTATAGTGACATACATGGAAAAGATCTGGGATGCAGTGTCATTTCTTGGCCATGCCTTCTGGATTGCACAACCCCCTGTCACTATAACAAACCCCTGAGATAATCAATATAAAGAGAAGAGTTTAGGAGTTGCAGATATAAGCGCAGTGGTAGAATATTTGCCTAGCGCACAGAAACCCTAGGCTCGATCAGGGGTCAGCAAGACAGACAGTAAAAAGACCGAAAGTCAGACAGAGCGAGAAAGAGAAAGTTATTTGGGTTCACAATTTTGGAAGTTCCAGTCCATGCTCAGTTTCCTGGTTTCCTTTGAGACTGTGATGAACAACATGAAAAGCCAAGATCCTATGGTGGAACAAAGCCATGAGGGAAAAAGAGAGTAGAGATGAGAACAGTGGAAGGGGGTGTCGCAATCCTCTTAAAGATCACACCCCGGAGACCTTAAGATGCTTCACTATGGAAGGTCTCTTAAAAAAGAAGCCTTTGGAAGACAGTCAAGACCCAAAATCTTAGCACCTTCCACCATCAGAGCCTCGGTGGTGACTAGACAGAAATCTGTCTCCTCTGTGGGCTTTCTCTCCAGACTCATAGCCTACATGCCTGTAGTGGCATTTCATTTGTTTTTTAATCAATAAAGCTTGCCTGAAGATCAGAGAGTAAAACAGGCCCACCGGTCAGCCTTACAGACCAGGCAGTGGTGACACACACCTTTAATCCCAGTAGCCACAATATTTTGCCATAGAAACCAGACGGTGCATGCCTTTAATTCCAGTGGTGCACACCTTTAATCCCAGTCCTAGAAGGGTTAATTGGGAGGAGACAGCTCTCAGTCAATCTCACTCTGAGATTCTTACAGGCAGGATCACCGTTTTGGATTGAGGTAGAGGTAAGAGCCAGCAGTTGGCTTCTTTGCTTTTCTGGTCTTCAGGTTGAACCCCATTTTTTCTCTCTGAATTTTTATTCATCATACATCACATGCCTGTAGGCTGTTCTCTACAAGGATGTTTTACCAATACCTCAGACATAGTGAATTCAAAGATAAATCTCCTTGCCCAACAAACTAATCTCTTCTGCTGCGGCCTTTCTTTGGAACTAAACCAGAACTTGTATCCTCATAGATTCTTCCCTCCATGTTGGTCCCCACCCCACCCCCAGCCTCATTATCCCCTTACTATGGATTGCTGGCAAGATCTAGCTTTGGTTTGTCTTCTTGTTCACACCCACCCTCTGCTCTTTTCATCCCCACTAGTACTTTCTGCCTTTGTCCTGGCCCTGTCCAAGAGTCCCAGGACCTACGGCTTTCTATCCAGTCTCAAGCCATCTAATTCTACCGTCTCTCACTTACCTTTCCACCTTTCTTTCAAGGAAACTAAACCTAATTACCTCCCCCTTCCTAAAACCCTTCAGCAGCTCTAACATCAAGGCCTGAGCCAGCATCCTGTGATCTCAACCTTTACATCAGAGGTACATGGTCCCCAAAGAGTGCCTCGGACTAGAACAGACTTCTCCACCTACTTGTATTTCACCTGGGAAGAAACTGTTTCACTTTCAATACTCAAACTCAAGCCGTCACTTTTATGAAGCTTTCTTGACTGGTTATTTGGAGAAAGGAGTCGATTTCATTGTACACCATACAAACTCTCATTATATACTTGGTTTACATGAATAGACACTGAGACCATGGCGGGTTAAGACATACTTCCTTGGTACCTAGAGCAGTACCCAGCATCTGAGGAGACTCTGTAACAAAGAAAAGACTATGAACGTCTCCTGCTGATGGTTCTGTTAGAGGAAATGCAAAAGTCAGGCTGGGCACCATGCCACTCAGGCAGGCTGGTGGGAAGGGAGGTCACCAGTCATAGTCTTGATAAAGACTCGAATTCTTCAGGTCAAAAAAACCTAGTCAAGATGACGCAAAACTATCAGAAACAAATATTCACACATTTTATAGCATAGAAACAAAATACATTACTTGGAAAAACACAAATAGAAGACAATTTATATCATAAAAGGTACATCCTAATTTTTCAATATACAAAAAAATAATCTTACAGTCAGTAAGAAAACCTCTTTCAGTGAGAAAAAGTAGACAGGGGCTATAAATAGACTTTTTCAGAGAAAAAAAATAGAGATGGCTTTTAGCCATAATGAAAAGATGTTCAACTTTAGTCATGATTAAAGAAGTGGAAATCAAAACAACAGTGAGTGCCAATTCTCAGACTGGCAAAAGTCCTAGGTCTAATAATAGCCAGTGTTGGGTATTTTCCCCAGCAGGTAGTCCAGGTAAGAAAACTTGGCATTCATCAACACTTTAGAAGGAGTGGAATTCTGTGCAGCATTTCCATAGAGAAATCATCAATGGCATTTAACAGTCACGTGACTTTTGATGCAAACAATGATACAGGGAAGGGAAAGCTGCAGAGTCCCGAAACGAACAGCAATGGGCTGTGATTTCAGAATGCATTCGCTCAGTCATGACTTAAGACCTGGGCTCGGTTCCAAAATCCTTGTTTGAATAGTTTGCTGTTTGGGGTGGCTGTTTACATTATTGGCACTTTTCTCGGCAGTCAGACAATGTTGTTCCTTGGCTATGCACCAGGGAGCAATGCTTCCCATCACAGGAAAAGTGATGCAAGAAAGATGTCTCCACTGTGATGTGGCTGTTAAAATAAGAACTTGTGTGTGTGTATGTATGTGTGTGTGTGTTGTTGTTGTTGGGTCCAGCGTGGCAGCAAGTGGCAGGTGAGGCACCCGGAGCAGCAAGCTGAGAGCTCCCATCCTGGACCTCAAGCAGGAAGAAGGAGGGCAAATGAGCGGTAAGCAAAAGTTTTTACTCTAATAGCCTGTCCCCAGTAACATACTTCCTCCAACCAAGACACACTTCCTAAATGCGCCCAAGCATGGTCACCAACTGAGGACAAAGTGTTTAAAAGCCTAGGACTATGGAGCACATCTTCAAACCACCACACAGCACAAGCATGAGAATCTGATTTCAGGTCTTCAGCATCTGTGGGGATTCACACTTGTAACATTAGTGCAGTGGAAGCAGAGACAGCTGACTGGGGCCCACTGGTCAGTCAGCCTTGCAAAATCAGTGGGTCCAGGTCCCAGTAAAAAATCTTGTCTCAAAAAACAAGGTGAATAACTCCTGGGGAACACTACCCAAGAGTTAGCTCTGGCCTCCACTGGCATTTACACACGCGTGCACATTACAGACTTGAGCATGTATTACATATACACAATTTTAAATTTTTAGATGAAAATAAATGTATAAAATATTGACGAGGAAGTATGTATTCACAGTATCTCTCTACAAATGAGTATCCATTCTGTGTCCATGTGTTCCATGTTTATAGATTCGATCAAACTTGGATCAAAAATATTTAAAGCTAACCACAGTAGGTCATCCCACCTACTTTTGGGTCTAAGGTAGGAGGATTGCTTGAACCCAGAAGTTCAAGACCAGCTTAAACAAAATGTAGAGCCATATCCAAAAAATATATTTTCAAGAAGAATTATCTCTGTAGTAAGCACATTAGGCCTTTTTTTTTCTCTTGTTTTCTAAGCAATATAATACAATCTTTCCACAGTGTTCACATCATACTGGATGCTTTGCATTATCTGACAAAGCATAGGAAGGACGCTTGTAGATTCTGTAAGAACACTACCGCACGCTGTACAGGACCTGAGAACCTGCAGGTGTTGGGATCTGTGAGGGACCCTGGACCAAGACAGACACTCACTGGTTCCAAGCTAGCACTGTACTTACCAATTACAAAGAGAACAATTACAGACTTGGCATACACGTCTGACAGATGCCACTTCAGGCAACTGTCAAAATTAATCTTTCTAATGATTGAGGAAATCAAAGTCACTAAGCTATTATGAGACAAAATCAATGGCTTGTACATAGCACTTCCTGATGACATTTGTTCCTCTCTCTCCCTCCCTCCCTCCCTCCTTCCTTCCTTCCTTCCTTACTTCTTCTTTCCTTCCTTCCCTCTTTGTTTCCTTGTGATCGGACTGTTGAATCCAGGGTCCCATACATGCTAGGTAAGCTCTCCACCACTTTAGCTTTATACTCTTTACCCCAAGCCCCACTTTTTCATATTCTTGCCAAGGATTCAAAACATGAGTCTAGTAATAAGGAAAGTCAGATAAGCCCAAACTGAGAAACAGCCAATAAACGATTTGGGCTGTAATCTTTTTAAACACCACAGTTATGAAGTCAGAGACATTGCTTGACCAATGGCAAAACTTAAGTAGAATCTGTACACTCCAATTTTGCCTTTGAAGTAAAATGTCTGTTCACAGGAAGCAGCCCCGACGTTTCCTGGTGCATGGGGTTCATGCCAGCAAGTTACACTTCGGGTGATTCACATATAAAGCCATTGTACTGTTCTTAAGCTTTTCTCTGAGTTTAAGATGGTTTCAAGGAAATGGACGATAGAAAATCATCTTAGGATGCAAGGTGAGTATCCTGACAGCTTCTGCTGGAGTTGGTTGCTCCTGTAGGGATCCAGGTAGAATCTTTCCTTCCCTCCCAGGGCAGGGCTCCTCACACCTCTCCACTCATGAGATCATTTGCCTTAGAAATTTTTATACACTTCCAAGTACATCTGTATATGACCTAGATAAACTAGTCAAATATTTACTGATAGTAAATAATAAATGCATTTTAAGGTAATTTATGATATGATAACTCTACCTTTTATCAAAGGCAAAAGTAGATGTACATGCAAATGAGAAGGAAGTGGCTATTCGTTATTATGTAGGGAGTTAAGTCTTGACTATTTGATGCTGCAGGATACAAGGCATCTTCCGTGTTTCCTTGAGTGGATCAATATTTTGATTGTGTAATAGTGGATGCTGAGAATTCCACCTGGCATGAACACATACCACAAAATGGCGAAAGTGTATTTAGAGCCATTTCAAAAACTGTTGGAAATTGTGTCTTAATCCCAAGCCAAAATTCATTTAATAATTTGTTACGAAACCCAAGTTAGCAAACTCTAACAGCAATTTTTAAAGCCACACATTGTAACATAATACAATGTAAAGATATGCTAATTTGATACTTTACTCGCATGCTTTGGAATAACAATAAGAAAATATTAAAAGCTTTTGCTTTCCATAATCAAATCATGACATTTACACTGAGCAGAAAACTTTCTACGGACAATAAAAACACAATGCGAATCATAACATACAGTAGTGTAGAATCTGAGCAAGGTGTGGCCTGCAGCATTCACCGGTGTTGCCTGGGGTGATGGGATACAGGTGAGCTCCACCAGACAGCAGAGAACCCCAGGTTCGTTATGCTTTTCATTTTGAATTAATTTTTGATCGGTATATCTTCAGAATCTTTTTCATGTTATCAGATTCCTTACAATCCTCACATTCAGTTACTTGAGCCAGTAACATCTTAGCTTTATTGTGCTTTTGATTTTGAATTAATTTTTGGTCGGTGCATTTTCCGAAACCTTTCTGAACTGCTAAATTCTTTTCAAATCCTCACATTCGGTTACTTGGCCCCCACGTGGAGTCATGACCCACAGTTTATGAAGATACCCTTCAGACAACCCCAGGTGCTAAGATGAGGTCTGGATTATGTAATCTTCTCCCTGGAAACCAGAGGAGAAAAAAAAAGAAAACAGTGGTTCACAGCCTAATGAACCCAGGGCCACCAACTTGTACAAGCATGTACCCTGGGTTATTCCAGTCAGCTTCCTCTGAACTTCCAGTCACATGAATCATTTCAGTTCCTGTTCTGCGAGTTCATCTTATCGGGTTGTCAATTGCTGGCCACCAAACATCATCCTGATTTATTCACAGTCCCTGAACGAGGCCTGGAGTCCTCTGAAGATGAGTTCCAGCTACACTATGACAAGTAGTATTGGTTTAAGGCACATGATAGAATTCTCACTCTAGAACATGCAATCTCCCTCTAGGGTCCTTGTTGCTGATATGGCTGATGAGTAATTGTAAAACAGAGGGTTCTTTATGCACACTGAGTGTAGATTTAAAACACAGGGTCAGAGAGTAGGAATAGGCTGAGTTCTTCACAGTGGTGACTTCTGCAGGCAGAGCCGTACTGAGGGAAAAATCAAACCTAAGTTTTATACCATCCAAGAAAATTTCCACAAGTCTATAAAAGTACCCCAACCATTGTCTTCTGTCCCAAAGCCTTTACTGAGTCCTATACAAACATTTACTAACTTAGCTCTCCTGAGGGAATCCTATTGCTGTTTCCTTAAAAACATTGAATAATACACCACACCAACACCTAAAAAGTAAAGTATTCCATGCAAGGTCCTTACCAGATAATAAAACACTTCCATATCTGTTTCCCTTACTCATGGATCTTATTCTCAGGAGATGCTATTCATATGGGACTATGATTGAACTACTGGAGAAAGGAGATACAAACATGAAGAGAGAACCCTGGGGAATTGCTAGGAATTGGAACACACTGGTATGAAAACATATATGTAGATATAGATAGATGACAGATCGGGAAAAACAAAGAAAGAGAGAGATGGGGTGGAAGGGAGGGAGGAAAGGAAGGAAAGAAGGAGAAGGAATAGATAGATAGATAGATAGATAGATAGATAGATAGATAGATAGATAGATAGATAGATAGATAGACAACCTAGAATTGTACAAATGCTGTGTAAATAGTTGTTATAATGCATTGTGTACTGCTTAGGGAACGATGATGAGAAAAAGTCTGCACATGTTCTATACAGATACAACTACTTTTCTGACTGTTTTAGATCCATGGTTGTCTGAGTCTGCAGGTTGGAACTGCCATTTTTCTCTGCTCACTAAGAGGAAATAGATGCAACAGTATTCTAGCATGAATAAGAACACCCAGTGCCAAAAATATAAACTTCTTCTCTACCTATTTACACATGGTCCTTCAATTTCCTACATCAAAACACCTTTGCTGTTTTCTCATTAGTTACACCAAAGTAAAATGTGAATAACCAAACACATGTCATCAAGTATGGTTTACCCTGGCCTCTCCATCAGGGCTAGCCTGACTTTCATCTTTCCTGTAATCCCTCATCTGAACTATGCAGGCAGAATTAATATCTACCAGTCTTAGCTGCTGTGTTATTACTGTGATAAAACACCTTAATCGAAAGCTACTTGGACAGGAGAGGGTTTGTTTTATCTTACACTTCCGTATCAAAGTCCATCATTGAACGAAGTCAGGGCAGGAACTCAAGTACAACCCTGGAGGCAAGAACTGAAGGAGAAACCATGGAGGAGATCTGCTAACAACTGGTTTGCACCCCAGGGCTTGCTCGAATTTCTTTCCTACAGCAAGTAGGGTCACTTGTCTTCTGTGGGGTGCCACTCACGGTCTTCTCAATAATACCTCCAAGCCTTGCCCAAGGCCAATCTGGTGAATACATTTTCTCAGCTGGAGTTCTCTCTTCCCAAATAGCTCTAACTGTGTAAAGTTGTCATAAAACTAGCCAGCACAGTTCTCCTTCATACATGCATGGAAGACGCCCCACATCCTTGTGTAACATCCTTGTGTAACATCAGGGGACCCTTTGTTTGAATAATGCTTGGCACAGTACCATGTCCTACAATATTGGGGATGTTTATAGAAGGGACCTGATCCGTTGTCCCTTTGTACCGCAGCACAGGATGTGACAAATATATTAGGTGTCCCATAAAGGCATCTTGATTTAGAGGAAGTCTTTTTCCATGAAGCAGATCGGAGGTAACTAGCCTGCTTAAGAGGGAGTCACCAGCACTGCCCTCATGAGTACTGGAACTAACAAAGAAAGACAAACATCCCTTTGGAATCCAGGACAAAGTTACCAGTCCTCTTGCAGAATATTTCACAGGGCTGAAGAGATGACGTCGTTGTCCCAAAGGGGTATTGGTTACTCTTCTGGTTGTTGTGACAAAATGCCTGGCAAAACCAACGTAAGGAACAAAGGGTTTGCTTTGGCTCAGTTTGAGAGTTCCGTCTATTGTTACAGAGATCATGGTGGCAGCTGTTTACCATGATGGATGCTGGTTCTCAGATCATTGTCTCCTTCTTACTCAGTCCTGCCTCCTAGACTGTGGAGCAGCCCACAAAATAAAGTGAGTCTTCCCACTTCAGTTAACTCGGTCTAGAATCTCTCACAGGTGTGCTCAGAGATTTGTTTCCATGGTGATTCCAAATCCCATCAAGTTGACACTCAAGGTTAACCACGACCCTGCGTCTTGCTTAGCAATGTTTCCCTTGATGTTTTTGTTGCACCGTCAGCACAGTCTGCTCTGCAGCTGAAGAATGCAGTGTGATGAAATGGATTTTTTTTTTAATTTTGGTGACTGCTTCCACACCTCGGGGTGTGGCCAGGCTGGGGAAGCTCCCCAACAGGTTCCAAAGAACAGCTGTATTGCTCCAGATAAGTAGTGCTGAAGGAAGCTCCTGCCCAGCTGTCTTTTCACCTCTTGATTTGTCCAGCAGTGGTCTCTGCCCAATCTGAACCGTCAGAGCGATCTCTGTACCCAACACACACAGTCTAAACCATGAGACTCTACATTGTATTGTTCTGAGTCAGGAATGCGAATTTACTGAAGTCCTTTTGGACCGAAATACTAGATAAGATGAACTAGAATACACAGGAGTTGACCACTTACTTCAGGGGCAAGTCTATAACTGAGCAGAAATGTTTTAATGTGCTCTGTGTTTTCTAGTATTGTTTGAGTCACGGGAATGCTTTCTGGTGAACAATCAAACAAAAAATTACTTTCTTTAAACAGCATTCAAACATCCTTTTCTCTGATCTTTCAGCATGGCTGGAATTGACAATGTCTTGAGCCCATTCCCATCTTGCCAATAGTACAGATGACTAAGGGCAAACAGGAGCGATGGGGCAGTTCCACCACAGGGCACTGAAGGGTCTGCCGGCCCCAGATACTTCTTCCTACCTAGATGTGTCTCTCAAATGGAGGTACTAGCAGTAGGTGGAGCTTTCCCAGCTAAGCTTCTAATTACTCAGGATGCTCAAGAGAAGCAAACCCAACTTGAGGGGATTTCAATCACCATGGAAACAAATGTTTTAGAGAAAAATTTACTTAAGGAATTGGTTCAATTGTGTGTCTATCAAGTTCAAAATTCATAAGACCTTCAGGATGAAGCCCCAAGAAAGATGATGTTACAATTCAAGTTCATAGGCCATCTGCTAGCTAAATGCCCATTTCCTTGGAGGACAGGGAGTCCTTCTTAGGTTTTAGTTAGGCCTTCAACTGACCAGATAAAGTCCACCCATATTATGGAAAGCAATCTGTTTTGCAGTGTCCACTGATGCAAATGTCAGTCCTGGCTGCTCTAGTGTAGAGGGTTATCAAAACTAATAGGGACCTCAAATGTCAACCCCCTCTAAAACCCTCTTAGGAGCTAGAGATATGGCTCAGCAGTTAATAGAACATGTTGTTCCCTTGCACAGGACCTGAATTTGGTTCCCAGAAAACTCCCTTACAAATTCCTGGAGCTGCAGCTCCAGGGAGATCTAATACCTCTGTCCTCTGCAGACACCTGCATGCACAGACCTCCATACAGACACGAGCATACATACACTTTATAAAAAAATCTTTTAAACACTCTCACAAAAGCATCCAGAACAATACTTGGCTGTAGTTGGTTGTTTTGTACCTTTTTGGGTCTTTGGGGGACCTGCCACCCAGATCCCAAATAAACCCCGGAAAGGCTTTATTCTTTCTTATGAATGCCCAACCTTAGCTTGGCTTATTTCTAGCCAGCTTTTCTTAAATTAACCCATCTACCTTTTGCCTCTAAGCTTTTACCTTTTTCTATTTCTGTATAACTTTCTTTACTTCTTACACTGTGTCTGGCTGTGTAGCTGGGTGGTTGACTCTTGGTGTCCTCTTCTTTCTTCTCTTGATCCTCTCCATTCTCCTCCCAGATTTCTCCTCCTATTTATTCTCTCTGCCTGCCAGCCCTGCCTATCCTTTCTCCTGCCTGGCTATTGGCCAGTCAGCACTTTATTAGACCAGTCAGTTATTTTAGACAGGCAAAGTAACACAGCTTCACGGAGTTAAACAAATGAAATATAAAACAATGTAACCTATCTTTGCATCATTAAACAAATGTTCCACAGCATAAATGCATGTAACACAGATTACAATAATATTCCACAACACTTGGCCACATAGCAAGATACCATGGTCCCAATAAGTTGACACAGAATTGACATGAGGCATTTTTTTCCTCTTCCTGCACTGACCAGGACCTTTTCCTCCTCTCTGCGATTAACCTACCTCTTACTCCCTTTGGGCTCTTCTGCCCCTACGCTTGGCTGAGGAGAGAGAACTAGCCTCACTCTCATCCCAGTGAAAATAAGTGAGCTAACAGTCCCATCTCATCTGCAAAGTTTTGTTACTAGTCACAACCAAAATCAAACGAGGTACAGCAAAAATGGTGTGTGTGGGTTCCAGGGCTAGAAACTCTGCCTGTTAATTCCCTCCCCCTCCCTTTTTTGATTGACTTTCTGAGGCGGTAACAGATTTCATCCTTCCTTTGAGTGTCTCTGTCCTTGCAGGTAGATATTTCCTAACCATTGGTCTCTCAATACCTCAGTTTTCAACTCAGCAAAACAGAAACCTTTTATCTGCAGAAGATATGTCCATGCCTATGAAGTCTTTACACTGCCCCCTCCATCCCCGTTCTTGCAGGAATATCCCCAAGGATACATTCTCTGTGAAGGCTTGTCCCCAGGGAGGAATCTATTAAAGCCTTCAGAACATTGTCTGCTTCAATGAGCCTAAGCAGCCAAGATTTTTAACTGGGCAGAAAATAAGTTAATAATCCTTTTCCCTCCTCCCTCCCACGCTGCATAGTAGAAAAATCAAGAGTACCGCCCTGTCTAAAAGGAGAATTTAGTGGTGGTGTGCCCAGGTGGCCACTGTCCCAGCCCTTCCAGATCAAGTGTGTACTGTGTTCCCTGACCACTGCTCTACCCCTCCACCCCCTCCACCCCACCCCCACTCCCATTTCCATCATGTTTCCATGGTGAGGCCAGGCAAGCAAAACTGTGGAACGTTGTGGCTTTTCCTCTCCTCTTACTCGTTTAGAATCATTTTTGACTCTTACTATAGTTATTCCAGGAGGAAGCTTTTGGCCTCTAAGAACATCAGAACCATCTGAAGAGGCGACAGGGTGAGCATACCGAGAGCGCTTACTTGGTCCATCTCCTAGTTGTTCCTTCTCTCTCCCATGCCATAGGTTGTCTACAGTCTCGCTCTTGCATGCCTCCAGGACCCTTGTTACACAGTACACACTCGTTACCAAACCCACTCTCTCTCCACATCCTGCGCCCTGCAACCTATCCTGCATAAGGCTTCTCTTCCCTAAAAACGTTCTCTTCAGAGGGATGGATGTGTCCACAATGAAACTAGCCAATGGCTCCTCAGTTCCGACCCAAGGCCTTCTACAGTGTGGCTGTAACCTGCCTTCCCAATACATCTACTTATTCTCTCATTCACTCATTCTTATAATACAAAAAGGCAGTCTACCCACTTTATCCGCGGGTTCTATATCTATGATTTCAGTGGACAAATAATTTTAAATACTATATTTTAATGGCAGGTCTGGATGTGTGGCTCAGTGGTAGAGTACTGTCTCACAGGCACACGGCCCTAGATTTAACAAGGATGAAAATGGCAGTGAGCTAGTTCCGTGAGAGTGAAAAGTACACACAGGAAGGATGGGGCCCAGCGGCTCCTCTAAACCCATAGGAGCAATCCCTCTGTTCCCTCATTGACCATAGACAACGCTCCAAGTTCAAGATTTTCCTCTCCCATGATGTCCTCTCCTCCTCCAAGACCAGTCTATTTTTCAAGGTTATCTTAAGCCCCATCTTCATGGCTGAGGTTTTCTGATTCATAGAAACCTACAAGGAACTCTCATTTCCATACGCCCACAAATCCCATAATGAACCCAAATTAAGGTCCAGACAGCTTTTTCCATGCACGGCAAGCTCTGTATTCTGTACAGTCCTCCTAGTCCGCAGTGGGATGGGAGTCATGAGAGACCACATATTCTCGCCTGCCCTGCTCCAGCGCTGGTCCACGCTGAAGACATCCTGCACACGCTGCCTAGTGCACTGCTTTACAGCCATGCTCCAGTTACCCTTCACCCCTCTCCGGAAAAGTAAAACACTGGGCTGCAAGAGGCAAAATGGGGCCTTCAGGATGGCTCACCACATAAAACTGCTCATTGCCAAGCCCGATGGAGTCAACCCATGGGCCCCATAGGGTGGGAGGAGAGAACCAGCTCCCACAAATTGTTTCTTAACCTTCTGCACGTGCGTGTGTGTGCGCGCACGCACACACACACACACACACACACAAATAGAAAAAGAAACATATTTTTTTTAAAAAAAACCACTGAAGTAACTTCCCCCAAAACTTCCCAGGTTGTCTAATCAATCACAGGCTGTGACCCAGGCCTGCCTCCCACCACCGCCAATGCCTTTCCAGTTGCCACTGCTTCCATTTCGGCTTCCAAGGCCAGTGGGAGCATGGCAGGAGTTGCAGCCCCCTCCACTCTTGCTGACTTTCCAAGAGGGCAACCACTGTAAGCCAATCACTGTCCCCAGAGCTCTCAGCTGTAAAACATAAGCATGAGGAGACCCATGCAGCCTCTGCTTGCCCCTCCATCTCTTACCAGTGATCCCACCTGTTATCTGTCTTCCCTTGATGGTGCACAGGCTGTGATGTAAGGTCGAACCTTCTCCAGAGGTTCAGGGAGCCCAGAGAATGACAGTGTGGCAGGGAGGATGTGTGATGAGGAGGAGGGGACTGTGACTCAAGATTCCAGCTCCGTCTCTGCTGCAAGTGCTCAGAGTAGTCACCTAGGTTTGTACATCAAGTGTCATGCTAAATCCTGAACACGCTGTCTCACTGGCTTCTCTAGTCGCTGCTCTGGAGTGTGTGCATTAAAAGAAGTTGCCTTTCCAATGACAAACAATCTCACTAAGTGTCAGGAGCAAGCACTCCTCCACATCTCTGCCACAGCCCCTAAACCAGGCTGTCACATACCCGCTGCAAATAAGCAGCAAAGACAAGTCACTGAAGCTGAAGGCCTAGCCAGGTGAGAGGGGGTCCCAGGCCGTGACAATGGAGCTCCAGCTCTCATCCCTAAGAACATGCTCAGACAAGACTATGTGGTCATTTTCTTCCCTACCAGCTCCTCCAGCTTCTCAACTGGCTCCATGCTGGCTCCAGGATGCTCCCAGGCCCGGGAGGATGTGCTGATCTCACCCTGCATCTGCCCACAAATGCTTGCACATACACATGCTACTTCTTTCTGAGAACTACAGGACAGCAGTGACAATGGACATTAGAGGCTTCAATAGGCACTAACAAAGCATCCTTCCATACTAGTAAGTGTTTCACCCCAACACCAGTCCAAAATGAAATCAGGAGAGCTAACCTGTGGTTTCCAAAGTCGCCTCTCTCCCTGTCCTTCCGATCCCTCCTACTTCTTAATAAGTCTTTGTAAATGACCTTTCGCATTCATCGGTGCAAAGAATGCTAGCCCCGCCCTAGAGGCCAGCTCCCACTCTGCAGAGGGAAGGAGACCTCCACTGGTTCTCTGCCTGCCTTCCGGTATCTGTAGGTCCAGACTTGCTTTGCGTGGCACAACTTTCAATAAAATATTTGATATCTTCCTGGCAGTAACGCCTGTGCCTGTGCATCTTTAGATAGGGAGAGCATAGGAAGTGTGGGCTGTCTTAGGAGACTCCAAACTCTCCGTCATCTCTACACGGACCTCTTCTGTCTTCTCAAGGCATCCCTGGTAATTAGCATTTTGAACAAAATGTAAAGTTCTCTCAGACGCCTCTTGCCTACATGGCCCTCTTTCCTCCTTCATTTCTTCTTTCTCAGAATATCACACAAGGTCAAATCAAGGACTTTGGGGTGAGCCTGAGAGACTCCATCCAGCATTTGCTACCTGCTTGTAGTAATTAGAGCGGCAGGGCTGCGTCCCCAGCACCCCGGCCGCCTGCTATCTTATGCCCCGAAATAATTACACGGACGCTGTATTCTTTTAAACACTGCTTGGCCCATTAGCTTCAACCTCTTAACCCATTTCTAATCATCTATGTAGCACCATGAGGTGCGCTTACCAGGAAGATTCTAGCCTACGTCCATCCTGGGTCGGAGCTGCCCAGGAGAGAGGAGCCTGGCGTCTCTGCTCCAGAGAGCAGAGCTGTCGAGTCTCTCTGGGAGAGGGGAGCACGGCGTCTCTGAGCTCACTTCCTCTTCCTCCCAGCATTCTGTTCTGTTTACTCCTCCCACCTATGTTTTAACCTATCAGGGCCAAGCAGCTTCTTTATTGCTTAACCAATGAAATCAACAGATTGATATATGACACGCCCACATCACCTGCTAGTTTGGGGGGGGTCTCATCTTCTCCACTCCTCTCTGTCCAATAGGAAGATGACAGTAGTGTGTCAGGTCAATGAACATTAATGAAACCATGCTTGTAGAACACTTAGCAGAGTGGAACATTTTAAAGACTCTGTGTGGTTATCCATGATCATTTTTCACGCAGAATTCTAGTCATGCATGCTTGCATACATTTCCCCCGCATCTTTTACAGGTTCTAATTACAACCTACAGCAAAGACAGAGAGTATAGTGGAAGCTTGTTTAATAAGCAAGTGAAATTTCTATCCTCTTAGACTTAAGAATGATAGGTTCCCTCGAGAAACAGAGGCCTGGCATAGGGGAAGAAAAGTGCCCGCAACTGTAGGAATTGTAGAGTTGAGAGGACAGAGCCCATATCCAGTTTCTGTGTCTCCAGTGTGATACTTCATGGGACCCTTTTCGTGCTTCGTGGCAGCCTTGTTTTCTGTCTTCCTCAGCAGTCACTAGTTCTACATTCCTCCCCTTTGGACCGTGTCCTGGGCTCCCTCTCCAGCCTTTGTCTCCTGAAGTATTACTCCAGCCCCACCCTCCTGCTCTGACTCCAGTTTCCGGCTAGCTGTGGGTTCCTTCTAGATGTCCCACCTACATCTCAAAACCATCCAGGGGAAAGAGCTCACCACCCACCATGGTTCCCACTCTTTTCCGTGGATGACAACTCCTTGGTCCTGTCCTTGGATCTGGGAACTCTAGCTCCTGTGCTACCACCTGCAACCCTACCTCTGCTCAGCAGCCAACACCTGTTTTTAAGTACTCCTTTGGGCTGAGATGCCCTGTATCTTTAATTCACTCCACCATCTCTGCCTGTCCAGATCTCAACCTTCTGCCTAGATCTCCCATGCCAGCCTTTAACATTAACATTCTTTTGTGCAACCCACTCTATGAATGGCCGAAGAGCAATCTTTGACCTACTAGGCACATCTCTATTTCAAAGTTACCCATCTGCCTCATGGCTGCTGAAACAAAATACTCTGTCCCCAGTGCAGGCAGGTGGGGGCCTCATTCAGTGTTCTCCCCCTCATCTCCCGCAGTCAAATCAACATCCCCCCCACACACACACACACACTCACCAAATGTGCTTCATCCTGGCTGACTTCTGTTTTCACAGCCTTCTTTCTCAAATTCAATGCTATGTCTAACTTGTTTGTTCTTAAAGCTTAGCTTAGCTTGGGTTTCTCTCATTTCAGGAAGGCTTCCCTCATTTCCCTGTCTGAAGAAACCCCAGCTTAGCCATATTTCTATCTGTGTAGCAAATGCCCAAGATAAGTCAACTCATAAGGAGAAAGGGTTTACTTTGACTCATGGTTTCAAAGATTCTGTTCACGGAAACCTGTAGCTCTTGGTTTAGCCTGTGGAAGCACAGTCAATCATGGCAGGAATGTCAGTGAAAGAGACCCATTTGCCTCCTGGCGGCCAGAGACACGAAAAAGAGGAACAAGGGTTCTTCAAGGACATCCCTTGTGACATGATTTCCTGCCTCTAGATTCTACTCAAAAGATCCTACCACTTCTAAGTAGCCCCAAGGCTTTCAAAGTTAACCTGCACCACTAGGGCCTTTGAGGGACACCACTGATTCCAAGCTATAGCAAACCCCTGAGAAGGTCTCACTCGCTGAATCCCAAAGCTCCTTGGACTCCATTGGATGTTGGGAATAATTTAACCCAATGTACACATATTGGCAGAAATGTAGTGCAGGGGTTGTCCCTGGTTGCTGGGGGAAGAAGGTATGTCCTTTCCACAGGCTTACCAGTCAGCGCTAAGATTCAGCCAAGCCAGCTGGAATTGAGGAATGCACTGTTAGCACAGGGTGACAGCAGCTATTAGGCTATAGAAGGCTGGGCGCTTGAGTAAGAGCATAGAGACCCACAGCAAGCAGCTCAGAGCCCTGGCTCCGCCCCTGCTGACTGCTGGCAAGTCACTTCACCCTCCGAAGCAGCCTTCTCTTAAGCTGCGCAGTGAGCGCAGCGAGCGGGGAGGTGACGTGTGGTTACTATTGTAAGGACTACATGTGTGTGAAAGTGCTTGGCTCAGCGCCTGGCACAGCAAATAGTCACAAGCCATGTGACCTCAGGAATGTGTGTCACATAATCCCTTCAACCTGGAACAGAGGAGAAATAATTCCTACCTCATAAGAGTGTTATGAAGATTAAATGGATTAGTGTACATAACGCCGAGAGCAGAACCCACGATGGGATTGGATACCAGCTCTTTGGAGGAGATGTTGATGGCAAGAAAGATGTTGGGCATCTGGGAGGATGCCACGTGGAGGTGGGAAGCTAGCAGCTTCCACTGAAATTTTCATGTGCATGGCTTTTTCCTTACTATGTTGTAAATGTGAGGACCAGTAATATTGTTGCAAATGTGGTAGTACCTCCCCGGTGTGGCTAGTGCAGGAGCTGGCGCTCTTCGGCCGGTGTCATCAAATGGGTCTGCAAATGGCCAGAGAGCAGATATTTTAGATGTCCAGGCCACATGTCAAGACTGTTCAGCTTGCCCGCTGGAATGCAAAAGTGGCCACACACGGTATGATAATGAGCAGGTCTGGCTGGGTTCCAGTTTATTTACAAGACTGATAAGAGACCAGGGTTGCCCAATGTGCCCTAAAATCTGTTGAACCTGGCCCTAGGGAGTCATTAAGTAAGCAAGCAAGTCAGGATCGAGTAAACAAAGGTCATAATGGATCATAACGATGTCTTTCATTTCTCCCCTTTAAAGCTTTTTAGGGATTCCCAGGACGCAGGCAGAGAAGTAAGATTCTCCTCTGCCCATCCCTCCTATTTAGAGACACCTGGGCCTGGAGACAGTAAGGAACAAAAGCATGAATTCCGCAGCCTGGCAATATCCAGGCTGGTTGTAGGAGTAGGAGTTAGGAGACCGGCTTCCTGTCTGCTCAGTGTGGTGCTGAACCAGCAATATCAATGATACCTGGGAAACTGTGAGCATCACCTCATCCTGGGGACCACCCACATCCGTGCTGTGAGGCCAGGCCCAACAGATGGATCCTTTCCTTCAGTGATTTCAATTTCACACACCAACAGCATGCCTGACTCCTTTGCCCTCTCTTAAGTATCAGACCACAGTGGGAAAGGCTATGGGTTGTCTCCTCTACTCCTTTTGTTCAGTGAAGATGGTCAACAATCCTGTTGCTTGCAGTAGTAACAAAACTCTCCTTCCGCATGTCTTCTAGAGCCTGAGGAAAGCTAGAGTGGATCCTTCAGTCCAGCCCCGGCCAGGCCCACACTTCCATTGTGGGGCCTTTTGCACAAGAGGGTCAGCATCCATTTTGCCCCTCGCATTCCCAGGGCAGAGTCCTTTAGTCTTTCCTCTGCAAGCAGCTCAGATTTCTGTGGGAGTTTATCCAGGTTTCCTAGAATCATTTTGGAAATAGACTACTTGGATATTTTGTGAGTATACTTTCTTATATTATGCTCTATATATTGCAATAAGATTATTTCTGAATCCAATTTCTTTCTCTGCCTTCATTCAAATTACACCCACAAATACCTAGAAAATGTTCATTTTCTCCCCAAAGCAAAGACTGGGCCAGAGAAATAACTGAACCAAACTGTCACCCAGAAGAGGAAAATACATAATATTTGTCACATTGTGGTTTAGGAAATAAACAATGGAAAATGAAGAAGAATTGCTATTATAACTTCTCAGAACTTCTATTCTTGGCCTTAGTATATCGATATTTTATTTTTATCATGCTATCCAGACACTCCATCTTTTCATCTGACCAGTTTCTTACTGTTTGCCAGATTAACCACTACCCCCAGAACCCCCAGAAAACAACCTGCAAGGCTCTTAGGAACCCAGACAAGGAGCTACTCATAATAAGCACAACTATGTATTTCTCATCTCATGTTGAGCGTGCATTATTCCAATTCAATTGACATACATTCACATGAACGCTAAATATAAAGATCTCAATACATAATGACCTCTGTAGCCTTCTGTCACAGCTCACTGCTAGTACCCAGGAACACCCGTGACCTTCCCAACAGCAAATTCACCCTCCCCCACATCCCACAAGGTAGACATCTCCAAGAGATATATCTTTTATCAGCTTTTTTTCGTTTTCTAAATGGATCTTGCCTACATAGCCTAGGCTAGCTTTGAAGACAAACCTCCAGTCTTAACCTCTCAAATTCTAGGATTAAAGTTGTGCACCACCACATCTGACTTACTTGTTCTAAAGTTGTGCATTGGAAGTCATGCTTCAGTCTACTTGGCAAGCCTAGACACACAGAGAAATGGTCAAACATTGAATGAACGCACTTAGATGTTTTGAGCTAAACTGGAGAAGAATCATGCTTAATAATTCCTCAGTTTAATATTTAGATGAAGTATTTAATGATTGGCTTTATTCATATAAAAGAGTCACAAGCTAGTACAAATAATGCTCTATCAGCCTTATTTTTTTGGACCAAATTTAAAATAGTGGTATCTATACAAGTTCCAATGTTTGTGTTTTGAATATATTTTAATTTATTCTTTGATAATTTCATGCACATATGCAATGCGTCCTGATCAAATCCATCCCTATTGCCTCCCCAACTCCTCCCAGATCCCACCATCATACCTCCATCCTAACTTCATATACTCTTTTCTTCTAACCATTGAGTCTAGATAGGTGCTGGTCACATGCTCATTGGTGTAGGACCATCCACAGCTGTGTGGGAAACCTTCCTAGGGCCACAACTACCAATAGCTTCAGCTAGAAGTAGAGTGTTTTAAGTCCCCTTTCCTATCCATATTGGAATTTTTTCTGACTTGATCTTAAGCAGGTTTTATGCATATAGCCACAGCTATTATGTATGCATATGTACAACAGGCCTTTCATGTCTGGAGAAAAAAATGACTCACAGTAGTCCTCCACAGCCTCTGTCCTTCACAGTCTTTCTGCTTCCTTTTCTATAATGATCCCTGTGATGGGAGTGGGGTATGCATTATGATTCGGGTGTCTTATTTAGAGTTGAGCAGTCCATACTCTTTTGTTCTCTGCAGTTTCACCTACTGTGCATCTCTATAATAAGTGCTATCTACCACAAAAAGAAACTTCTCTGATAAAGGTCGAGAGCAACATTACTCTGTGTATAAAGATATTTAGAGAACAATTTGATACTGTGTCCATTTAGCAACATTAAAGGTAATAGGTTCTCCTCTAAGGCATCTGATTTACCCAATCACAAATTTTTGATGCAATTAACCGTAGCAGGTATGAGTTCTTGAGTGGCTCATAAAGCCAATCAGAAAGCAGTTGGTTACCCCCGTAACATTCCTGCCACTATTGCCCTAGCTAAGCTGGTTGTCACTGTAGCTCTCAGTGTTCCAAGCTGGATAAGACTGTTGATTAATTTTCTCCCACAGCAGCCTGCATAGTTCCTGGTAACACTATTTTCCCAGCCAGTTGGGAAAATGCTTCCAGGGTAGTTTTATCTTGGTTTTCTATGTCCTGTGACCATCAACTGCTAGCAGGCAATCAAGAGCTTGTGTTGTTTGAGAAGGCTCTGGAACCCTTGACCAACAACTTGAAGGTGAGTATCCCAAACCTGGCACCAATACACATAACGTATAATACAATTAACATAACGAAATTAAAATTTACCATCTCAATTTTTTAAGTCTACACTTAAATGATGTATTCACATCGTTGTGCAGCCGTTGCCGCCACCCAGAACATTTTTGTCTCCCCAAGCTGAAACTCTGCACCCTTTAAACAGTAACTTCCCATTCCTCTCCCTGCCCCGTGCACCTCCAGTCTACTTCTTGCCTCTCGAAATCTGAGAACTCACAGAAGTTAAGTGAGTTGGTATTTGTCCTTTGGCATGTGACTTATTTTGCTTGGAATAAAGTTTTCAAGGATGGTCAATGCTATGACACGTCAGAGTGTCCTCTTTCCTAAGGCTGCACATGCTGGTGTGTGCACACATTCCATTTTCTTTACCCATCCCTCTGTTAATGGATACATGGATTACACTCATCTATTGTGGAACGCTGTCCCCCCAGGGATGGCAAGGCCACTGTTCTTTAGAATTGTCTGAAACTGTAATTATTAGAAGGAGACCTGTACAAAATTGGACCCATCAATGTTCTGTCATGGAGAAGGGAATGGGATAAGGCGTGACCCCTCCCCAAGGATTTATATATGGTTAATGACGACTAGAGAAGGAAGAGTCGGAAGTAACACTGCTTCAACCATAGTCTCGTCAAGATAGAGTTGAGTAGAACTGTTTGTTTGGTCTGTCGTTTATTCCCTATCTAGAGTGGATAAATGTCTGTTCATCTCCCTCGGAAAAGTTTATCCCTCACTACTGAATAAAGCTGTTGTGACCAAGACTATGCAATTTTCAGACTGAGTCCTGCCTTGAGTGTATATGTGTATGTGTGTGTGTGTGTGTGTGTGTGTGTGTGATACCCAGAAGTAGAACTGTCAGATTTTATAATAATTCTGTTTAAATTTTGAGAAATGCTATACTCCAACACTGTTTTTTATGTGACTGTACTAAAATCTCAAAACGTTTATAAGTCTCTGTACCCCAGACTCCAGCCATGTATGATGCTGTATATATGTAGAAACTAGTTTGGGTTGTAAATCAATCCCAGCCTAAGATGAAAGAGATGTTAGAGGTTACCAAGCCAACCTCATCCATTTACCAGAGAGCGAAGTGGCCCAGGGAGGTGATGTGGACTTATATTGACTACATAGGGGGGAAAAAAACCAGTGCACAGATGTAGAACATCCCCTGCAGAAGAGTTGCCTGTAGCAGCAAGTCTCTAACCCTTGCAGTGAGAAAAAAAAAAGATGACTTCCAAAGAACAAAGTGTTTTGGCCCCCTCCCAGGCTGATTTCATGCAGCCTGAGGGTTGGACCTTATCAATGTCCTGCTGGCTCTCTTGTCACACTTCAAACTCACCCTAGGTTTCCTGCTGCCACCCAGCCAGTCCACCCAAGGAGGCTTGGGTGCACACAGCCTCATCCTTTGTTCTCCCTCAGTGTCTCCAGAGGCACTTTCCCTACCCACTGGTCAAAACCATATTTCCTTAGTGGTCCATTCCTGCTGAGCCTTAAGAGAGAGAGAGAGAGAGAGAGAGAGAGAGAGAGAGAGAGAGAGAGAGAGAGAGGCTTATATGTGGTTTGCTGCCTCTTCATCTTCTGTCAGTGGTAAACTAAAATGGCCCCTGATAAAGTTAATGATAAATAATGCTATCTTCTACTCCCATTTAATTTTCTTTTTTCTTTAATTTGACTATCTTCTTCGGGGGCATCCTCAGGATATCACGAGCTTCCAGCATCCGCAACCTAGTTCCACCTGACCTCCATGGACTGCATCTCTTCTAACAGGCATGCTGGTAGTACCGTTTGTTCTCAGTGAGCTGACAGGTTGGAAAACAGACTAACACATGTCTTCTCTAGCTGCAGTAATGAAGCGAGCTTGTATGTCATCAAACAGGCTTTTCTGTACAAACATCAGTTTCTTATCTACTAACTCAAAATGATCCCAGCAAGGTTCTGTAGAAATATGTAAAAAGATTAAAATCTTCATTTCATTAACAAGAGTATTGATGCTCAGGAGAGGAAACAATTTGTCCCCGAGCCAAACCCGAGAGCACTTCCAAGCTCCATCAAAAAGCCTCAAAGAGGATAATTTTAGATGATGGGCACATGGATGAACCTTCATAAACTATAAATATTTGGAAATGGATTCTGAGAATATAACTGTGTGACAAAGGAAAGGTCCTGCAAAGGTAGGAACTTTGGGGATCTGAGAAGATGAGTAAACTCAACATGGGGTTCTTTTCTGCAGAGCTTTGCCAATCGGATCGCGACATGGCCTGTATGAGACTCAACAAGTTGGGGCCTTACTGCAGGACAATGCCCTCTTAGGAAGATCCTGTGTTCTAAGCAGGGTATATGTGAGTGCCTGGTCAGCCTAGATGAGAAATTTAGGCTGCAGAATGCACAAACCAGCAATGCAAAGGATCTTGGGACTCGCCTGCTCCTATAGGCTACATGATTGTGAGCCTCAAGTTTCGTCCAACGTTATCCCTGAGGATGTACAGAGTGTGGGGGGCTGTACTCTGAGATGAGGAAGAGGTAGGAAAATTTCCTTTCCCCTCTCGCCTCAAGAAGCCCCAGCCAAAAATAGCAGGATTTTGAGATAGATGGCAGAGATCTCCTTGACCATAGCCTTTCAAGACTGTCATGGTCTTTTCTAGGAGATCTCCATGTTCATTTGTAGGCATTGCACTGGCTTTGGGAGGAAGTGAATCCAGCTTCCATTTCAAATACAGCTCTTCTCCCCTGTTCTCCTGGAAACCTAGCTGTTCTTCAGAGTTTTCAAAGGCACTTGGGAGTAGCTACACCTTCAAGGGATACTCAGGATGGATGGAGCCAAGAGTGTGAGCTTAGACATCTATCCAATAAAATAAGACCATATTTACCCCCCAACTCCTCACCTGTTCTCTCATATACCCCTCAATACATCTCCATTCCAGTTTCGTGTCTTTAAAAAATAATCTACGAAGTGCTGCCATGTGTGCATGGGTGTCAGGCCATCCATTGGAGCATGAGGTATGCGTGGGCATACCCTCAGCCTCTTACTCTCGGTTATGCATCTCTGCATGGACTACTTGCCTACTGCAAAAAGAAACTTCTCTGACCAAGAATGACAACAGTCCAGGTCTATGGGTATAAACACAGACATTCAAAGGCACTGACAGCAGGACCAATTAACAAAATAACAAAAATAGATTTTACCCTAGGGCCAATGACCTCTGAACCATTGACTTTTGGTGATGATTAAAATACCAGGCATGAAATCTCTTTCTTTAAAGCAGGCCTCAAATCTAAGCAGAAAGTGCTTAGTTACCACATCAACTGTTGTACTGCCAGTGCATGAGTGGCCATAGCTGGCCGGTGAGTATTACATCATGCAGGCTGCAGTGTTGGGTAAGACTATTTGATGCCTTTTATCGGCCAGCAGCCTATGCAGCACCTTCTGGTACTACTGAAGCTTACCAGCAGGGAGGAGGTTTGAGATTGATTTCTTCAGCCAAAGCGGATGTTATCTTCAGCAATAGGATCCTAAAATGTTGTGATTGATGGGAATCGAGATCATCTGTGTTGTTTTAAACGCCCCCAGGATATTAACCTTCATCAGGCGATGAAAGGAGACAGAGACAGAGTCCCACATTGGAGCACCGGACTGAAACCCCAAGGTCCAAATCAGAAGCAGAAGAAGAGAGAGCACGAGCAAGGAACTCAGGACCGCAAGGGGTGCACCCACACACTGAGACAATGGGGATGTTCTATCGGGAACTCACCAAGGCCAGCTGGACTGGGTCTGAAAAAGCCTGGGTTAAAACCGGTCTCGCTGAACATAGTGGACAATGAGGACGGCTGAGAAGTCAAGAACAATGGCACTGGGTTTTGATCCTACTGCACATACTGGCTTTGTGGGAGTCTAGGCTGTTTGGATGCTCACCTTACTAGACCTGGAAGGAAGTGGGAGGTCCTTGGACTCCCCACAGGGCAGGGAACCCTGACTGCTCTTCGGGCTGACGAGAGAGGGGGAATTGATTGGGGGAAGGGGAGGGAAATGGGAGGTGGTGGCAGGGAGGAGACAGAAATCTTTAATAAATAAATAAATAATAAAAAAAATAAACACCCCCAGGGCCTACATGACCAATAACTTATAGGGAGGCATTAACGTTCATTGTAATTTTCATTTACTAACCCATGTGATCTGGAACAACACTGGCTGCCCATGTAACAAAGCTCTTCTTGGGGAAGATGTGAGATAGATGAGTACAATACAGCAAGAGTATCCCTCAGTGAGACAATAGAGACCATCACTGGCTCGTTTTTTAGATTAACTTTCAGGCAACACAGTGGTCTTTTGAGGTGCACGTTATAATTAACGGGTGTATAAGACACTAGCTAGGCCTCACAGAGATTTTGATGTTATCATAAGTGGGTCCCTACATCGGATCCCTACATTGGCTGGGACAATAAACATTTCCTCCCCCCTAGTGATTCCAGTGAGCAGTTGAGAATGGAAAACCCTGCCCTGGGAGAACTGCGGAAGCAAAGTCATGCCTAGAGAATGGGGCACGCCTAGAGAAAGAGAGCATGGCCGAAGAGTAGATAAGACATAGGACAAGGACACAGGGAGACACTGAGGAAGGAGGACAAATGGGCTGCTGGGGGCTGTTCAGACCTGCTTCCTATGACCTGGCTAGACATTTGTTTCCATGAGTAAGAAACTAATAGACTGTTGTATGATAGTGATACAAGACAATGTGATGAATGTATGCTCACAGGAGACTCAGCTTCCTTCTGTGGCTATGATCATCCAATGTGTTTTTAGTTCATAACGTGTGTGTCCCCATCTCATCAGAAATGCCACCTACCCTAGAGAGGTGGTATACTCACAGAGTCTCTTCTTTAACAAGTTAACATGTGGGAACATGGGGTTCAGGAGACCAAGGTAAGTGCCCACTACTGTGCCAGTTCAGTGGCCAACGAGCCTGTAACTCTACTTCCAAATGGCTCTTAGAAAGGTCATGCTTGTTGTGGAGCCTTTGGTTATTGTGAGTTCCACTGTAATCGTTCACAAAGCTGAGAGATTTAACCCAGGTGCCCCAACCATCCAGATTTTCTCAGGACTTCATGGCTGTTCCAGGACAAGCCCTATCCTAGAAATCCTCTCAGTCTCAGAGAAAACCTGATTTAAATAATACATTCAATTTCTTGGTACATGTAAACATCTTCAAAGAGGAAAATATTTTCTAGCAAATCATTCATATACTCACCGGCACACAGAGTTTCCAAATCATACCCTCTTTGATAGACACAGCTTTGCTTGATACTGAGGCTCACTGATAAAGAATACAAAGTGGCCATTGAGCTTTTTATTATAGCAGATGACTCATTGTGCCTATATGAAACTTATTGCAACATTTTGCCTGATTGAGCACTTAACTTAGAAGCTAAGTATTTTATAATGCTAACCTGTTACTTGAGACATTTTAGTCCATGATAGATCTCCTTTCCTACTGTGTTCTCATATGTTGGTGTTTATTGCCTACATATGTCATGCTGTCTTTGCCTGTGTGCATGAAATCTACACTGTTCACACAGTTACCAGGTTGCCAAGGGTGCATTTCTCAGGATGTGCCCTTGTCATTAAGTGACACATAACTGTATCTGTGTTTTGATTTATTGATTGATTATATTTTAATTGTAAAAATGGAGAAACTGTTCACGCCCCTGTCGGGTAAACTGTGTCCCCAGGAAGCTGGGGTTTTTAGCCCTCGGGGCCCATAACTGGGAACGACAGTTCTTTCCCTTTTGGGGCTATGGACAGGCACTTGGACTGTTGCAGCCTGACTCTTCTTCAGTATGATTTTCAAATGTGTAAAAGAAAGCACAAAGGACTGCGAAGGAGATTAGTGATGCTGGAGCACACCTGCTGAGCTATAAGGACAGGTTCGTGCTACAGCGACTCTGTGTTTCCTCGTTAGCACCGTGAGATGAAAACAGCTAAGATTTCTGTCTGAGACAAAGCCACGTGTGCTCTCAATATTTCCATGGCTTCTCCCTGCATAGTGAAGAAATGCTGCTTTTAAAGATTAGTACAGACCATATTTTCTTCTCCTCTAAAGCCAAACACCTTTGACAACAGGAAAAGAACCGTTGACTTAGTGGTTTGCAATATCGCTAATCCAAACCTCTGATCTAAAATGCTCCAAGATCTGAAAGTTAGGGGGCACCAATATGACACCATGAAGAGAAATTTTCCTATCGGGCTGGTCACAATCAGAATGCAGGCACATTGAAAGTATTGTATAGAATAACCTGCAGCCTCTGGGTAAAAGATACAGACGAAACATGAATGCTTTGTGTTTGTACTGGGTCCCTCTCTCAAGATATATCATTATAAGCACACAAATATTCAAAATGTTTATGATTTTAAATGATATTTATTTATGTATTTTTATGTGTATGGGCATTTTGCTTTCATGTATATATGTGTACCACCTGTGTGCAGTGCCTATAGAAGCCAGAAGGAGCCATTGGAGCTGCTGGGACAGGAGTTACAGATGATTGTGAGTGACCATGTGTGGGTGCTGGAAATCAAAACCAGGTCTTCTGGAAGAGCTATCCAAAAGTTTTCAAATATAAGAAATCCGAAACACTTCTAGTCCCAAGCATTTTAGATAAGGTATCTAAACTTAACCTAATTAGTAAATCCCAATTACACATTAAGTACCTGAGACACCACTTCCCAAAATGTATTGATTGGAATTCCAGTTTGACAGAATGTTCACAGTTCTTTGTTGAAGGCTAAATGCTGTCCCTCAAAACCCATGTTCAAAGCCCTTTACCTGTGATTTTCACCATATTTGGAAACAAGGTCTTTATACATGGCAAGTTCAGATAAAGCCAAAACTCACTCACCCAGAACCCAAACCCAATATGATTACTGTCCCTATAAGAATAAAGAAAGAGAAACACAAAGGAGGAGCCCATGGGGCAATGAGCAGAAACAGAGAGAGGGTGGAATGATACTCCTACACTCCGATGAGCCCTAGGGACTCCTAGCAACGCCAGGAAGAAAGCAGGGCCCGACAATCCTTGAATTTGGACTTCCAGCCTCTAAATAAGAAATAAGTATCTGTTGTTCTGAGCCACCTGGCTTATGGTACCTTATCACGGCATCCCTAGGAGACAATGCAGTGTTCTTTGGGGAGAACAGATTTGGAACTAACTTGGGACTCCATGATCCCTGTTCTCTAGTAGACCATACAGCCTAGAACAGCAGGAATCTCGAGGAAACATCCCAATAAACCCATAGTATAATCTATGGTCTCCCTAAGTTTCTTAGTATGTAGGTATGTATGTATGTATGTATGTATATGTGTGTCTGTGTGTATAGCACAGATAAATAATGATGTTCAGTGGAACATGAAATGTCCCAGAAGTATGAAAACCAGCAGGCAAATGGTAAAGGAGCAGGGACTCTCCCAGAGCAGTGTGGAGAAGTGAAAGCCAAGGGCACCCTAGAAGCACAGCAGACAAAATCGGGCACAGGACTAGTTTATTTTTGCCATTCATTTTTTTGCACATAAGGAATCCGAGGTCCAGATTTCAAAGTGTAGGATGGGGGCTGGAGACAGCTTGGCAGTTACGAGCACTTACTCTTCTTCCAGAGGACCTGGGTGGGAGTCCCAGCACTCACCCTGCAGCTCATCACCTTCTGTAACTCTAGTTCCAGGGGAATCTGATGCCTCTTCTGACCTCTGTGGGCACTGTACTTATGGAGCGCACAGACATACACTGTGTAAGACATCTGCACGTGTAAAATTTAAAAATACTCCAAAAGCATGTTGACCAAAATGCAGATATAGTCCCACACCTTGCATGCTTGGAAGAATACGTCCTTATTGGCCACTAAATTCTGCCAGTTGCAATCACAAGAATGTCTCATGGTAAGCCTATCCCATAGTCCTATAAAACTACACAATCCATAGGCTAGATCCCACCTTTCTAACTGGAGAACTGAGTTCCTGCTTCGGTAGACATCTGTTCTACATTATTCTTGGGCCCACTTCGGGATGTAAAACCCTCTTTGCACACGGACAGACTCACCCGCTCCCCCAGCAGTTACCCTCCAGGAGAGCAGCAGTGTGGGCCTCTTGCTACTTTGCCCACCTGGCTACAGCAGGCAGTTCTGCACCCGCTCTTATGACAGGCACCTGTGATGTTAGCATCAGTGAGGCTGGAGTTGTTTCCAGAAAGACACAGGCTCTGGGTGCTTTCAAAGCACTGATTGGGAGCACATTTCCAGTCAGGGTACCTGGGTCTCTATCTTGGGGCTGGGAGAGCCACATGGTGATGGGTTAAAGAAGGAGAGGATGGGGCCTGGGCCTCTCTGAGGTACTCACCTCTGACCCAAATCCTCATCTTTTAACTTGTGAGGTACACTTGCCCCGTTTCAACGTCGGAGCCCCTGAGATAGCACATTCAGGAATCAGCTGGCACGCGCTCTGCAGAGATTATCAAACACCCAGAAATTTTGCAAGCCAGTTGTTAAATTAAGGCACTTCAAAATTGGCCACAATGGGATTATTTTTACACCATGGAAATCAGCAGAGGCCACAACTCGAGGTTGGGTTTTCTTTTTTTCCACAGGGCTGGCTTCCCGCAGCTCCGTCATCTCGCTGATTTCAGGAAGATTTTTGCATCCCTCCCACACGCTTTCCAAAATTCTCACCAGAACCCTGGCCAACTACCCCTGGAAGGTTTTTTTTTGCAACATTAGCCTGTGGGTTCTGCTAGCTTTCTGAGAGATGGTGGGTTTTCTGCCCAGGCCTTCTGTGAATTCCCTCTGCTTAGAGTGCAAAATGAAAACCAAGCCCCCAACTGCCAGAACAAGATCACTGAGACAGACTCAAGGCCATTCTCCAAGGCAGCAGTACCAGAGGGCTCCCAGCTTGATATAGTTTCATGCCCCACATTGAGTGGTTCACAAAAATACCCTGTAATCTGAAAACACAGAAAGAGAGCACCGTCCTCATTTCCCGACCATGTGCAGGAAGCATGCGACTCTACCATCTTGCAGTAGTGGCCGAGACCCTTCTGCCAAGCAGCCCCTAGCCCTTCTGCCAGGCAGCCCTCGCTCGGAGCTTGCCCATTGCTGCTTTCTGGTGAGCGTGCCCTGACTTCAGTCCAGACGGTGGAAGCCAGGCAGGTGGGGCCAGACAAGAGCTTCTGCCGGATGGTGAGAATGAATGATGCTAACAAATATGTCTTTGGTTACTTGAATAGCCTAAACCTCACATCTAGCATTCAGCCAACATACCGTCCTGAGTTCCTAACACCCCTGTAACAGCTTCAGAAGTGTCCCACTCCCCAGCTCACTCTATTCAAGTCAGATACACAGTAGAGTACTAGTAGAATTCTTTTTTCCTGCAGAACCAGAACAGGCTAGACCTGTTGAAAATTCTTGTGAACTATTCATTTATGAGTCATATTTGTACCGCCATGAGTGACTGGGTTTGGGGTTAATTGCAAAGTTTGGCCAGCTGCCTCTGCAATTGGCTCAATTAGTTATGGAGGCTGCTGAAACAATGGTCTGAGGTCACTGGCAGATTCAGACCAAGGGGCAGCAAAATTGAAAGTGAAGAACCCAGCCAAATTAAACCAAAGAAAAGGCCAGTTTGCAGCTATGTGGGAATTGTGCCCAGCATGAAGCCAGGGAGAGCGATTAGTTAGAAATATATCGAGTTGCTGATAATTGAAGGTCTTAATTTTTAAATGCCAATTTTATATAGTTTGGCCGGATAAGATGACCCTATTGATTTTCAAGAAAACACTGATTTCACATTTCAGGGTTGCCTGGGCTGCAAGCAGGGGAAACGTAGCCCAGCAGGGGGAAAAAAAAATCATGTCTCACATCTCTTCCCTGATTCTGACATGCTCTTCACAAGCACAGCTCAGGGGAAGGAGCTCTGGTTTAAGGCCCAGGAGACTTATATTTTCACTGCAATTGACTTGCTATATGGCCTTAGGCGAGATACTCCCCCTTTAAGCCTCGTTCTTTTCAACCGAAGCGATATCACAAATACTCTCAAGACGCCCAAATGAGCTGATGGATGGCAGCGTGGTGTGTTAAGGTTGCAAGTTCTGCACAGATAATTTATAAAGGCTGCACATATAATGGTTATCAACCCCTATTGATATGTGAGTGTATCTGCTCCCAGGGGAGAGAGCAAACTTTGAATGCAATTGTAACTGATTGTCCCCTTGTTCCAGTGTCGTTTCTGGTGGCAAACAATGCCAACACAGTTACAAATTGCCACAGAGTTTTTCATTAGTCATCAGAGTGTAAAAGAGTTGATAAATAGCGAGAAAACATTGGCTCTTTGGGGTAGGAAATCCATGTTATTGGCATCAGCAAATTACACTTCTTTGAAAAAGATGGTGTCACGGTTCTTAGAGATTATTTGCTTTGCTTCTGGGACAAAAGAACAACCCCTAGAAGCTTATAAAGACTGTGTCCCAGACAGCCCCACCCCCACACTGTTCCATCACGTATGTGACACGGCTGAGTGGCTGCCTGGTGTCTATTCAACAGGAGACAGAAAAAAGGAGAGAGACTCAATGTTCACTGAATTTGGGGAGCTGCAAAGACAATGCCAGGGGCAACACTGCTTTGGGGGGTACGCAGAGAGGTCTGAGGTGATGTCACCCTCTGTTCTTGCCCTGTCTTTGGTTCCACAGCAGCTACCCCCTGCTCTTCAGCTCTGGCACGGGGCCCGCACATGCCTCCCTCCAGAGCCGCTGCCAGCCCCACTCCACCAGCAGCTGTTGCCACAATCCTGGGAGACCGCTGGCACCAATGTGAGCGGGGCACATCTGCAGAGCGTCCCCTGCCCTTGGCTTCGTGCCTGTGGCTCCGTGCCCTGCTACGCAGGAGGTTCCCAGATGGTGCCACTGAACAGGACCCTCTTCTTCACCGCGGAGGCGGCAGTGCGTTTGCTGTTTCACCCCTGCGATGTTGCGCTCCGCTGTGAGCAGCGTGGTGTTTTCCAGACACATGTTCATCTTTAACATTTCCGGGCTTAGGGGGGTAAAAAATTCCACTGGTGACCTTTGCAGAGTTTAAATGGGTTAGCCCTCGGGTGTTAAAGAGGAAATGGTATTTTAAAGACCAAAACGCCAAACACATGAGGACATTATGCTAAGTGAAATGAGCCAGGCGCAGAGCAACAAATACGGTTATGATCCACTTACTCAAGGTAGCTAGAGAAGTCAAACACACAGAAACAAACGTAAAGTGGAGGCTACTGCAACTGGGGAGGAGGGGCATTGGGAAGTTAGGGATAAATGGGAGCAGATCCCTGGTTCTGCAAGATGGAGCCACATTGGAGATAGACAGTGAGATCTAACACAGGAATGCAGGAATCTGTTAAACACCATTGAAAGAGTTCAAAGGCCCATATAGTCGGCACCACGGGTAAGCCACACAACTTCGGTCAGCAGAGCTGGGGGTTTCCAAGGAGAGTATGGGCTTGGAATGCAAATGCCCACTTCCTCCATTGGGGTAAGGCTATGATTCCCATTTTCCTGGACAGGAAGGTGCAGGGCATTAGCAGTTCTGTGTGGCTGCTCACCTGCTGTCCATGGGCAAAGTACTCATCCCGCTCATCCCCCTGCCAATCTCATCCACCCTGCTCCCAAGAGCGCATTCAGGGTCAGCATCTGCGGCACTAAACAGTGTTCAGAAAGGGAAATTACTGCTCTAAGAGCAGAAGCATATTCCCAAGGGCTAGTTGGGCAGGGTATAGATAATGAACTGGTTTTTGAGCCCACCAATGATCAGAATCAGTCACTCAGAGCCACAACTCAGACTCAACACAGTGCCAGATAAAAAAACAGATTTCTCGGGGCTCTCAATATAACAAAATACAGGTTGGGGGAGCCAACCCAGGTTACCATGTCTGAGGTGGCATTTGTTGTCATCCACTTTAGCAATGATTTAAATAGGCCTGAAGTTTGGAAAACACCACCAGTGTAGCGGCAAGGTGGCATGAGGCTTTCTAGCTTAAATGCTACTATAGGAATAAAAGTTTTCTTCCTTTCAGAGAATCATGAGATACTGAGAGGGGAATGAGGAGAGCCAGGAAGAGTAGCTTTGACCACTTACTACAGTGCTATTTCAGGATCATCAAACTGTAGGAAGCATGAAGAACTCAAAATCTCCCATAAATCATATCCTACGCAATGAGCACCTGTATCAACCTGTTGGTGCTTTGATGTTTTCAATGATCCTGAGACTATTCTGTGATGCTCTGAATACATTCGTCATCATCACAGTTCATGACCCTACCATCCAAGTTCAAATGTTCCCAGCACCTTCTCCTTAAGTTGGGTAACCAGCTAGAAGACCACTTTGACACAGAAAAGCTCCCAAAATGCTGTTACTGGGGAAGCCCCAATTGTGAGTCAAGAAGGATGACTTCATACAATGCGAGGGCAGGCCTTGTTTGTCTCCCAGGAATGCACACAACTGACCAGCCAACAGCATTAGCACAAATGCTTTGCCAGAAGTTGGGCCCCAAACTGGTTGTTTCCACTTAGAAATCTTGATATGACCTGACCTTTTCCCTCGCTTGGTTTCCTATGACTCAAATCATGGCTGAAAACAACTTTTCATGGGACTGCTCAGAAAATTCTGCTACTTGGAGTCCAGGCTGGGTGTACTATCTCCTGGAAAGCTGTTGGCTCTGACTCTCCATGATTCTCCAAGCTGTGCTCTACCCATGGATCTGCCTCCCACGACGGAGTGCCTTTTCATTTTTGATCCCAACCACAAGAGGCATAGGGTTACCAAGAAAGAGAAGAGAAACACACTCGCAGGCTGCCCCTTTTACCGTGAAATGCCAGTTACCTGTGCCGACCTCAAGTAGAACTAAGAACCTCTGAATCCAGGGTGACAGCCCTAACCATGACCCTGCCTCAACTCTCCCTGGCCTTGCCCAAGATCCCCAGAACACCTACCTCTTATGCAGAAGGCTAGATCCTATTTATCACTGTGGTACTAGAGAGCCCAGTACCAGATCTGCACCTCCAAATGCCCAGAAGTAACTTCAGACAGCACCTCCCTCTGGCTTCCAACAGCACTATGTGGTACTAATAGACTCCTGATAAAAGTACCCAGCTTATGTCCTTGTCCTGTGTCTGTACTGGTCACCAGGGCATCAGCTCTTAAGTCTGAGCCCTTTCCCTCTTTAGCTCTTCTTAGGTCACCATGCTATGTGTCTTCCCAGTACCTTTGTGCCAGCCAAAGAGCACTGGAGATGGAGAGGGGCCTTGATAATCTTGGATAGTCGCTCTATCTCCCACACCTGGGGCCCTCCCTTAAGGCCCAGCTCCCACACAGCCAGTCTGGCCTGATTCCTGTTCTTCTCTGGGCTTTGGCTAGTCTCACCTCTGACACTTCTGCTGGTGGAGGCCTCCTGCTTCGCTCGACCCTGACACGGCTCACCGTCTCCTCAGATACATCTCCTCCTAAACTGGTTTCTCATCTTACATAGCCATGCCTCTAAACTAAATTTTCTCTGCTGAAATATCTTGAAAGACTTGTGCTTCCTGATTGAGCTGTGAGAGATGAAGTCTCCCTCGTCTGCGAATCCCACAGGCAACCCCAATTCCTGAGAACATTGCACACCTGAGTCCTCCTCACACATAGCGAAGCCCTTTTCACCACAATTGACCACCCTCCACAGCCCATGTGGTCCCTTCCATTCTCCTCCCTGGCCTTCTCTGACAAGGGAAGCCACAGACATTCTATGGGGAAAAGACTCCACTCTGGCATTAGTTCAGCAACCCCAGAGAAGTAGCGAACAGCTGAGGCAGAGCTGGGTTTCAAGAAGCAAAGATTTACATGGGCTCATCCTTTGCAAGAGCTTGCTAGGATATGTATTATGGCGACTAGAAGATCTGTCTGGGAAAGAGTCAGGGTGAACGGTAAACCCTGGAGCCAGTTGGAGTCACCTCCTCTGACAGTCGATACCCTCCAGCTCTAGGGGCCTTGGATTTTGTTGAGTAAATTCTCTCACATCCACGGCTGTTGTCCATCTGAGAGGACGGATGTCACTGACACAAAGGCTGGGTGATGATACATCCTGAACCACGTCATGGGAATCTCCAGGCTTTGTAGGACAAGGAGGCCTTTCTCCCTAATCAGATTCAAGAACGTTCTCTGAGGAATCAATAATGTCTCCATGTCCAGATTGCCTTGGCCAACCACCTCACTGTTGTTTAGAACTGCATTCGATGTCTACTCTTCAGTTATCTGCAAGCTTTGGGATACACATTGTCACTCCTGTGCTTCACATCTAAAAATATCCCGCCAAAGAAGGAAAAAGGTTCCTCATACCCAGCTCTAAACATGATAGATAAACAAACCTGTTAAGTGACAACCCATGACCCAAACCTCACATTTTCAGCATAAGGAGTCTCCGTCTCTCCACCCCAGCTGTCTTAAAAGAGGGAGATTAATTGCTTCCCCAGTTACTGGGGACCAGGAAACTGTGGCCTTGTTTCCTGACTCTTGGCTTAATCGAGACAGAAAGCAGGCCAAAAATACATTAGCACGGTTAACAAGAGAGCGTCGGAAATTCACAGCATGCAAGCGCTTCTTTCTGTTTTGTTTTTAGGAGAATCTATTCCAGACACAATGGGTGCCCGAAGATGTCAAGTCCCGAGGCCCAGCTTCAGGATGGGTTTGTTCCTTCTATGACTTTCAGGAGAAGTGTGGCAGAGTTACCATGGACATTTTGATAACTAAACTTTAACCCCGTGTTCCTTTTCTCTGTATCTTAGAATTTTCTCAAAATAGAGACCTTAAACAACACAGGGATAAAGACAGTCCTTGGGCAAGAAGTTTTGTGTCCAGGAAGCTTTATACCCTGGCAAATCTATATTAGTTTGCTAAAAGCACCTCAACAATGTGCCACAAACAGGATGACTTCAGCCCAGAAATATATGTCCCTACAATTCCACGCATTTAAAGTCCAGGATGCAGGTGTCAGAGCGCAGTGAGATCCAGGTCCCTTGATTCCTCCTGCAACTTTCTGACATCTGTGGCAGTCTTTGAATGTAGATGAAGCCCACTCTCTGGGCTTCCTTGATCCATATTTTCCATCTACAGGGACACCAGTCACTGCACTAAAGCCCACCCTCCTCCAGTATGACCTCCTAACTAACTCCATTTTAAACAATCCTATTTCCAAATAAGAACATGTCTGAAGTAATAAGTTAGGACATCAACATATCAGCCTGGAGAACACAAATAATAAAGAGTTTGACCTTCTCAAATGTATGTCCTCCTCACAGGCAAAATATCGCCACCCACCCAAGCCTCACACAAAGTCTTAAACCAATCCAACAGTAGTGAGTCCAGAGCCTCATCCAAATTCCTTATGTTCGATGCAGGTAAGACTTAGCATACAGTTCACCTATTCCTGGATGAAGGCCTTCTTCCCTATGTGAACCTATTAAAAGAGGAGGTTTGCCAGATTCTGGAGAGGGAATGCCTTTCCTGCCATGGCATAGATGAGGAGGGGAAGAGATAAGAAGGAAGCGGCCCTGGGTCCCAAGCAAGTCTAAGGACCAGTAGAAGACACCACATTTTTATTTGTTGTTTGTATGGCTGCTGTTGAGTTTTTGAAATAAGACTATGCTATGTAGCCCAGTCCAAACTCAAATTTGCAATCCTCCTGCCTCCCGAAATGCTGAGATTTCAGGTGTTTTCCGCTACATCTAGCTTTGTTAGAATTTAACACGTGAGAATACTCATCTGGCCCTATACCATGGAGTTGGTCTCAGTATAAGGAAGGTGTTTTCTCTTCATGAATGCCTCATGTATGGCCCTGAAAGACCACCTTTCCAGAGTTTCCTCCCAGGATTTGGCAGATGTAGGTCAAAAGGCTATTTACTCCGTCTCCCCAGCTGCTGGCAGCGTCTGTGGCTCAGCAGAAGGCTTGGCTGCTGCTAGCCCACCACTGACTGTTGTCACACTCTGTTAAAGCTGTCGGGGAAAATCCGTTTCCAAAGCATTTTCTCTAGCCTTGGCCAAGCTGTGGAATCTTACTGTGGAACCAAAACTCGCAACACCCTTTCAGAAACTTGTTTCGATTTCGACTCCAACAACAGAGAGGGAAGGTCTGTCCGGCAGAAGCAGATGGTTATTCCAGCAACGGGCAGGAGTCATGTGCACTGCTGCTTCCCCCCCCCCCCCCCCCGTTCCCCCTCAGAGACTCTGGGCTTCTTTGGGATGACTTGGCCGTGTTTGCTCTTGCCACAGCAAATAGTAAGTATCTCATTCTCAACAACATGAGTGAACATGCAGGAACTGTGCTTAGTGATGTGACTGGTCACAGAAAGACAGCCGCTGAGTGTTCTCGCTTGTGTGTGAAATCCAAAAGCATCAGACTCATAAAAGTAGGTGACTTGGAAGTGGGAAATGCTGGTCGAAGGGTACAGATTTCCAGTAAAACAAGGCACACTATTAGATATTCCAGAGAGTTGTTGTGTCATGTGACTGCGGTTAAGAATTGTGTATTTATACTTAAAATTTTCTTGAAAGTAGATTTTAAATTTACTCATCACAAAAACAAGAGAAGTTATGGGAGGTGGTGGAGTAATTACCTTGACTAGATGGTTTTACAATGTCCTACAGGCTCAGCTCAGAGGTATTATGGGTTCAGTTCCAGGCCAGCGCAGTAAAATGAATCTCACAACCAAGTGAGTCACATATATATTCTTCACCAATGCATATGAAAGTTATGGTTGGGGCCGGCATGGAGCAAGCGTCTTTAACCCCAGCACTCAGGAGATAGAGGCCGAAAGACTACAAGCTCCAAAACAGTCTAGACTACAAAGGGAATCCAAGTCCAGCTTTGGTACCTCAAAAAACTCTCATTCCCAAAACATGGTATTTACATGTGTATTACACTCCAGTATATTATGTGTATAATCATAACTAAAAAATACATGCACCTTGATTTTAAAATTCCTTATTTCTAAAATATTCTAACAATTATCTGAACCTCCAACACACCATAATCTTTTTAGTGATCGAGGCTTTTGCTTCTATATCTGTGTTTGCTGAGAGATCAGAATGGTGGCTGACAGGTGAGAGTGGTACCAGCAATTTCTTAAGATAACAATGAAGCTGGCCATACCAATTGACCTGCGTTCACAAAAAGACATTCCTCCATAGCATGGGATGCTGTGGTAGTATTTTACCCACAGGGGAACTTCTTTCAAAATTGGAGCCAGTTCTTTCGAACATGCTGTTGCTTTGGCAACGAAGTTTATGCAATACTCTAAATCCTTTGCTGTCCTCTCGACAATGTTCCAGCATCTTCAGAACAGGAATAGATTCCATCTCAAGAAAGTACCATCTTGCTTATTCATAAGAAAGAACTAAAGTGTTGAAGTTCTATCAGGAGTTCTCAGCAATTTGGCCACATATTCAGGCTCCATCTCTAGTTTCTGCTTCAACCGTATCTACAGGTCTCAGGACGCCTGAAAGCGGGGGGGGGGGGGGGGGGGGGGGGGGGGGGGGGGGGGGGGGGGGGCTTGAAACTGCCTTCTAAATTCCTATTAATACCGATATTTAATCTCTCATAGGTTCCTAATGGCATCTAGAAAGGAAGTCCTTTTCCCAAGGTGTTCAGTTTGCTTTGCTCACATCTATGGTAGCTATAGCCTGGTGAATGCATTTCATTTCTAATTAAACTATTTAGTGGATTGTATGAGTGTTTGTCTGTGGATTGCGTTGGGTGGGCTACTCAGTCTAGGGGTTAGTAACCCACCCGCAATCAAGTTACTCCAGGGTCTCGGAGGGGCGCTACCTGGAAGGGAATGAGCTAAGACAGAAGAAGGAGGCCAAGCAGTTTTGTCAAAGCCTCAGTTTATTAGGGACGGGTTACAGTTTATATATGGTAAGGAATGGGGGGCAGGGTACTGGATTCTTGCCGCGTGTTTCCGGTCACGTAGCTCGGTGAGGTTACATTCAGACAGACAGATAGGGCCAGGAAGTCACGAGTTGCCACACCTGGTTCCCTGGGTAGCTGGAATGTGAGGTGTATTCTACTAATAGATTAACAGTTAATTGGGTGAGAAGCAGATTCTGTCAATAGAACATAATTATGGGTGTGAGGTTCCCTGCAGACTCCCCAGGGTGATGGTTCCTGTAATGATTGGGGGGAAATGGCTCCTGACATTTGTCTACATATACCTATGTACCACATGAATGTGTGGTGTCTGTGGAGGCCAGAAGATGACACTGAATACCCTGGGACTAGAATTACAAATGTTTATGAACCCTCATGTGGGTCCTGAAAATAGAACTAGGGTCCTCTTGCAAGAGCAGTCAGTATTCTTAACCTCTGAGACTTCTCTCCAGCCCATAAATGTATTTCTTAAGTAATGAGATTCAAAATGATTCCTTGATGCATTGGCTGCAACGTGGGTGCTGTTTGCAGACAGAAAAGCCCTGTTATCCGTGCCATGAATCTCTATCAGAGCTCTTAGACGACCAGATGAACTGACAACGTGCAGTACAATTGTGAAAGGAATTTTCTTATCTGAGTAGTAGGTCTCAACAGGGGACATAAGTCATTCGGTAAAGCATGATGGGCGCAAACATGCTGTCATCCGAGCTCTGCACTTCCATGTTAGAGCACAGGCAGAGTGGATTTGGAATCATGCTTAACGGTTCTAGAGTTTTCAGAATGGCAAGTAAGTATTGACTTCAACTTTTGTCATCGGCTATATTGGCTTCTGTTATGGTTTGGATAGGAAACATCCCTGACAGCTAGTGTGTTGAGGATCTAATCATGCAACTGTGTTCAGAGGTAACAACTGCGTCATGAGGATACTAACTAACTTCAGTGGACTGATTCCTTTACAAGACCATCGTCGAATGGATGACTAGGAGGTGGCGCCTGGTTAGAGGTAGGTCTCTGGGGATGTGGATTTGAAGGGTGTGTCTTGTCTTGTCCCTCTCTTTGCTTGTTCTGTATCCTTGCTCGTCTAATGCCAGCAGCATCTCCTGGCACACGATTCCACGTCATATCCTTGCTAGTGTAAAGCCAGCAGCATCTTCTGGCCCACTACTCCATGCCGCGATACTCCCTGTGAAACTAACCCACAATCAGCCTTTCCTCCTGCACTCTGGTTCCTGCCAGGCATTTTAACACAGTGACAATGATCTACTACAGTCCCAGCGAGATAGCCTGTTGCCTGAAGCTTTGAAACCAGGCATTGTTCTTCCCCTCCAGCTAGGGAAGTCCTGGAGGGCATCTTCTTCCAGAAGGCCATGTCAGTCCCATTCGGATTCTGGTGTCCGGCACAGCAGCCAGTGTGACAGTCGGTTTTAATGACAAATTGTCTCGAATTAGAATCCCCTGAGTAGGGAGCTTCAATGGTGAAATTGTCCTGCTGGTCTCAATTGATGTGGGAAGAGCCATTCCAAAAGTGGGTGGCACCTTCTGCTATCTGGCCAGATTTTAAAAAGGGGGTAGGGGGTGTAGCAGAAGGATGCTGATTGGCCTTTTGTGATTTGGCCTTTCCTCTTACCTCTGAGCTGACTTGCCCTTTGCTGACAATGATTCCTGCACTTACATGAGATCCAGCCTCCCCAGGCTTCCGTTGTTGACTAAGGAGCGGTGGCCTCCAGGAATCTTCCACGGGCTTAGCGTCATATTGGGACTGCTGTGGCACCAGCCTCACAGACTGAGCAACTACCTACCAGTTTCATGGTCTCTCCAATGCGAGGCACACATCACAGGATGTCTCTGGCTGCCGGAACCAAGTAGCTACTGGGTTCTCAGCTTCTCAAGTGTGAGACAGCTGTTGTTATTTCAACATAAGTTGATTTAATGCATATATATACATACATATATCTGTGTGTGTGTGTGTGTGTGTGTGTATTTGATCAGTTCTGTGCCTTTAGAGCAATAATTCTCAACCTGTAGGTTGCAACCCATCAAGGGTCAAGCAACCTTTCACAGGGTCACCTAGACCATTGGAAAACACCAATATTTACATTACGATTCATAACAGCAGCAAAATGATAGTTATGAAGTAGCAATGAAAGTAATTTTATGGTTGTGGGTCACTACAATATGAGAAACTGTATTGAAGAGTTGCAGTGCTAGGAAGGTTGAGAACCACTGCTCTAGAGAGCCCTGACTAACACAGCCAGCTTCTTCCCTTACCAGCTCCTCTGGGTTCTTGCAGCAGCCTCTCCATCAGCACTGAGCACACCGCCTTACACATTATTCTGTGGAGATGGCTTCTTTCACAGGGCCTCAAGGACCAGCTTCAAGTATTTCTTCTGCTTCTTCCTCGCCTCTTTCAGCACCCTGGGATCGCAGGAGCCACCTCCTTGCTCTGCATCACACTTTGACTTGGGAGAGTCTTGCGGCTAGTTTCACCTTCTGTCTAAACAGTAACGCTTTCTCCGTGTCAATAATGCGACAGCTCACACTCTAATAATCCCTGTTTCTAAAGCACCACTATATGTCCTTCAAGCACTTCCCCTTTGCACTCACAGCTCTGCTGGTTGGATCAAGAGGCTTTCATTCTTTCTCAGATTTGGACACGGTTTCTTTATTAAGCTTAATCACGGTGAGAAATATCAAATTAGCATTTGACTTATGGTAAGGAAACATGAGACCTGCCCTTTCACCAGAGCCCATAGGCCTGGTGAAAAGGCCTGTCACCAACTGGCCTGGTTTCAATATCATGGAGATCACCATGATAATGATAATTGAAACATCACAGACCACAAAAGAAATAATACAGATGTTAATGAGAATTACCAAAATACCACACAGAGACATGAAATGACCCTGTGCTGTTGGGAAAGTAAAGGTAACGCCTTGCTTAAACATTGTACAGGCCCAAAGAACTCAATGCTGGTACACACTCAGTGTGGGAAGTTGTGAGCATTCAACTGATTCTAAAATAATGCTGAGTTTCAATAAAGCAATGCACAATAAATTTATGAATGCCTGTGCCCCATAAATACATACAGTATTGATCAATTTAAAAATAAAGGATTTGGGGCCAGAATGGTGAATCAGGTAAAGGTGCTTTCTGAACAAGCCTCCAAATCTAAGCTTGGTACCCTATGTTCAACGCCCCCAGAACCCACATAAAGGAAAGAATCAACTCTACAAAGTTGTCCTCTGACCTCCACACATGCTGTGGAACATACACTCACATCATGCACACATGCAATAATAAATAAATAATCGTTAAAATAAACACCTGCAACCTCAGCACTTTGGGGGAGCTGAGACAGAAGCTCAAGGTCCCCCTTTGTCTACATGGTAAGTTTCACGCCTGCCTAAACTGCATAATAAGATCAGGTCTATAAATAAAAATAAATAAAATGGTTAAGTAGGCAAGAAAATAGACACAGATGTAGCCAGATGTCCTGACCTGAATGCAGAGGAAGAGGTCAGTATTGTCACAGGACATGGGGAGGGAGTTCTTAAAAACAGCCCAGCCCTTCTGAAGACCTGCAGTAGATACTCCTGCATTATGAATGCATCCTTCAGCCAGCCCAGGTTACAGAAGAACCTCCCTGGTTTAGCACTCATTTGAAAGTGGAGCCCAGGGACTGATAATCCATGAGGGTGTGGCCCTCAGCACCACGGGTCTCTTCAGAACACGGCCTTCACTGCCAACTCAACTGACACCTGAGCACGAGCACCTTACCGACCAAAAATTCAAAAGAAAACAAAAGTCCAGATTGAATGTTCCTGATTAGGAGGACCAGGAGATGGGATGCTCTGAAAGCAAGAGATTTCCTGAGTGCCAGTGTTGTACCACGCAGGGAAAATTTGATGCCTAGCCTCATGTGACAGGTTGCAGTCAAAACACAGGTGCACGAAAATCATGTACAATTACCTCCAGGCTATGGATATAAGTATAAATAAAGTGTGTGTTTATACCTGGGTCCCATCTTGAAAGGAAGTACATCAGGTAGATATAAATATTGCAAAATCTAAAAGGAAAAGAAGAAATCAGGAATCAGAATCCAAACTCTTCTGTCTCCAAACATTTCAGATAAGGGTTACTTGACCAATACGTAATACCATCTACCAGAGAGTCCTTGAGACAGCTAGGTGGGGTAAGGCATGCAGAATATTGTCTAAAGACACATAGTAAGAGCATTAGGGATGCAACAGATATTGTTTTGTAAAAATATGCCTCCTTTGACTGTCCCCAGTAAATGGGATAAGACATGTGAAAGCCTTTAGTCACAGGAAGGTTGACATATTGAAGAACTGTCTCAGAGTCATTCTGAAATATTGGGCAAAGGTCTTGGCCCAATGCATATTCAGAAGCCAGTAAGTATTAGTCATCAGTACATAACCATGAGCCCCAGAAGGAGGCTAGCCAGTGTCTAACCCGGGTGGGGTGAGAACAGAGTTTAATGGATGGTTGAGAAAGACAAGAAGGACAAATTCAGTTCCCAGCACCCACATATAGAAGTCCACAACTGCCTGTAATTCTGACTCCAAGGGATCAGACACTGTCTTCGAAACTCTGAGTACTTACCTGTACTCACTTGTGCTCTTTCTCTCTCTCTCTCTCTCTCTCTCTCTCTCTCTCTCTCTCTCTCTCTCTCTCACACACACACACACACACACACACACACACTTTTTTTTAATAAAAAGACAGCATTGTGAGAATGCTTTATAGTGGAAATGCCACAAATTAAAATATGATGGGCAATGATCTCCAGGCAAATATGTGTGACCTACTTCCTTATCAGGATACCTGCCTTTAGCTTATGCAACTACAGTTACAGAATACACAAGAACATGTGCTCTAGCTGAAGTCCTTCCTCACTCCGTGTCATCTGTTCCCATGGCCAGGGATTCTTGAGTGTGCCAAGGGCACAGCCCCTCCCTTCAAAGCTGGCAGCCTAACAAGGAGAACAGACACAGAACTCCAAAACCACAAGAGGCAGGGCTATTGTGGGCCAAGGAGAAAGGCGACTAGAGATGAGATTTTGTGGCTGGCAAAATCAAAGCAAGTGACCATCTGAGGTATCACAGGAGGGGGACCTGTGCCCACTTTTGGATCAGTTTTCTTGAGGAAAGTCAGCAACTAGTTTGCTGTCTCTTTCCTAACATGGTTCCTGGATAGACACATCCCAAGGAAACTGGACCAGAGGGCTGAGCGTGTGGAAGGCCCACTCTTTGCCAAGGAACTTCTAGAAACAAAATGTGGCCTATTAAAACAAGTTGGTCTTTAAAATATGCTATGCGTGGATGAACCTGAGCACACAACACCGCAAAATAAGCCAGCACAACAAAACGGTTCCACTCTGCGGTGTAACTCCTAACAGTCAAGTTCCAGAGTCAACGGTGGAACAGGAGCAGAAAGGAATGGAAAAATGTTTAATGGGAATAGTTTCACATTTGCCAGATGAAACCATGTGGAGATGTTTCACAGTACGGAAGTACAGATAACACTATTGAACTCCACACTTAAGAACAGCAAGCTTTATGTTATGTGGGATGCGTTATGATATACTTCATCTTTAATTAGCATACAAAGCAACAGCTGTCTTTAAGGCGTTTTCATACATCTGTAGGGACTAACTCAGTCCTGCCCTTTGTCTCCCCCCTGCTTTGGGCCTTGGACCCCTCCACCCTTAATGTCCCCCACTATTTTCATCACACCTGTGTTCTATTGCCCTCCCTACCCCCTCCCTGAAAGTTTCCCTTTCTCCTCTCATGGACCCTCTTCTAGTTTCCGGGCAACCACCTCTACTCTCATATATAAATATATATATATATATATATATAAAAAATTAGAAGCTGGGATCCATATCTGAAAGAAAATATGCAATGTCTGTCTTTCTGTACCTGGATTATCTTACTTAGTACAATATTTTTCCAGTTCCATTCATTTTACTGCAAATTCTATAATTTCATTTTTATTTTGGGCTGAATAAAATTCCATTGTATATATGTGCCACATTTTCATTGTCCACTCCTCAGTTGATGGCCATCTAGGCTGATTCCATTTGCTTGCTATATTGAGTAGAGCAAAAACACACGAATGTCCACGCACCTCTGGGTTAAGACAGAATCCTTTGGCTACATGCCCAGAAGCATGACGTTGCTGGGTCATAGAGCACTTCTGGTTTTAGTTTTCAGGGAAACTTCCACAGTGGCTGCACCAATTTACACTCCCACCAAGGCCGAATAAGGCTTCCTTTCCCCTACCACCTCGTCAGCGTTAGCTGTCATTTGTTTTCTTTATGGTAACCATTCTAATGGAGTAGTTTTCATTTTTATTTCCCTGATGGCTAAAGATGTTTGTAGTGCAAATTCTAATTGGACTTAATAATAAAACCTAGAGTCAGATATCAGGGTAAATGCTGAATGATCAGGGAAGTAAAGGAGCCAGCCACTAGGGAGACTTCTTACCTCTACTGAATCCTCAGACCAAAGGGGCTGAGCTCCTGTCTTTTCTTGCCTTATATTCCTCTTTCCACCCACTTCACTTCCTGTCTCCACCTCCCAAGTGCTGGGATCAAAGTCGTGAGCTCTGTTTCTCTTTTAGATTGGTTAAATCTCACGTAGCCCACCACTGACTGGCCTCCATGGTTAACTAGTGGCTAGGTCTGCCATCTGATCTTCAAGCAGGCTTTATTTGTTAGAGCACAAACAAAATATCACCACAGAGGCTGTGTTGGCTAATTTTATGTTAACTTGACCCAAGCTTGAGTTATATTGAAAGGAGGGAAGCTCAATTGAGGAAATGCCTCCATAAGATCCTAAAGTAGGGCTTTTTTGATGGAGGAGGGCCCAGCCCATTGTGGGTGGTGCCATCTCTGGACTGGTGGTCCTGAGTTCTATAAGGAAGCAGGCTGAGCAAGTCATGAGGAGCAAGCCAGTGTGTGGCATGGTCTGTGCATCAGTTCCTGCCTCCATGTTCCTGCCCTGTGTGAGTTCCTGTCCTGGCTTCCTTTAATGGTGAGCATTACTAAGGAAGAGTAATCCCAATAAAGCCTTTCCTCCCCAAGTTGTTTGGTCATGTTGTTTCATCACAGCAACAAAAACCCTAACTAAAACAGATGCGGAACACTTCTAAAAATATCTCTCGACCATTTGCAGTTCTTCTTTTGAGAAATGTCTCTTTAGTTTATTGACCAATGTATTAATTCACAGTTCGGGGCTGGGTTGGTTTTTTTTTTTGGGGGGGAGTCTAAATTTGAAGTGTTTTATACATTCTAGATATTAACCACAGACAGGAAATGTGGCTGGAAAAGATTCTCTCCATGCTGTGGACTGTCTATCCACTCTGCTTTTGGTTTCCTTTGCTCAGCAGAAGCTTTGTCATTTCATGTAGTCACACTTGTCAGTGTTGGGACTGTTGCCTGTGCGATTGTGGTTTGTTCCGAAAGCCCTTGCCTTGCCTGTGCATATGTTTTGAATTATACTCCCTATGTTTCTCTTTGGCAGTCTCAGTTTTTCAATTAAGGTCTTTGATCCACTTCAAATTAATTCTTGTGCAGGATGAGAGATACCGATCTAATTTTGTTATTCTGAAGGTAGATATCCAGTTTTGCCAGCACCATTTATTGAACAGGATGAATCTTTCAATGTATGGTTTTTGACACCCTTGTCAAAATTAGGTGCGTGGGTTTATTTCTGGGCCGTCCGTTCTGTTCCATTCGTCTGCTTTTATGGACACATCACCTTCCCCACATATAACTATGAGTCAATTTCATGGTCACATGAAAATGCAGCCCTAGGTCAGTTAAATTCTGGACTCCCTGCTGAGTGAATAAGGGGAGAGTGCCTGTTTACAGCTGTCAATGATCTCAAAATCAGCTTCAGACCTGACATGCCCCAAATCAGAATGACAGTCCCTCTTTCCAGAGTCCACACTTCCATCGGGTTTTTTTTTCCTGGTGCACACCTTTCTGCTGCTCTTCAGACACTCCTGTTCCACTTACATCCCACCTTCCTTCACTGCTGTACCAAGCCCATCACTGACCCCTACTTCTTAACCATGAAAGCCTTCTCTCCACTCTGAAGCCAGATCAACACAACCATTCATTAACCCCCACTTAAACCACCAGACTGATCCATAACTGAATCTCTCACCTTTACCCTGCACCCTCCCATTTAAGGTGATAACAATGTGGTCTTTCCAATACCCATCCGATATTACAACCCCCAACATTCAGATATCTGTGGTGATGTTTTGTTTGTGTTTTAACAAATAAAGCTTGCCTGAAGATCAGAGTGTGGAGCTAGCCACATCAGTGAGCCACAGAGGCCAGGCAATGGTGGCACACACCTTTAATCCCAGCACTCGGGGGACAGAGGCAGGGGTAGCTCTGTGAGTTCCAAGGCCACCCTAGGCTACACAAGATTGAATCAGTCTAAAAGAGAAACAGAGTCAAGTAGTGGTGGTTCACACCTTGAATCCCAGCACTAGGGAGGTGGAGAGGGGAAGTGATACGTGATACGGTTGGATGGAGAGAGGAACGGAAGGTGGGAGGAGACCGGAGGTCATGGCATTCCGTCCGAGGACTTGCAGAGACAGGATCCCCCATTCAGTCTGAGGATTTCATAGAGGTAAGAACTAGTGGCTGACTGCTCTGCTTCTCTGATCTTTCAGCTTTCACCCCTTAATATCTGACTCTGGGCTTTTATTACTAAAAATTAATTAGAATTTCTCCTACAGAGCTCCAGGAGTTTTACAAGGACTGAGTAAAGAAAAATCCTCCTGACTCACTATGCAGCTGCTTCTGTCCCAGTGCCTCTTCCTTTCTGCACTCGGGTCACGCTCCTCCTCTACCCATTTTCTTCCTGTGGTCTCTTCCTTTCAGTGCCTGGGGTATTCTGCATCATTGGCCATCCCCACCATTCCAGATTGACTTCTGACTTTATGCTGTCCACCGTGAAAGGCTTCCTCCTCTGGGAAATCTCCTATCAGCACCAGTTGGGGCTACTTATGCCGACCCCACCACTGTGGCATCTGCACTCTCTAGGTGGTTCTTAGGCAGCTTCTTTTCCCAAAGAAGTTTTAGCCATCGGGCACCAGGCACCTGGTTTGGCTTATTTGTTTGGTTTGTTTTTTGTCAGTTTTTTTTTGTTTTTTTGTTTTTGTTTCGCTGTTGTTTTGGTTGACAGTTATAACTGACTGAAGTGTCACAGGCTGAAGTCCAGTCATAAAATCGATAGAATAAGGAGGCGGAGCCTATGAAGGTATGACGGGGTCACAGTCCTTATGAATGGGATTAGCGTTCTCCTAAAGGGACATTAAGAAGCTCTCTCATCCATTTCTAGCATGTAAGGGCACATGAGAAAGGTTAACAGCTATGACTCAGACAAAAGGCCCTCACCAGACACGGCCTCTGCCAGTACCTTGATCATGGACTTCACAGTCTATAGACAACTGTGTGAAATTCCTGAACTTACAGCTATTTCAGAAGGAAGATGCAAGAGGATAGCAAGTTCAAAGCCTGCCTGAACTACAGAGTGAGTTCAAGGTCAGTCTCTATGCCTCGGTGACCCCGTCTCCAAATGAAAAGTAAAAATAGGGCTAGTACTATTGCCCAGTGGTGGAGCATCTGTCTTTTATGTATGAGACTGTGGACTTGATTACCAATAACACACACACAGAGAGAGGGAGAGAGAGAGAGAGAGAGAGAGAGAGAGAGAGAGAGAGAGAGAGAGAGAGAGTGAGAGAGAGAGAATTCTGTCATTTAAAAGCTGCCCTACCCAGCTCGTGGTATTTTGTTATTGCACTCTGAATGGACTAAAACATCATTATGCCCCTCCATTCACAGCACAATGCTTTGCAAATAGCAAACTCTAAAAAAGAAAGGATGAATGAACGCAGGACTTGAGAACAACTAGAAGCAAATGACTCTTAATTACTTACTCTGAATTACAGCATTTAATGGAGAAATCCAGTATTCCTGCTAGCAAGCGCAGGCATGTAATTTGATGAAACGAATCTGTGTGGAGATGCTTCTGTGTGCTCAGCATCACCACAGCACAAAAGACCAGGAGAGAAGCACAACGGGCATCAGACAGGACCTCTGTCCCCAAACAGTCCTCAAAGGTCAAGTGCAGGACTCAGGCAAAGAAAGAGGAAAGAAAGTGCTCATAATACAGCAATTCCCCAAAGGCAGCACATGACAGAAACCCTGCAGAACTGATCACAACTTCCTGTGGATGGCAAGTGCGGGAGAGACTGGGGTAGGTTAGAAAATTGGGACATCTTTGTAAACCAGCTCACAGCTGAATTAGACCACAAGGCAAGGAAGGAGATGAGAGGGAGAAAGGAACACACACACACACACACACACACATACACACACATGCACACACAGCAGGCGGCAGCGTGGTGAGTTTGTGGGGGAGGACCACTCTGCCTACTGGGCAGGATGGGAGTGGAGGAAGACGTGAGGTAAACTCTGGCTTACACTTGTTCTTCATCAGGAAGGCAAGAGGACATTACAAACAGTTCAAGGTAGATGTGCTTGGGAGAGACCGAGTTGATTGCCTGGGGTTTGTTGCTGTGAATGTCAACTTCATCACAAAGGTGTTGTGCCTGACCGGCCTTATCCTCAAGAGGACAGGGAAACTGAAGAGGCTACCCTCCAGGGACTGTCACAAAGGAGCTGGGGCAAGGGAGAGAGGGCTTGTAGGCAGATGGAGGGGTCACTGCTATAGTCACCCAGCTTCCAAGCACTGCACCTGAGGGAAGCAAGCCCGAGTCCCAGCACCTGATGCTTTCTGGATCTTCATCAACCAACAAGGAACGACCCAACCCTTGTTTACAAGGAAGGAATGGGGTTGTGTAATCCTCGGTCTAAACTCAAGCGCTTTTACTTCTCATCTTAGGATTGCATCTGCTTTCTGCTGCAATTTTTATGGAAGAGCTGGAGGAGTCGTTGGATCCTCTGGCGGGTTGGAACAGCATGTCTTGTTAAGGACTTGCTCCACTGAATGAAGTTTCTGGACCTGCTAACGCTCCTACGCAAGCATACAGAGAGATTTACTGGGTTTGGGGGAATAGCAGAGGCAGAAGAAAAGTCCAGTGTAATAACCAAACCTTTTCTCTGCTGATGAACAGAATTTTCCCCAATACATTGCAGCAACTTCCATCACTGCATGGGCACAAACTGGAAATGCTCCTTTGGTGTTTATTTCTAAAATAAATCATGATGACTCTTCCTTACAGCGCTTGACCATCATAACCTAGGTGATGTATCTTCAGGTTTTGGAGAGTACAAATTTAAATGATCAGAAATGACTTAAGATCAAGAAACGAGACTTTACCTTTGGAAAACACAAATTTATACATTTCCTGTAGGTTATTGAGGAGTGGTAGACTTGAGTGACTGGTTTGCATAGGTCTAACCACTGACTATACTGTATTCTTCAAATAATAAAAGTCAACTATAAGAATTTTCTGACAATAAAGTAGGTAACATACAGAGAACTCCATCAAGATGCAGATAAGAAATATTTAATTTTGTAACAACATTCCCATTAAAAAGTTGACAAAGAATGCAAACACATAACTTACTGAAGATGAATATCCAACTATTCTGAAAGAAAAGCAGGGGAGGGGAAGATGGCAATGTCTCTATCCAGGCGAAATGCAAACAGAAACAATGAGCTACACGGCACAAAGAGCTATAATATGAAGCTCAATCCAGGCTGGGTAGCAAGTGTTTTCGTGTGTTGTGAGTGAGTGTTTCCCTTCTAGGAAAAAGTTCTAGCAACTTCTGTTAAAACTTCAAGGGCTCACAGTTCTTTGAATGAGCAATGAAACTGTTGAAAACCCTTCCTTTCAGAAATAAAAACCTGAGTCGTTAAGATAGTTCAGTGGGTAAAGGTGCCTGCCCTCAAGCCTGATCCCCAGCAGCTGCGTGGTAATGGGATCCGCATGGTAGGCAGTTCCCCAGTTGTCTCTGACCTTGCACACACACACACACACACACAGACACACACACACACAGAGAGAGAGAGAGAGAGAGAGAGAGAGAGAGAGAGAGAGAGAGAGAGAGAGAGAATTAATTAAATGTAATAAAATGGTTTAAGGCCTAAAAGCTCCAGTGTGCAAGGGCAGAAATCCAGCCATGACTTGGGTGCTTTCTGTCTCTCCAGGGCTTGTGAGCTGAAACCTTGGCCCCAGCTCAAAGGAAGACATTAGGGGCAGGGAACACTGCCACCAGAAGCAGTTAATGTTGCTCTCGGTTAGTTTTTGTAAAATGAAATTTTCATAAAAGACTAAAATTGTCCCTCCTCACTCCCCCTGGATTCCTGTTTCATCATGTGTTCCCTCAGCCTCCCTGAAGCTCCCACCATGACCCCCATCTGCCATGAGATAAGGCAGACATCCCCTCCACCCCAAGGCTGGATCAATAGGCCCCTGGGCTTGGACTTTCACCTTCAGAAATTGAACTAATTAAATTTCTTTTCTAGAAAATATTTGGTTTCTAGTATTTTGCTATAGCAACAGAAACAGACTAAAACATATTCTTTGTGGCTTATAATAACCATATTTGTTTTAAAAGGGGCCATTCTAAATTAATCATCAAACCTTCTAGAACAATGGTTCTCAACATCCCTATTGCTGTGATGTGATGCCTCATGTGATGACCCCAACCATAAAATTATTTTTACCGCTACTTCATAACTGTAATTTTGCTACTGTTATGAACTGTAATGTAAATATCTGTTTTTTCCAATAGTCTTCGACTATCAATGCAAAAGGGTCATTTGAACTCTGCCCAGGAATCACAACCCAGTGTGAGAAACACTGCCCAGCCTAATATTTCAGGATCACCCATATAATATTACATACCAGCAATTCACTCCCTCCTATTTTTGTATATTATTCTGTTGTATGACTAGCTTATAATCACCTGGTGATTATGCTTGGGTTGTTTTTAATGTTCGCTTTTTATGTAAGAGCTGACACTAACATTTGTGCATAAGTCCTGTGCAAATACAGCTTTTCGCTTTTCTTGGGCAAATATGAGGGAAATTCCTGGGTCATATGGTTAGTATGTGTTGATCTTCATTAAACTGCCCAACAATTCTCCCATCCGCAATAGATGAGCTTCCGAACTGCTCTCTCACAGCTTTACCAACTTTGAATTGGTCAGACTTTGAAATTCCAGCCACTGACTTCATATTTTTCTATCTTATTGTGGTTTTAACTTGCATTTCCTTGAAAACTCATGCTAAGACTCTATCAATGTGTTTATTGGCAATTTTTACATGCTGCATATATTTTGCAAACTATAAAACACTTTTGCCTTTTAGGGGTTGAGAGTATTTGAGCCAGGGTTCCTCTATGTGGTCTTGGCTGCCATGGAGCTTCCTATGTAGACCAGAATGACTTTGATCTCACAAAAATCCTACTGCCTCTGCTTCTCAAGTGCTGGGATTAAAGGTGTGTGCCACCGGAAACTCTGAAACTCAGCTTGCTACTACACAGAGAGGACCAAGAGGTGAGTGACCAGCCATCCAGGAGGACACCCCACTCTCTAGGCCCTCCATACTGGGGCAAAACCCCGGGGCCCTTCCCCCACCACCTTGGCTTCTATAGAAAGCCAGCAATTAAGTTTCCTGAAAGTAGGCGACTCCAACACCTTTGAGACACAAATAGTAACAGTCCAGAGCAGACCAAGAACAGTTCCCAAGACACAGATAGCCACTGCAAGGATTGGACCAAGACTCAAAGACACTGCCAGCATCAATTGAAGGAAGAGATGGGTGAGCAAGAATGCAAGAATTCATCAAACAACCTAAAAAGCAACATGGTAACAGCATAACCCAATGGTCATACGTCATAAAGACTAAATCATCCTAAGCCAGAAAAAGCCAAAGAAACCAATTTAAATGTAACTTTATGAAGATGACCATCTTCATAAAACTAACTGTGTAGAAGAAGGGGGGCTGCTCATTGGTTCCTGGCTGCTCAGACCCAAAATAATCACACAGAAGCTGTATTATTTAAATCACTGCTTGGCCCATTAGCTCTAGCTTCTTAATGGCTACCTCTTACATATTAATTTGACCCATCTCCATTAATCTGTGTATTGCCACATAGCAGTGGCTTACTGGCAAAGTCTCGGTATGTCTGACTCTGGCAGTGGCTCCATGACTTCTCTCTGATTCCAGCCTTCTTTCTCTCAGCATTCAGCCTAGCTTTCCCTGCCTACCTAAGTTCTGCCTTGTTATAAGTCCAAAGTAGTTTATTTATTCATTAATGGTAATCATAGCACACAGAGGGGACTCCTACATCATAACTGTATCCACAAAAACACAGACAACAGAAGATAACCTTACACAAACAAAACCCTAAGAAGGGAAACACACACACTACCACTAAAAAATAACAGGAATTAACAATATTTTAATATTAAAATAACTAGTCATTAATATCTTTTAATGACAATGGACTCAATTTACCTATAAAAAGACACAGGCTGAGGGAATGAATAAGAAAGCAGGATCCAGCCTTCTGCTGTATACAAGAAACACACCTCAACCTCAAAGACAGACATTACCTCTGAGTAAAGGGTTAGGAAAAGATTTTGTAATCAAATATACCTAAGAAACAAGTTGGTGTAGCTATCCTAATATCTAACAAAATAGACTTCAAACTAAAATCAATCAAAATAGATGGAGAAGAACACTTTATACTCATAACAGGAACAATCCATCAAAATGAAGTCTCAGTCCTGAACATCTATGCCTCAAATACAGGAGCACCCACATATGTAAAAGAAACATTACTAAAGGTTAAATGACACATCAAACCCCACACACTAATAGTAGGAGTCTTCAACACCCCACCTCCCCAATGGACAGGAAAATCAGACAGAAACCTAACAGAGAAATAAGAGAATTAACAAATATTATGACTCAAATGGAATTAACAGACATCTATAGAACATTCATTCCACCCAAACACAAAAGAATATACCTTCTTCTCAGCACCTCATGGAACCTTCTCTAAAATTGACCTCATAGTCGGTGAGAAAGCAAACCCCAACAGAAATTTAAAAAAAAATGGAGTAATCCCTTGTATCTTATGGAATCACCATGCTTTAAAATTAGAATCCAACAGCAACACTAATTTCAGAAAACCCACAAACATGGAAATTAAACAGTGATCTATTGAACCACCCCTGGATCAAGGAAGAAATAAAGAAAGAAATTAGACTTCTTAGAATTCAACAAAAATTAAGGCACAATGTACCCACACCTATGGGACACTATGAAAGCAGTGCTAAGAGGAAAGTTCATAGCACTAAGTGCCTACATAAAGAAAGTAGCGAAATCTCACACCTGTGACTTAACAGCACACCTGAAAGCTCTTGAACAAAAAGAAGCAAACTCACTCAGGAAGAATAGAAGACAGGAAATAATTAAAATACGGGCTGAAATCAACAAAATAGAAACAAAGAAAACAATACAAAGAATCAATGAAACAAAGAGCTGATTCTTTGAGAAAATCAACAAAGATAGATAAACCCTCATCCAAACTAATCAAAGGGCAGAGAGAGAATATCCAAATTAACAAATTCAGAAATGAAAAGGGGGATATAATGACAGACACTGAGGACATATCCAGAGAGTCATTAGGTTATACTACAAAAATCTGTACTCCACAAAATTGGAAAATGTAATAGAAATGGACAATTTTCTGGATAGGTACCGTATACCAAAATTAAATCAAGACCAAGTGGACAATTTAAATAGACCTATAACCTGCAAGGAAATAGAAGCTGTCATCAAAAGCCTCCCAATCAAAAAAAAAAAAAAAAAAAGCCCAGGATCAGATGGTTTCAGTGCAGAATTCTACCACAACTTCAAAGAAGAGCTAATACCTATACTCCTCAAAGTATTCTTCATAACAGAAACAGAAGGAACATTGCCAAACTCTTTTTATGAGACTAAAGTTACCCTGATACCAAAACCACACAAAGACTCGACCAAGAAAGAGAATTACAGACCAATCTCAATCATGAACATAGATGCAAAAATATTCAATAAAATACTGGCAAACAGAATCCAATGATACATAAAAAAAAAAAGCATCCACCATTATCAAGTAGGCTTCATCCCTGAGATGAGGGATGGTTCAACATATGAAAATCTATCAAAGTAATCTACAATATACATAAACTGAAATAAAAAAATTATGATCATCTCATTAGATGCTGAAAAAGAATTCAACAAAATCCAACATTCCTTCATGATAAAGGTCTTGGAGAGATCAGGGATAGAAGGAACATATGTAAACATAATAAAAGCAATATACAGCAAGCCAACAGCCAGCATCAAATTAAATGGAGAGAAACTCAAAGACATTCCACTGAAATTGGGAACAAGACAATGCTGTACACTCTCTCCATATCTCTTAGTTCTTGAAGTTCTGGCTAGAGCAATAAGACAGCAAAAGGAGATCAAGAATATTTAAATTTAAATTGCAAAGGAAGAAGCCAAACTTTTGTTATTTGCTGATGATATGATAGTATACTTACGTGACCCCAAAAGCTCTACCAGAGAACTCCTGCAGCTGATAAGCACCTTCAGTAATGTGGCAGCATACAAGATCAACTCAAAAAAATCAGTAGCCCTCCTATATAAAAATGATAAAAAAAAAAAAAAGCTGAGAAAGAAATCATAGAAACATCACCCTTCACAATAGCCACAAATAACATAAAATATCTTGGGTAACACTAACCAAAGAAGTGAAAGACCTATTTGACAAGAACTTTAAGTCTTTGAAGAAAGAAACTGAAGAAGACATCAGAAAATGAAAAGATCTCCCATGCTCTTGGATAGGTGGGATCAACATAATAAAAACAGTAATCCTACCAAAAGCAATCTATAGATTCAATGCAATCCCCACCAAAGTCCCAACACAATTCTTCACAGACCTTGAAAGAACAATACTCAACTTCATATGAAAAAAACAAAAACCCAGGATAGCCAAAACAATCCTGTACAATAAAGGAACTTCCAGAGGCATCACCATCCCTGACATCAAGCTCTATTATAAAGCTACAGTAATGAAAACAGCTTGGTATTGGCATAAAAACAAAGAGGTTGGCCAATGGAATCAAATCAAAGACCTGGGTATTAATCTACACACCTATGAACACCTAACTTTTGACAAAGGAGCTAAAAATATACAATGTAAAAAATAAAGCATCTTCAACAAATGGTCCTGGCATAACTGGATGTCAGCATGTAGAAGACTGAAAATAGATCCGTATCTATCCCCATGCACAAAACTCAAGTCCAAATGGATTAAAGAACTTATTATAAATCTGACCACACTGAACCTGATAAAAGAGAAAGTGGGAAGTAGCCTTTTTAATGTGTGGACACAGGAGACCACTTCCTAAATATAACCCCAGTAGCATAGACACTGAGAGCAACAATAAATAAATGGGACCTCCTAGAACTGAGAAGCTTCTGTAAAGCAAAGTTCACAGTCAGGAAGACAAAAAGCAGCCTACTGAATGGGAAAAGATCTTTACCAACCCCACATAAGGCAGTTTCCATTTTGATGATGACTAAATTTTTGAATTGTTTATGTCTGGTGCTTTCTGCATTCTCAACACTCAGTGTTTATTCCAACTTGCTAAGATGTCTACTTGTGTATTCTTTTAGGAATTTGAAGTTCCAGTGGGGTAGAAAGATCACATGAGAGTTAGAAGTAATTACAGATAACCCTTGGTTGCCAGCATTTGTATCAGCTCATAACCACTTGTAACTCCAGTTCCAGTGAATCTGATGCCAGCTTCTTGCCTTTTGGGGCATCTGCACACATATGCACATACATACACACAGACACATGAATAAATAATAAAATATCTGAACAAAATTTAAAGTTCTACATCTAAGCCTATAGTCTACTTCGCTTTAATTTTGGTAACTACTAACATATATGTTTGCATTGTGCATATGATAATTGCTGTTGTCGTTACAGATGACATCCGTATACTGCAGCCACATTTCTGGAGACAGCTATTCTTTCTCCATTGGGTTACTTAGACCGCATGGCCTATTTTTTCGATCATACTTCTAAAAGAGCATAGAAGGGAAAATGAAAAGATACATATCAAACTCTTGACACTGATTACCTTTAAGCATTGGAACTGAGGATAAGTGAGAGTAAATTAACATTTTTTTTCTTACGTTTCTTTGGGATTTCTCAACCTTTTAATGTGAAGATAAAGGAAAGGCAATAAATTATCATCTGAAATAAAAGTAACATAGGGCAGGGCTTTTCTGCAAAGGAGAGTGGGATCATGTCTGTAAAGAAGTGCGGTGCGGGGCCCAGACTAGACGTTGTTATCCAGTCCTGTGAGGAGGAGGCCGGAGTAACAAAAGAGGCTTTGAAGGCAGAGCAGAGGACTTGATGGCTGGTTGAACGTGAAGGACAAAGGGAAAAGAAGAAAGTGAAAGAAATTCCAAGTTTGAGCCTAGAAAAATGACTGTTCCGAGAAAAATTAAGAGGCCAGAAATTCATTTTATAATATGAAATATTGCATCCAGGGGGCTGGAGAGATGGCTCAGAGGTTAAGAGCACTGACTGTTCTTCCAGAGGTCCTGAGTTCAATTCCCAGCAACCACATGGTGGCTCACAACAATCTGTAATGAGATCTGGTGCCCTCTTCTGGCCTGCAGGGATATGTGCAGGAAGAACCCTGTATACCTAATAAATAAATAAATCTAAAAATAAAAAAAAAAGAAATATTGCATCCAGCTGAGTTTGAGGGGATGGCCGAATATATGACTGGAAATGTCTAGCCGACTTTCAAAGACAAGCTAACCACTTGATTTAGAAAAAGCGCATGCCCTGTGGGACGTGTTTGCTTGTTCCATGGACGTTTTTGAACAGCCCCATTGGGTAGTCCCTCACACAGAGTTCAGAGGTGACCTTGGTCTCGCACTGAGTGGGTGCAGAGGCCAGCGCCTGGTTGGCTGTAATAGGTCCCTGAGTGGATGAAGAGGGCAGCGATGGCAGACAAAGTGTGCTTCATCATGCTGCTTAAGAGCCCAAGCATGTTTGGAAATAGTTCCCCTAATTAATTTCAGCACTTTTCCTAGGTCTTGTTTACACTATTCATTTATTTCACAAACCCTTTCTTAGCAAATAACACCAAGAGAGCCGGTGGGACTTAGCAAGGGTAAGTGGAATCTAAATTAAAGTAAGCTGCCAGCATTGATTTTTATTTCTACTTTTCCAGATAAGGCAATGCAAGATGATCAGATGTATGCGAGCATGTCACTAAATCCCTGTTTAGTGAAGGGGCAACTATGCCTGGATTTCTTGGGGAGAGGAATAGCCCTCTATTTGTAGAGAAGTAAGTTTAGGACTATGTGGCGGTTTGAACAAGAATCCACCCCCGCAGCAACCCACCCACACCCCCACACTCCCCCACCCCCCTACCCCCGGCATGCACAGTCTCCGATGCTTGATTGGTCCCCAGTTGGTGGCACTGTTTGGGTAGATTCAGGAGGTATGGCCTTTCTAGAGAAAGTATGTCACTAAGGACAGACTCAGAGATTTCAAAGCTATGTGCCATGCCCAGCTTTCTCTCTGTTTCCTGTTTGTGGCTCAAGATATGAACCCTCAGCTTCGGTTCTGGCCACCATACCAGCCGCTTACCCACCATGACAGACTCTTATCTCTCTGGAACCATAAGCTCAGATAAACCCTCCTTTCACAAGTTGTGTTGGCCATGGGGTTTCATCACAGCTACAGGAAAGGAACTGTATTTTTCTATCAAAGTAATGCACAGGGAAAAATACCCAATGGGAAATCAATTACTACGGCTAAAATGGGTCCAAGGGTGGACATCCTATATGACCTCATTTGACTATCACAATGCTCACTGTGCCCATGAAGGAACCAACATTTCACAGAGACAATGAGGAAGAATGGAAACTGAAATTCATGTCTGCCTATTTTCAAGAAGACTTCTAACAAAATAAATGAGAAGGAAGACTAAAACACCTGCCGCCTTAGTTACTTTCCTGTTGCTGCATTTAAACACCGTGACCGAGGCAACTTACAAAAGAAAGCCTGGATTAAAGAGGAGCAGGCAGGCAGACATGGCACTGGACCAGTTTCTGACAGCTCGCATCTTTACACAACCACCAGGCAGTCAGAGGGAGAGAGGTCACTGGGAATGGCATGAGCTCTTGAAACCGAAAGCCACCCCCCACTCCCAGCGACACCAACTCCTGCTCTCCCCCAGACAGCTCCACCAGCTAGGGACCAAGCACTCAGCCATATGAGCCTATGGGACACTTCCCATTTAATCGTCACTCTAGCTGTCACTTTCTGGGCTGGCGCTATGTGTGAGGGGCTGCACGGCCCACCTGCAGAAAGCTGCTACCTCGTTCAAAATTCCCTGACATTAACTGATTCACCTGAGCTTAATTTAACTTAAGGAAGACAGCAAAGAGAGTGGGTGTATAAGAACTATACCGATAAAGTTGTTAATTAGACCACAGGAGTTGGGTTCATTTTGTCTCATTTGTGTGTGTGTGTGTGTGTGTGTGTGTGTGTGTGTGTGTGTGTGTGTGTGTGCGCACGCGCGCGCGCGTGCGCACGTGTATGTGTCGAAACATCCAATGTCTTGTTGTAGGTCAATGTTTTGTTGCCAGAAAGAGTGATAGCTTCTTTAAGTACTCATTCTACAACCACTGGGCAAAAGATCATGAGCAAAAACCCCTCCCTCAGACCCTCAGCTTCCTCCTCTGCACCACTGGGAGAATTTCTGCCACCCCATCTCAGTGGTATTGAAAAATCAAGTTAGGAGGAATTGTCTGTAAATGCGCCCGAGACACTTCTTAACCGCCAAGTGTTCATGCCTAGGGTCAAAGCTGGCTGAACCACACTGTGGTGTCTGGGTGTTTAGCCACTCAGATGCTGTAGGCGCCGTGGGAAAGAAAGGGCACTAATAAATAAACATCTTGGTGCCGGCACTGGTGTGTGAAGACACAGATGGAGCAGCAGAGGGACTAGAAATAGGCCACCCATATGTGGGAATTTAGTGTGTGGTAAAGAAGAACTTTAAGTCACTGGGCAAATAAGATGTTGCAGTGATGTCCGCGAACGGGCAGTTCGAGGGAAACACAGTGAGGCTGGAGATGACTTTATCATGAACCTAACAGTTTTCCAGATGTTTCGGATTCAGGCACAGAAAATAACCAAACTCTAAGTCCCTGCAAGATAACACAGAAGGCAAGAAATGAATGCCTTGTTAATTAAGATATAAGGTACAGAAGCCTCGGGGGAAAATATTTCTAAATTTGACTTTACAAAAATTGAAACCTCCTGCAAGGGAGAGGTGAGGTATGTGATAATCCAATCGCAGTAATTAGTGGGCGTCCCATTTGCAGTTTTCATCATGTCGTTGTTGTGGCTGCATAAATATGTGTGATTATTCCGGGTCTGGGAGGCCGGGAAACGAATGAGCGGTCTCCGTTCAACCAGAAACAGCCATTGTAGATCAGTCATAAAGCCTATTCAGTGTAGACGGTTGGCTCTACTTGGCTACATTTTAAAAGCAGAGGATGATGCTGAGTCTCTCAGTATGCAGCTGCCACTCTAGCACTTGGATGGTAGAAGCAATAGAACCTGCTGTTCATAGCCATCCTCAGCTGTGTACAGAATTACAGGCTATACAGACTGAGTCCAAGGCTGGGTTTATGTGAGTTCCTGTATTAAAAACTAAAACCAAACAAAAGCAAAGTGGGGGTGAGTTACCTCATATTCCTTTCAAAGAGCGCTGTGATATGTGTCGCATTCTGGTTTAAGGCTTACTTGATGGGAAAGTTGCTGTCTGTCACTTAAAACAGTGCAAGCAAAACGTTGATAAAGACATATAGAGACTATGAGGACATTTATAACAGCAAGGAGCTAAATCGTTTAATAGTAATTGATTAGCCATTGAAGGGACTACTGTAATATGCGAGGCATCATTCCAAGCATTTGACTATTCAAAGCAACTAAATTCCCCTCTTGTGACAGTGATATTCTACCAGAGGACATGGGGATTTGGGTGTTGGAAAAGCACCATTTTTCAAATGAGCGAGGATTGTACGAAGCTTACAAAACTGATCATTCAGACAGCGTTTAAGCATGAAAGTGTATTCACTCTCAAAAAGAATGGATTGCAAATTAAATTCCACTAAAAACTGTGTTCATATTTTCTAAAATTAAAAAAAAAATGTGATAAGTGCTTCAAGACGTCAGAGAAATAAAATGAAGAAGACACCAGAAGATGGAAAGACCTGCCATGCTCAGACTAGGATGAACCTTATGAATAGGCCTCCATACAAAAAGAAATCTACAGATTTAATGCATTCCCCATAAAAATTAATGCACTCCCTCACAAATTTGAGAAAATGATTTCAAAAATCTTATGAACACACAGAAGACCGCTAATACTCCTGAGCCAAAATTATCCCGAATGAAAACACAGCAGGAGGTACTGTCATCCCTGATTTCGTGTTGTATACTAGATAGCCATGGCAATACAAACAGCCCAGTAATAGCACAAAATAGATACACTGATCAGCAGAATATACTTGAAGACCAAGAGAGAAGTCCGTGATCTGACAGCTACCTGCTTTTTCACAAAGAGGAAAAAAGACAGCACCTTCAACAAACAGGGTTCGACAAACTGGATACCTACACGTAGAAGAATGAAACTAGAGAGAGACTTATATCTCATCCCTTCTCAAAACTCAACTCCAAATGAATCAAGGACCTCAACATAAGACCTGATAACATTGACCTGTTACATGAGAAAATAGGGCACACACTTTATAGGCACAGGGAAGGGCTCTGTAGTTGGACTATGATAGCACAGGGATCAAGACCAATGATTGACAGACAGGACCTTATGATATTGAAAAGCTTCTAAGCAACAAAGGGTACCATCAACTGAGTAAAGAGACAGCCTACAGAATTGAAAAATCTTTATCAATTGTACAACTACCAGAGGGCTACTCTCTAGAATATACAAAGAATTAAAATATTCAATCACCGAGAAAGCAAAGAACCCAATCAAAAATTGGGGCTTGTGGGGCAGCAGAAATAATTCAGTAGCCAAGAGCACATACTGCTCATCCAGAGCACCAGAGTTCAACTCCCAGCTTCCATTTTGGATGGCTCACAACTGCCTATTGATCTGGCTTCTATGAACAAGCTCATGCCACACGCATACACACATAAATAAAAAATATATATTTAGTTAGAGCATGAAACTAAACAGTTCGCCAAGGAAAGAAAGAGAGAGGGGGGGGCAAGTATTTCAAAATACTTAGACAATAAGGAAATGCGAATTAAAAGTACTGGGCTATTTCATCTTCTGCCAGTCAGAACAACTAAGATCAAAAGGCAAATAATGACAAATGCTGGTGAGGATGTGGAAATCAGGGACCACATATTCACCATTCATGACAATGAAAACCGACTCAGCTACTGTGGAAGTCAGAGTGGCAGTTCCTCAAAAAGCTAGAAGTAGATCTATCGTATAATCCAGCTGTACCCCTGCAGCTGCTCAAAGGGCTCTGTATCCTACTACAGAGACACTGGCTCATGCACGGTTGTTGTTACTCCACGAATGATATCTAGGAAATGGAAACAGGTTGGATGTCCTCACCTGCTGAATAGATAACGAAAATATTTTTTCATTAGATATACACAATGGAAATTTTTCAGCTACAAAGAATGGGGAAATGGGGAAACTGCAGGCAGATGGATGGCGCTAGAAGCAATCACTCTGATGAAGTAGCCCAGACCCACAAAGACTATCGTAAGTTCTCTCCATAGGTGGATGCTAGGTTGGAGCCTTTAGGCGTGTCTATGTTTATATTGAAATACTCACAGAAGTCAGGAAATTACTGAGGGGCTATTGAGAGGGGAATTTCCATGGTGGAAGAATAGGACACAGATATTATGAAGGGGGATGAGAAATAAAAGGATAGGAAGGCTTAAGTGGTGTGAGGGATGGTAGAATAGGAAGACAAGTTAGGGAGGGGTAGCTAACACTGAGGAACTTTGAAAAATCCACGTGAAAACCTACCTCTGTCGAAGCTACATAAACACACACACACACACACACACACACACACGAGCTATTGACGTTGTTTGGGGTTACCTTCCAGAACATGATGGCAAAACCATACTGCTGAAGACACCACACACATTTGGGTGAGTCACAGGACATGAAGAAACCAAACAAGGACTAACCTAGAAGCTTCATAGCAACCTTGAAGTTACTGATCTAGAAGACATATATGCCATCTACCAAGCTTTCATGGTAGTAGAAGGTGATGTGCATGCTACAGGGGGAGAAAAGCAAGCAGCAGTCCTAACCATCTTTGAGTCCTGAGATCTACAATAACTGGCCTGGAAACTATGCCCACTGGGTGTAAGACCAACATGAATATAATGGGTGTAACCAACTATCTTCTGATTGGAATTAACCTCTCCAAAAGACAAAACTCATGCCTGGTACCTTTAACTGGGACAAAAGCCCATGGCTGGATGGATCATGGGTCCTACAGGAGAACCTACAATGACAGCACTGATAAATGGACATAGTGCTCTGAGTATTTACCTTTACATCCCTAGAGAAGAGCATCTCTCAGCCTTCATCAGAGAAACTCTTTTTTTGTGGTGATTAACACAGAGACCCACATTTCGTCAATGTGAGAGGATAAAACACTACAGAGTGCTCAGCCTTAAATGGAACACTAGATTATACCTCTTCTTCCCCCAGGCTCAGGGAGCACTGTGGAAGACGGGGCTGGGTTATAAGATCCAGAAGTAGCAGATGACTAAAACGAAACAGTGTTTTATGGACTGGCAAGGCAATTGCATGCATGAACTAACAGTGGCTGTGACGACATGAACCAGACTTGCACAACATCAAGCCAAACCGAACTCAAGCATGAATGAATCATGAAGTCGCGCCCACTATCTGAGGAGCTCTTGGTGACTAATGACTACTGGAAGAGAAAGAGTCACTTTTCCTCAGGAATGCTGCCCCTGAGAGGCGGCCAGTCCTCAGTAGAAGGTCCTATACCCATGCACATACTGTCGGCAGTAAGTGGGTTTGATGTGCTTGAAATAAAAGAGCACATGGATTTGGAGGGAATAGTTGGGATGTCAGGAAGAACTTGGAGAAAAAAGTAATGGGATCAGATCTGAAAATTTACATTTTTAAATATTAAAATCAAATCTTAAAAAATTAATGTAATAAATGGCTGAGTGTAATGGCACATGTTTGTGTTCACAAAAACAAACAAAAAATTATAATATGCCAGAATGGCAAAGGTAGGAGGAGAAAAATGAGTCATTTCTTTTGGGAGTATAGACTAGTTTGAGACCTTTGCAAAACAAGTTGTCAGTGTGGATCACGTCTATAAATCCGTATACTCAATTTTCAGGGAGTCTGATGCTAAGGGTTTATGCTACTGATGTGGTTGCACATGCACACAATAGGAGGCATATAAGAATATTGACCATAGCAGAGGCTGACAGCAGCATACATACCAATCAGAAGCAAATCCAAAATATAGCGAATAGGATGCAACTTGCTAAAAAGAATAGAGTTGTTGAAAAGAGTGAGGCAGGGCCATGTTAAGAAAAAAATATATCCTCAATATATATTAAGTGAACAAAACAAAATTTCTCAATAGCTGTATGCTGTGCTGTGCTGTGCTGTGCTGTGCTGGTCAATGTTTAACATCATAAAAACAAGTATGTAGATATGTACAAAGTACAATTATAATAGTAGTATAGAAAAGTTGTTTATTATATGATTTACAAATAAAAATAAAATATTCAGCAGGGTACTTTCCAGCCTATAATATCACTGTGACTAATTCTTTATTTTAAAAACTGTTGCTAATTTTGAAAATCATTCTATCACTCACAGTCACGCCACAATTTGTCACAAAGTCAGACTGAATAATCTCGGTTTCCATTCAAGGGAAGCCCACTGCTCACTGCTGTCGTTGACAAGTGGGCGTGGTTCAGACATGAATGCTGGCTGACATTTCATTTGTATCCACGAGTGAAATAGAATCACCTGTTTGTGGGTAACCCAAGCAGCCTGTTTGCCGGATCAAGTAAGAAGTTTGAAACTGTATTCCAGAGCAGGACTCCTCAAACTTTTGAGCTCCCCACCACACAGCAGTCTTTAGATGTTTACTCGGCTTCACTGTCATCTTCTCTATCGCTTTCTTGAGTCTAAACCAAGGACAACAAGCCACGGCCATGGCCTGCCATCTGGTTTTGTAATCACCACCGGGAACGGGGCCATGTTCAGTGGTTTCCCGGGTACAAATGTATGTCACTTGGAGACCAAGCCTGTGGTCCATAAAGTCCAGGGCATTTACTGTCTAGCCCTTTCCAGAAAAGCTTTGCAGATCCCTGGAACTGCCTCAACAAAACCCAAATCAAGCTCTGCTCATTTTTCAAACCTAAACAGTTTCACCTTTGCTGAAGCCACCATGCAACCCCATTCAACTGAATGCCAACTGCACTCCATAGGGCAGGACCTCCGCCCCACAGGGAAACACATACAACGCACTGCAGGTCTCTGAGAGACAAACAAACAACCATGAGAACAGCAATAGTAGTAAGATGCAGAAAAGTAACTAGGAAGCCATAAGTGTCGAGTGTTTGCTTTTAATATGACTGATTTTGTTAAAAGGGTCACAAAATGCAGTTTTAAGAATGGCTATGTTTAACGACCAACTACAAATTTTCTGAAAATGTAACTGCTGGTTCCTATGAACAAACCAGTAGGCGCCAGCACCTTGCTGCCAGAGAGGGCATTGCTTAGACACACTGAGGATGCGCATAGGTCATCGCAAGAAGATGCATAAGAAACCGGGAACAGCTGTAACTACTCTACAACGGGAAACTGCCAAGCTGGGAGTCACTGGCGTGAGGATTTACTTCACACTGTTTGATCTTTTGTATAGAATGTGAATATGTGACTTGTTCTCATCACGTGCCTGTATTACCCTTCTAACTCTCATAGATCAATCAGGCTACTAAAATCTTTTCTCCTGAACCTCCCATTGGCCCTGCCTGTCTCAGCAATACTGGTAAAGTGGCCTGGCACAGACTCCCTTATTCCTGGGCCACCTCCGGTTGGGCATAGCTCAGGAAACCGAAGTTCATCAGGGCAAGAAGCCCCAGAGGCCAGGCAACAAGCCTGAGAATCACTGGCCCTTTCAGATGAAAATGCTGGCCCGGATGTAACCTCAAGAGCTTTGGCTGGTGGCCTCCCCTCACCTTTTCTTTCTTCTTTCATCTATGCTTACTCATCTTTCCTGGGAAAACCAAGTCAGCTTTCCCTTTCAGCAATTTCTCTGACTTTTTCAAGGGCAAACCACCACAACTGCCTACCAGCTACTTCCCACATGCCAAGCCTCCCTGAATAGACTTACCTCTGTGTTCTTGTTTCCCAGGGCTGGGATCACGGGATCAGCTAGCTAAGTGTCCACCAGCCAAGATCCATACACACCCTCCAGCAGCTGGCCCCAAGTATGTCCTCCCTACAGACCAACCAGAACCACCTGGAGAGATGTTAGCCGAGAACAGAAAATGCTGCCTCATACAAGGTCTGCAAGTGTCATCGTCTCCCGCTCTCTCTGCTGCGGTGTCTGCTCCAACAAATTGCTTCCCACGCTGACTATCTCTGAGGGTAGGGACAGTTCCCTGGTCTGGATGCTGACAGGCACCTGATTCTCACATATGGTCTACTTCATTCTCCCAGCATGCTGCTGACCTCAGCCCTAGCTCCCAGCAGCTCCTCCTCTACACGTAGCCCAGACATCTGTGCAGGTGCTTAGCTCCAGCGAGGGACTGCCACTCCAATGCCCTGCCCTCAAATCTTTTCTGTCCCAACTCTTTAAATCATTGTTACACAAGTCCACAGTCCTCCAACAAACTCCAGACTGTTGCCCCCTTCTAGGTTCCTGAAGCTCAGTAACGGTGTTGTAGGTGACAGTGGGCAGCAGTGAGCTATGAGCATCCTATACCTATACATAGGGTTCCTAAAATCTCCTTTCCCCAGTCACAGTGTCCAGGCCAGATGAGGACAGAGGGTGACTCAGGTGGAGTTCCCTGGGGGCAGAACCAAATTCCTACCAAAAGGGATTAGGATGTAGTCTCAGGAAATACTGACAGAAGACTGGGAAACGAGTTGAAGACCAGAAGGTGAGCAAGGATGTGATATTTATGCTTCCCATTTTCGATTGCTTCCATTCCAACCTATAGGCATAAATCATCGCTGTCTTCTGCCCTGAATTCAAGTCTGAAAACCAGAAGTCTTAGGACTTGGCATGAGGCAGAGATGGCAGCTGTGTCTGGAGCACTGCTTAAAGAACGCCAAAGCCAGGGTGAACACACGACTGAGATGACCTGAAGTTCAGACTGCTGACCACTGGACGCACATGCGGCCTTCCATGTGGCTCAGGCTGTTTCCTCTTGTGGCCACTGAGAACAAGCATTCCAAAAGGCAGAGTCTGGGGACAAGAATTCCAGAGGCCAAGCAAAAGCTGCAGGACTTGTCCTGACCTATTTTCAGAAGTCAGCACTAAGCTCTCCAGATTCAAGGGAATGCTGCTGACCACTCTCACTTACCTCAGCCCAGTTCCAAGAGGAGAATTCTCTCTGAAGCTTTGTGGGCCTAGAGCAAGAGAGCATTGTGGAAGAGAGCAAGCGATAGGCGGTCCTGTGCAGCCAGCTTTGAAAACGCAGCCTGCCACGTAACTAAAGTCCTGTGCAGGATATCTTTGAGTGGATGTTACATGAAGGATTGAGGAGAGCATAGGGCAAAGGAACTTGACTGTCCACATCCAAACACTCACTCATTGTTGGCCACAAACTGCTGTAAGGAGAATATAAATTTCTAATTTCCTTCATCTCTCTCAGACTGCAAGACTAAGCAGGCTCTGGCAGGCTGGGACAACCTGTGAGAGAAATATGGCTCTAGGAATTAAAATAATGTAAAGGCTGCTGGAGGCAACACTGGAAAGAGGTCCCGAGTAATAAAGATAAAGCATCCAAAAGGCCTTCTCTGGGGAACAGAGAACTTAACCAATGGATATCCCATATCTTTGCCCATTGCTCATTTGTTCAAGCATTCTGTTGAGCAGATGCCAAGACACAATGCAGAGTTCAGACATGACTAAACCATCCCAAAGTCCACAGTCAGCAGGATCCTGAACAATACACTTGGGGCTGGCAATATAATTCAGTTGGTCAAATATGGCCTATGACGTGGCATGACTCAGCATGCGAAGTCTCTGGGTTCTTTCCCTAGTAATACATATTGAATTTGAGGCCAACCTGCACATGAGATCATGGTCTAAGGAACAAAACAACCAGAAAGTTATTGTCATCCACTGCAGTAGTATCCGGCATCTCTGTCTTTGTGTCACTTAGGAGGAGGTCATGTGGAATGATGGCTATGATCACCCACTGTAGAGCCAAAGCAATCAAAACGTTGTATTGCCTCTTAAACAAACCAGAGATATAAGAGCACCTGTTCTGCAGGGAGGACGTGAAGAGATGAAGGAAAACCATTGGGCAGTGCCTCTGGCCCATGTTGGTATTATAAGTGATAGCAATGCCCACAGTTGTTATTTGGTAATGAAAAGGAAGCACCCACCTAGCTGGTGGAGAAAAGGCGGTGGCAAGCCACAAGAACTTCTCAGAAGAGTTGACACTTGAGCTGGAACTTGATCTTCTGCGGTTCTTCATGTGCTAAAGGAGGTGCTGTGAACGAACATAGCAGGAAGGAATTCATCCAGATTGGCAGGTGGCTGCTACTGCTCAGCCAATGGTCTGAACACGCACTACGTCGCCAGTGCAACCAGCACTGTTCCTGGTATGTTAATGAACCCACTTCTTAGACACTGTCACCTGCTTCAGGCGTCCTCCATTACTCCTCGGCTGTCATGAAACAGCTCTTGGGTACCCTTCTGCTTTTCTAGTTCACTTTCTTAATAAAATAGCTTTCAGGTAGATGACAGACAGACACATGCATATATAGTGGATTTTAAAAATTAACAACAAAATGTGTAGTCATGCACTGGCCACCAGATTAAAAGGAAACACATGATCAGGGCTGGCAAGATGACTCAGTAGGTAAAATTGGCTTGCCGCCAGGTGTGACAACACAAGTTCGAACTCCAGAGCCTACAGGGCAGAGAGAGAATCAGCTCTCACAGATTGTTTTCTGGCCTTGACACACCTACCATGGCACACACGAGTGCTGGCACACACGCACGTGTGCATGCATGCACGCACACACACACACACACAATCTCTGGTATCTTTGAGATATGTTGCCCTGAGGATTGCGTTCTCTTCCAGCAAGTCCCATCATCCTCCCGACGTTTATGTTTCCTCATCGTTGTATCAGTTACAGAACTCTCTCGAAATTTAACAGTTTTAAAATAAGAGATATTCACTAGTTCACAGATCTTTGGATTAGGAATTTGGAAGTGACTTCATTGGTTAATCCTGGGGTCTTGTGGCGAGTTGGGCAGAAGTTGTTTCACCTGAAGACTCTGGGGGGAGGAGATGGGTTTCCAAGATGAAGCACTCATATGTTGATTGGCAGAAAGCCTCATTTGCTTTCTGGCTGTTGGGAAAAGGCAGTATGTGTATTCCTAGGGCACGGCCCTAGCTGTCACACCCTGTGAGCATCCTCCAAGCGTGGTGCCTGGCTACCCTGCCTCCTCAGAGCAAGTGATCAGAGAGAGACAAGGAGCAAGAAGGCTCCTATTAGCGAGGCTTGAAGTCACGCTCCCATTTGAATTTATTCTGTTCATTCTATTCATAGTAAGTCATTCAGGAAGTCTGGCCACATTCAAAGGGGAGGGAGTTAAGCACCATCTTTGGAAAGGTCAGGGAATGTGTGCATTTCCAGACTCGATGTCTTTTCTGAAGCTCGTACTTAAATGGGGTCATGCTATTAAGTGTTCTGTGGCTTGCAGTTTCACCTGACATTATACTTTAATGACCAGCCATGTTTGCATGTCATATCATTTTGTTAAGGCTGCCATAGCTAAGGACTAGAAAATGAGAAGCTTAAACAACAGAAATCTCTTTTCTCAAAATTCTAGAAATTCAAGGTTCAAGATGTGAATAGGTCTTAGTTAGGGTTTCTATTGCTGTGAAGGGACACCATGACCACAGCAACTCTTATAAAGGAAAACATTTCATTGGGGCTGGATTCTAGTTTCAGAGGTTTAGTCCATTGTCTGCATAACGGGAAGCATGGTGGTATGCAGGCAGACATAGTGCTAGAGAAGGAGCTGATAGTTCTACATCTTGATCCACAGGCAGCAGGAAAAGAACTAGCTAGAGCTTCTGAGACCTCAAAATCCACACCATAGTGACACACCTCCTCCAACTAAGCCATACCTCCTCCAACAAAGCCACACCTCTTAAAAGAGCCACTCTCCGTGAGTTTATGGGGGCTATTTTCTTTCAAACCACCACATCTAGTTTCTACTGAGGCCTCTCTCCTTGGCTGGTTCGTGCTCCTCACATGGCTCCCTCTATGTGTCTATGAACTGAACAAGAACAGTGATTTCTCTTTCTCCTCCTCCTTTTCAGGAATATACAACCTTTTTGATATGCAATCTTTTGTTTGAACTTCTGTACATCTTTGAATGCATACACATTCTTATACTAAATTTTATTAATATTATAGATGCTGGTTTATTCTTACATTTTACACTTTGTCTTTAAACCTTTTTTTTTCCTTCCTCAGCAGTATTGAATATATATATTTTTTTAAGTATGGACTGCATTTCTGGATTCTACTTGCTATATAGACAATTCATATGTACATCTAATTCAACTGTAAAGAAAAATGAAATCATGAAATTTGCATGGTAGATGGATGAAAGGAGAAAATGTACTGGGTGAAGTAACCCATGTCTGGTGCAGGATCACTAGGCCACACCTCCAGTCTCTCTACCAAGTAGGTACCAGTAGCACCTCCCCTCCCCAAGTTGTGATGACCCTAAATACCTCTGGGAATTGCCCTTCAGCTCTCTTCTCTCTCCAGAAGCCTCATTTCTGCTGCCACTGGCTACAACTGCCTTGTCTCCTTTGAGAGAAGACAACACAGGGACACATTCTTTCTCGGCCATTCTCATTCGTCCCAGGACAAAATAATAAACAGACAGTACACACCTTATTATAGTGAGTGTCTAGAAATTATTTTCTTCCCACTAGCCAGACCAGTGTTAAATTTACATTTTACAATTTCATCCAAAAGTGGTAGTCATCCCTATAAGCCCTCATTTTTAAAACCACACATTCGAATTCCTGGATTTAGAAATTTTGGCAGGATTGTGTGAAAGTAGACATTGGGGAGGTGTGAAGATAGAAGAAATAATGGTTCAGACCACTTGGTCTCGACAAGAGAGCTCTGGTAGCCAAAGCTAACTTATCTATGCATGCGCAATGTCGCCTTCTTGTGGGAAGTCGCCCTTCAGCTCACTAACCTGGGATCATGCCTCTGACGGCTTCCCTATAATTTGTGTTTCTCCACCTGTGATCACCATTGACTACACTGCTTTGTATTGTTAAATGATTTCCCCCTCTGAATGTATTATCTCAATTGAATGGCAAATTCCTAAAGGACACTGACAAAGTCTACCGCAAACATTTACACAGAGCAGGTGCTTCAAAGGAATAAATGACAGGATTGGCTCCTCAGAAAACAGAGAGAACCCTGAATTAAGTAGTTCAGTTATGATCAGTGTGCATAAAAGATGCCAGTTGAATGAAAATTTCTGGTTGAAGCATCAGTCCTATGATTTGAAAACAATCTGACATTAAGGGAAGTTTTTTTTTTCAATGAATCCTTTCTTTCTTCTTTCCTTTCTTCCTTCCTTCCTTCCTTCCTTCCTTCCTTTCTTTCTTTCTTCCTTCCTTTCTACCTTCTTTTCTTTCTCTCTCTTTCTTTTAGACAGTGTCTCGTGCACACCATGCTGAACTCAGTATGTAGCTGGGGATGACCCTGACCTGCTGATTCTTCTGCTTCCACCTCCCAAGTGCTGGTAATTAAACTGAGCAAGTCCTCTACCAACTAAGCTACATCCCTAGCCCCTAAACGACTTCTTACAAGTTCTTTCTTTATACAGATAGAAGAAAGAGCCAACCAAATTCCTACCACTGGTCATAGATGTATCATGTGTTAATGCAGTGCGCAGCCAGTGTTGAGTCCTCCGTGATCTCATCGGTCATTTTTCTACATTCAGTGGCATACACGGCGCATGCTATTTTGAATTCTTATGGTGTCTTTTGGAGTTGCCTTATTTTGTTTCAGGAAGACTTTATGCTTTGTTAGAGTTTCTATTGCTGTGAAGAGACACCATGACCACAGCAACTCTAGTAAAGAACACATTTGTTTGGGGTGGCTCGCTTACTGTTGCAGAGATTCGATGCATTACCATCATGACGGGGAGTATGGTGGTGTGCAGGCGGGCATGGTGCTAGAGCAGCTGAGAGTCCTACATCTTTCAGGCAACAGGAAGTCACAGGAAATCAACTGACAGTCACACTGAGAGAAGCCTGATTAAAAGAGACCTCAAAGGCTGCCCCCACAGTGACACACTTCCTCCAACAAGGCTACATCTCCTAATAGTGCCACTGTCTTTGGGGGTCATTTTCTTTCAAACCATCACAGTTTCTATGAGGCAAAAAAAAAAAAAAAAAAAAAAAAAAAAAAAAAAACTAGCTGGAAATGCCTTACTCAGGGACCCAGGACAAGTTCAAGTTGCTAACATCTTACTGTATTTTTAGTAAAAACAAAGTAATTACTACTTGTGGCCACCTTACCATCCAAGTCCCTTCGTTTGAACTCATAATGGGTCTTTCCAGACAGTCTCATTATCTCTGCATTCAATTCGCCTAGACCAGTCTCTCTCTACAATTACACTGCCTCATGTCATTGGAGAGTAGGCCTGGCCCCATTTAAAATATAGTAGTGCTCTTTTAAAGTAAATAAACAACATCAACAACATTGCGGAACTAGAAAAAGAATGGAGTGGGGGAACAAGGAAAAGACATCTTAATGAAAATTCTACTGGAAATTTCAGGTGTATTATAGTCATTCTTTTATTCAATTGTTTTAATTGGGCTGCCCAGCAGGGTGTGCCAATTTGCGTACTAATAGGGGTAACCAACCACTCTCTGTATGGATTTGAAGTTCATGCCACAGGCAGACCAGTCATAACTAGAGATGAACCCTGCAAGCGATAATATGACTGGCCTGGGAAGACATGTCCATTAGTGCAAACGTGGCTCAAAGAGCATGGGATTTTGTGGTTGAATGTAACTCCCACTTTACAAAATAAAATTCATACCTGGTACCATTGCCAAGCTAAGAACCTATGACTAGACATATGATAGACCCTAAGGAAGAACCTACGGCTGTTAGTCTGCTAGGTGTACATCATATTAAAATGAGTCCTAATGATTTATCATTATGCCCACAGATCAATGTATCCATGAACCCTCATCTGAGAAGCTTCTCTTTGCAGTAGATGGTGATTAACACAGGGGTCCACAATTGGCCAAATTACAGAGAATAAGAGCCTGAAAAATGCTCAGTCCTAGAGGGAACCGATATAATACACATCCTTCCAGGGCTCAGGGATCGTTGCAGAAGAAGGGTCAGAAAGAGTAAGAGAGCCTGAGGAGGGTGACTGCAAGGAAACATTATCTTCTGAACATAACAGGGCAGCATCAGCACAAATGAACTCAAAGTGGTTGTGACAGCATGCACAGAACTGTGTGAGCCCAGGTCAGAGCAAATCCCAACATGGAAAGGGGAATTTGGCACACACTCCACCCCAAGCCATGGAGCTATTAGCAAAAGTTAGCTGCCAAGAGAGGGAGACTCAGTTCTCGGAGACTGGTAACACCTACTAAGTTGTGGTGGTTTGAATAGGAATGGCCCCCATAGGCTCAAATATCTGAATTCTTGGTCGTTAGGGAGTGGCTACTTGAGAGATACTAAATGTGGCCTTGTTGGAGTGGGTGCAGAGTTGTTGGAGAAGTGCGCCACTGGAGGTGCATTTGGGGGATTACAGAAGCCAAAGCCTGGCTAAGTGGTTCACTCTCTTCCTGCTGCCTGCCAATCCAGATGTAGAACTCTCAGCTACTTCTCCAGCACCAGGTCTGCCTGAGTGCCATAATGACTTCCACCATAGTGATAATGAATTAACCCTCTGAAAATGTAAGCAAACCCCAGTTAAATATTTTCCTTAATACGAGTTGCCATGGTGTCTCTTCCCAGCAATAGTGCAGTGACTAAGACAGAAGTCACCTTCCAGTAAAAGACCACACTCTCAAGAATAGTTAAGCAGTACAAATTTGTTTTGGAGAACTTGCTTTTAATGACACAAAGTTGAGTGTGTAGGAAAGGATGAATGAATCAAAGACAATTTGATGGAGGGGTCAATATTATTGAAACACATTGATTAAATACTAAAAAAAAACAGATATAGCATAAATAGCTGTGTGCCTGTAATCACAACTCTGAGGAGGTAGAAACAAGTAGGTCCCTAAAGTTCACAGGCCAGCCAATCCATCCAGTTGGTGAGTTCCAGAGTCAATATAGGCCCTGTCTCAAAAAACAAAGCAGAGAACTGGCAAGCTGTTTCAGTGAGCAAAAGTGCATTCAACCAAGACTGACAACCTAAACTCAATCCCTGGACCCCACATGGTGAAAGTAGAGAACGGAATCCCACAAGTTGTCTCCTGACCACCAGACACATACGGGCAGATTAGATGGATAGATGGATGGATAGATGGATAGATAGATAGATAGATAGATAGATAGATAGATAGACAGACAGACAGACAGACAGACAGACAGACAGACAGACAGATAGATAGATAGATAGATAGATAGATAGATAGATAGATGATAGAGTAATAAAGTCATAAAATATGTTTACAAAATAAAGTGAAAATGACTAAGGAAGACACCTGGCTGACCCCTGGTCTCCACATCCACATGCATAGACCCTCTCACACACACAAAAGAAATGTATCCAACAGAAATGAGACCTGTACTGCTCTCAATCTTGGTCAGAGAAGCTGCTTTCTGCAGTGGGCAAAGGTCAACAAAGAGATGCAGAATCCACCAAAGAGCAGAGAATGAGAGACTAGGCTCATGGCCATGTCATTTCCCAAAGACAGCATAACCACAAAGCACTCTTCCCCAGTCTCCAGCTCTTAACAATTTTTTCTGCTGCTTCTTCTGTGATGTTCTCTGTGCCTTGATGGGGGATGGAAAAAGGAGCTTAATATAGATGTCCCATTTAGAGTTGAGCACTCAATCTTCAAATCTCAGCACTTTGACCAGTTATGCATTTCCACATTAGTCTTCTGTCCACTGCAGAAAGAAACTTCTCTGAGCTCAGGAGATATCATCTCAGGTCTATAGTACAAGCTTCAATATTTTAAGGCAATTTGATAACAATGTCACTTAGGTTAATAACAATAGCAGGTTCAACTCCAAGAGCTATGACCTCCCAAGCCATGGATTAAAGTACCTTCTATGAAGGTCCCTCCTCTGGAGCAGGTCTCAAATCCAATCCAAAAGCAGTTGGTTACACCCATAACCTTCATGTCACTATTGCATCGGTAAGTACATCGTTTCTGGTAGATTGGTATTGTAGCATCCAGGGCTCAGTGACTAAGACCAATGATGTCTTTCCTCTCCCAGCAGATTGCATAGCACCTTCTGACACAATGAAAGCTAGGCAGGATGGAAGAAGTTTTCCAGACAGCTTGAGTTTGTTTTCTTTATATCCTTTAGCCAAAGTTTATTGTGTCTTAGTAACAGAGTCTTACTATGTAGTTATGACAGGTAACAAGATCAATAGAAATAATCTGCGTTATTTTGGAGACTTTCCTGCCCAATAATTAATAAGGTGGTATCCCAAACCTTGCACTATGATTTATGCTTAATAACCCATGTCTTCTGGAATTGATGTTATCATGTAAAGTCTTTTTAAGTCATATATTGGAATTAGCTTTTGAACTGTCTGGTTCCCACAAAGGATTTTCATGCACTTTAGTTAACTCACGCTACCCTTTTTTCTTCCCTTTTCCCTCAGCCCCGTTCCCACTTAATCCTTTAGTCACCAGTTCCTCCCTCTTCTTTCTTGTCACGTGTATTCTATTATCTCTCCAATTATATTTAATTGGATTGCATGGTATAGTAGGCTTCCTTATGGCTTTTCATATAACCCTCCTTTGGCTTAGCCTTCTTCCATCCATCCTCTGATTTCTCCATGCTTCCATACCCTGCCTGCTTCAGCCTTTCTACTCCCAGTATTCAGTGTTTCTACATGTTTCACCTGTAATCTACTCATCACATTTAACACATCCATCCCACAAAGACCCCTTTTACTAGATTCCCTCTAAGTTCAACACAGAAACCAGGAGATTTGAAGCCAGGATCTGCATATCAGAGAGAACATGCCGCATTTGTCTTTCTGCACCTAAGCTACCTCAGTTGACATAATTCTTTTCAGTTCCATCTACTTACCTGAAAATTTCATGTTTTCACCTTCCTTTATGTTGAGAATCATTCCATTGTGTGTATGCACCACATTTTTTGTATCCGTATCCATTCTTCTGTTAATGGACATCTAGGTTAATTCTGTCTCCTGGCTACAGTGAATAGCACCATAATGCTCATGAATGTATGAGTGTCTCTGCAGCAGGACATAGTTCTTTAAATATATGTCCAGGAATAGTGTAGCTTGGTCCTATGGAAGAGAGATTTCTAGTTTTTCTTGCTTGTTTGTTTAAGGATCGTCCATGCTGTGCGCAAAGTCACGGCACTAGTTTGTACTCCCATCAAGGGCATAGGAGTTCGCCCTTCACCGCAGCCACACACACATTTGTTACCACTTGGGTTCCCAATGGCCATTCTAACAGGAGAGAGGTGGAGTCTTACAGTACTTTTAACCTGCACTTCTCTGACCATTAAAGCTGTTGAACACTTTGTAAAGACCAATAATGATCTAGTTCTGTTGACATTCCTGGTCCATTTTTATTGAGGTGTTCACTTTCTTAATGTTTGCCTTTTCATTTTGCTGTATATTCTAGATAATGACCAGATGAATTGCTGGCGAAGACTCTCTCCCACTTGCTTGGCCTCATGGTTTCTTTCACTGTACAGAAGCTTTGTAGCTTCATGAGAGCACATTTGTTGATCTTTGGTCTTTTCTCCTGTGCTGCTGGAGTCTCATTCAGAAAGTCCATACCTGTGCCTACAGGCAGAAGTGCTCCCCGAATTTTCGACTAACTGTTGTATGGTATCAGGCCTTATGTTGAGGTCCTTGATCCATTTGGAGTTGAGTTTGTTCAGGGTGAGATATAGGATCTAGTTTCATTATTCTGCATATTGAAATCCAGTTTTTCCAACACAATTTCTTGAAGATTCTGTCTTTTTTCTGATGCACATTTTTGACAGCTTTGTCAAAAAAATTTATGTAACTTTAGTTGTGAACCTATATCTACGCTTTCAGTTCTATTCCCTTGATCAACTGGTTTTGTGCCAATACCATGTTGTTTTTATTTCCATGACTCTGCAGTATACTTTGAAATCAGATATGTAGTACTTTCTCCAGTGTTCTTTTTCTTCAGGATTTCTTTGACTATCTTTGATCTTCTGTGCCTCCATAAAAAACTTTTGTATTGCTTTTATATACTTGTAAAAAATGACCTTGGAATTCTGACTGGTATTATATTGCATCTGTAGATTCTTTTCGATAGGGTAACTAATTTCACAAAATTAACTCTTCCAATCCATAATCATGGGATGACTTCCCATTTTCTAGTGTCTTCCTCAGTTTCTTACTTTGGTGTTGTATTTTCACATGGAGGTCTTTAATTCCTTTCGTTAGGTGTATTCCTGGGTATTTTACTTGTTGGGTGGCTATTTTGAATGGGGTTGTTTCCCTGATTTCTTTTTCCAGAATATTTGTCATTGATTTATAGGAAACTACTGATTTCTATGTGCTTATTTTCTAGTCTGCCTCTTTACTGAATATGTTTATTATCCCTAAGAGATGTTGGAGGAGTCTTTAAGGTCTCTTACACAGATAATCATATCTGAAAAAAAAAGAACTTTTATTTTTATTCCTTTCCCTATCATCTCTTTTACTTCCATTTCTTCTTACACAGCTCTTGCTAAGTCTTCAAGAACTATACTGATGAAGGTTAATATTCAGGAGGATGCCTATTTGTTTTTCTTTGGGTTCTCCTTCTTATTTAGCTTCTCTATTATCTCGAATTATAGGCTCAATGTCCTTTTTTTATGGCTATAAACCAAATATGAGTGAGTACATCCCATGTTCCTCTTTTTGGGTCTGGCTTACCTCACTCAGGATAGTGTTTTCTATTTCCATCCATTTGCCTGCAAACTTCATCAGGCGATGAAAGAAGACAGAGACAGAGACCCACATTGGAGCACTGGACTGAAATCTCAAGGTCCAAATCAGGAGCAGAAGGAGAGAGAGCACGAGCAAGTAACTCAGGACCGCGAGGGGTGCACCCACACACTGAGACAATGGGGATGTTCTATCGGGAACTCACCAAGGCCAGCTGACCTGGGTCTGAAAAAGCCTGGGATAAAACCGGTCTTGCTGAACATAGTGGACAATGAGGACTACTGAGACCTCAAGAACAATGGCAATGGGTTTTTGATCCTACTGCACGAATTGGCTTTGTGGGAGCCTAGGCAGTTTGGATGCTCACCTTACTAGACCTGGATGGAGGTGGGTGGTCCTTGGACTTCCCACAGGGCAGGGAACCCTGATGGCTCTTTGGGCTGATGAGGGAGGGGGATTTACTAGGGGAGGGGGAGGGAAATGGGAGGCAGCGGTGGGGAAGAGACAGAAATCTTTAATAAATAAATTAATTAATTAATTAATTTTTAAAAATTAAAAAAAAGAACTATACTGAATAAAAGTGGAGAGGGTGGGCAACCTTAGCTTGTTCCTGATTTCAATGGGAACACTTTGAGGTTTGTTCTATGGAGTATGATGTTATCTATTAGTTGCCCTTTACAGCCTTCGTTATATCAAGGTATGTTTCCTCCATTCCTAACCTCTCCATTATTTGGATCATAAAAGGTTGCTGGACTTTGTCAAAGGCAAATAATAGGATGAGTGTTAACTCCTTTTAGTCTGCTTATGTGATAAATTACATTTAGTGGTTTTTATTTGTTGGGCCATCTCTGCGTCCCTGGAGTAGAGCCAATTCGGTCATGATGAATGAATGATCTTTTTGCTGAGATATTGAGTTCAGCTTGCAAGTATTTTATTGGGAGGTTTTACATATCTGTTAATTGGGGAATCAGTCTGTAATTTTCTGTTTTGATGGTGTCTGGTTTGGACATCTGGGTAATACTGGCTTCATAAAAATAAGTTGGAAGCCTTCTTTTCTTTCCTATATTATAGAATAAATTGAACAGTATTAATGTTAGTTTCTTTCCGAGGTTTTGATAGAATCCTGAAATGAATCCATTTGGTCCTGGGCTTTTTTAGTTTGGAGACTTTTATCACTGGTTACACCTTTTTTCTGTTTTTAGATCTGTTTAAATTATTTGTTTCATTTTTACTTAGTTTTAGTATGTCATAGTCACCTAGAGATTCATCGGGTTTTATTAAGTTTTCTAATTTAATTGAATATATATTCAATTATATATATTATATAGGTTTCTAAGGTATGCCCTCATGATTTTCTGTATTCCTCTGTGTCCATTATAATGTCTCATTTTTCATCTATGATTGTATTAATTTGTGTCTTTTCTCTCCTCATTAATATGACTAACAGCTTGTTAATTTTATTTTTTCAAAGAACCAGCTCTTCGTTTTATTCTTTGTATTGTTCTTTTTGTTCTGCTTTTTAAAATATCTGCCCTGATTTTGATTCTTTCTTCTCATCCCTTTTTGAAGTTTGGTTTGCTTTTGTTTTTAACAAGACCTACAGGTAAATCATTAATTTATTAATTTTAGGTCTCTCAGAATTCTGTGATACGGCACATAGTGTATAAATGTCCCTCCTAGGACTGCCTTCATTGTGTCCCATACATTTGGTATGCGGTATTTTCACTTTTCGTTTGATTCTGGGATGATTTTTAATTTCCTTCTTGATTTCTTCAGTGACTCATACATAATTCAACAGTATGTTTAATTTCCATGTGCTTATTATGTTCTGTAGTTTCCATTGCTATGGATATCAAGCTTTTTTCATTGTGATCAGGTAGAATTTTCCAAATTTTTGTCCTATGGGTTTTTAAATAGTGACTTTGTGTATTCCAACTTTCCTAAATTTACCTAGCCATTTCCACTCTCAGGTTTCCTTAGGGTTTTGGTATAGATAAGTATTCCTGTGAATAAACCCGGATTTTTTTTTCTTTTCCCATTCACTTATAGTTCTTTGCACTGGTTATATCTTTGAGGACAACACTGAAGATGCTGGTGAAAAGTGGATGTCCTCGCCTGTTCCTGATGATAAAGGCACACACTCCATCGTCCCCACTGACTGCATGTCTTTGCCAGCTGTGGGTTTTGTAGATGCCCTTTATAAGCTTGAAGGCATTCTATTTTCATTTGCTGTTGTGTATTTTTGGAGCCAGAGTCACACTGGTCTTGAACTTGGCATCATCATTCCTTACCCTCCTAAGTAGCTGGAGTCAGAGGTATGGACCACCACACCCAAGCTGGAAGTTCATTTTCCCTGAGCATTTTAAATTGGCAATGGAAATCAAGCTTCGCTAAATGGCTTTTCTGGTGATGTGGTGAACTGTATTCATTTCTAAATTTCTAATTGAACTTATGGAAATTTTTGGGCTAACTGTGACACATTGCTTTCTCCTACTGCTGTCTAAGTCATCTTGATAATATTTTAAGGGTTTGTTCTTTTATGTATATGAAGAATATTAACTATAGATTTGTTTCCTTAACTTGTGAAGCAAAATGCAATGGGCTGTATTTCTTCTCTATTTTCTGCATATGCTTGTGGAAATCAGTGTTATCCCTTCCCTAAATATATGATAGAATTCAGCAGATAAGCGGCCAGACAGGGACTCGTATTATAGATGGATTTTTAAATACTCATAGAATCAATTTTGGTAGATACAGGCTTACTCATGTTTTATATTTTTTCTTACACTAGTTTTAGCAACCAGATAGACAAGTGTGCTCTCTAGTTTGTTGAGGCTTTGGGCATATGGTTACTCTTTTCTTACTATTTCAAACAATCATTTATAGACTGTGAGGTGATACTGCCTTCTTCGTTTCTGATCTAAGGAGTTCTCTCCTTGGACAGTTAAATTATATTTGAGTTGACTTTTGTTTCATTTTTTATTTTCCATTTCTTTTAAGAAAGGAGATGACAGTGGTAGCTCACACTTTGTTTCAGTAGTGAAGAATATTAGTCATAATAAGTGTCTTAGTTGAGGTGTGTGTTGCTGTGATGAAACACCATGACCAAAAAGCAAGCTTGGGAAAAAAGGGTTAATTTGGCTTACACTTCCACGTTGCTATTCATCATTGAAGGAAGTCTGGGCAAGAACTCAAACAGGGTAGGAACGCTGGAAGCAGGAGCTGGTGCAGAGGCCACGGAGGGGTGCAGCTTATGGGCCTGCTTCCTGCGGCTTGCTTAGCCTGCTTTCTTATAAAAGCCAAGACCACCAGCCCAGGGATGGCATCACCTACAGTGGGCTGGGCCCTACCGCACTGATCACTAATTGACATCATATCTTCTATCTTACAGCTGGATCTCATGGAGGCATTTCCTCAACTGAGGCTCCTTCCTTTCAGATGACTCTAGCTTGTGTCAACTGGACACACAAAACCAGCCAGTACACTATGTCTCATTCACATCAACTCAAGCAAATACACAGAAGCTGGGGGGGGGGGGGGGGGCCCCCCCAGAGCCTA